>NC_084795.1:96621410-96941410 GCF_963169125.1 Humulus lupulus | reverse complement strand
CACACCTCCTCTAATATGCAACTGGCAGCTTTTGTAATGCCCTACTACCTTAGAGCCGTTACTTAGTGAGTTTAAATTAGAAATCGTGCTTTTGACTGACTCTAAGTGGTTTCTAAAACCAAAAGTATGGATAAATCAGAGTTTAAGGCTGTACTCTTTGAAAATGTTTAACTTCATTAAAATGTTAAATATAAAACATCTGGGATCCCAAAATAAGGTTTACAAAATATTTACAACTCAAAAATAGATTTACACTTGATCAGTTATCAAAAAAATGATTTAATACAGCCATATACAAAATGCCCCCAACCACAGCAGTCGGGCAGGCCGAACATGTACGCGCCGCCCCCACGCTCTCCATACTCATGGCCGGTCGACTGACTCCTTGCTTTTACCTGCCACACGGAGCACCCGTGAGCCGAAGCCCAGCAAGAAAACCCAAATAGTACATAACATAAGCAAAACAAATAGCTGGCAATAACTCACTGACACAAAGGAACACCATCATAATAAACAAGTACGGCCATGCCGCTCCCAAGGCCTTACCAAAGCCTGGAGTTTCGGCTCTCACCGCGAGGATAACTCATGTATCCCTTGGGTCCCACCCTGAATATAAGCATCCCATGTGTTGTGTGTTACTTTCGGCCCCACGGCCGCCCCGGCCTACGCCGTACCCGGCCTTTGCCGTTCGTTTCATCATAATCACACATATAGTACATCCAAAATAAACATTCACACACATCACGGTTCATTTAAGGTTAAGCATTTGCACGTAATACAATTCGGGGCCATGCCCTACAATCACACAGTGGGGCCATGCCCTAAACTCGGGTGTTACGGTTTTCTTACCTTTAGATTAAGTAGCCTTGATCAACCTGACTCCTTGAGCACGATCTTACCCGAGCCCTAGCGCTTACCTAAGCAAAATCCACAAGTCAAAGTCATCACCAATCCTCAAGTCCAAAACCTAGCCTCGGGACTAATCCCGAGCCCCCGGGAAGTCCTAGATCCCCAAAACAAAGTGGCGGAATCGAGCCCCGAACCCTAGGTCAAAATCCCTTCACAAAAGCCCAAAAATCCCCTATGTGAACAGTGCAGCGCTACAGCGCTCAAAAGGTAGCGCTGTAGCGCTACAAGCAGAACCACCCTCACCAGACAGGGGCTAGCACTACAGCGCCCCCTGCCTAGCGCTGTAGCGCTAGTTGCAGCAGACCAAAACCAAAAATCGCATCTTGCGATTTTCTTCCCCCATTTCGAACCCAAACTTGTCCAACTCTTTCCCAAGCCCAAAAACAAACATATATACACCACACACTCATCCCAAGCACACCAAGAACTCAATCCCAAGCTCAAGCAACCCACAACTCAAAATCTAACCCAATGAACCCCAAAAACCAGAAAAATCAATCAAACAACAAGGATAGGGTCTTAGAAATCATACCGTGGGTGGAATTTCGACCTTGAACTGAACCCTAGACCTCCTTGGCTTGCACCTTCACAACCTTGACCTGTTTTCCCCAAAAACCCCATCCATTTAGCTCAAAAACACAGTTCAAAACCAGCAAAACCCTAAAACCAAAAACCTCAAGAACTTACCTCAAATCTCTGATTTGATCTTGCTAATCCCTTGCAAATCCACAACCCTAGCTTACCACTGAGCTTCACCTCAAGAAAAATCAAAGAAAAAGGGTGGGAGAACCACAAACAAAATCTTCAAAGCCAACCCTTCAGCTTTCCCTCTCTTTCTTTTCTCTTCTTTCTTTCTTTCTTTTCAGCCTATAATTTTTCTCTACTAAATCCACTAAGTATAAAGGCCTTCTTTATTTTATCTCTTGCAAGCCTAATGACCAAAATACCCTCTCTTACTAATTCTAAGCCTTTATGTCCATAAAGGGCATTTTAGTCATATTGCCCAAATTCCCACTAATTCCTCAAGTGTTCCTAATAATTCTCGTTCGCTACCCAATACCTAATAAATCACCAAATATATTCCCAAATTCTCGATTAACTCCCCAGGCTTAACCCAAGCTTGGTACAGGTTCCCGCTTTGACTTTTCGCTAACCCGCTCGTTCTAGGATCGTTTCGAGTCATAGATCACAGGTATCAACATAGTCATGCCCAACATGGCCAAATTACAAATATGCTCAATCAGGCCTACATGCATATTAATTCACATAATCATGCACCACAATTAATCACATAATCATAAAACGTGCACTAAATCATAATCATGCATAAAACCCATTAAAGACCCACACAGAATTCCATTATGCCCTCCAGGCACGCTATCTCAGGCCCTAAGCCTTAATACCGAATTTAGGGTCGTTACAGCTTTTGGGTTTCCTAAGCGCCCATCACACTTTCCCACTCTATCATCATTGCACCTTTTCAGCGAAAAATGAGGCACCTTTTCACCAACCCACGTGCATGACATCATATCATCTCAAAAAATCATGATGAATTTTTTTAAGAAGATGTCACCTACTTGCTTCCGAGTCGTTACCTATAAATAGGTCTTCCCATAACCTTTCCTTCTTTACTTTTTCAAATTTTCCAAGATTTTTTCTTCTCTAAAACCCTCTCAAATCGTGACCTTGCTCTTCATTTCCTCTTCCGAAAATCCCCTTTTTCTCCTAGTCTTTCAACCAAATTCTCATCACAGTAAGTTTCCAACTCCATTTTTTGCATTTGCATGACTCTTTGTTACTTGTCGCATAACTTCCATGCATCTTTTGGAGATTTCATATATATATGTTCTTGATTTTTTACGTAGAAAAATAACTGATTTTCTAGGAAAATGTCTGTTTAGGGAGTAGTAAAATGATCTTAGATCTTGGATTACCCTTGATCGCGGTGTTGGCTTCGAGAATATTTTTGTTTATTTGAAAACTCAAAGAAGTACTACTTGCCTTTTCAAATCCGCACTAGTTTCTTCTTGAAAGTAGAATAGTGTTTTTCGAACAACTCAAACTTAGTTAGGCATGCACATAGGCTGGTCAAATAGCTCATCTCCCCTCTATTTTTCACTTGATGTATGCACACGATCACTGGGGAGTGATTATTCTATTGACCTGGACCTGCTACAGACAATGGTAGATGAAGTGGAATGGACTCGACCAAATATTGACCTCAATCGTGATATTTTTGAACCATCTCATGAATCTGGTGAGCACTCTCATTATGATTTTCATTTTGTTCCTAATTAGGAATATTTTGGGATGATTGAGGAATTAGAACAAGGAATAAGGAAATTTCTTCCAAATAATTGGACTTTTATTGTGCATCCTGACTTTGTTGATCCATTCTCGGTCGGAATTCTGACCAGAGGGAGGGCAACAAGCAGGTCTTCATTTGTTGAATATGCCATAACTGTTGCTTTATGTTCTTCAGATATTGCTAGGATCAAGCAAACGACCATACACAAATCTGCTACACATCCTCAGGTTCCTAGGTATGCAACCAATGGGCAAAATGTTGAGCAGCCCATACAGCAACAACAACCCAAACAGCTAGAAAGAGAACAGCACGAGCAACAACGACAACTGCAAGAGTAACTGCGGGCATGACCTCAAGATGTATCTCTTGATGAGATTGATTTTGATGATGAGCAGCTAACCAATATCATTAGACTCACCACAAAGAGAAAAGCCTGCTCGAGGAGGTAGGTAAGTGGTATGTGGCTCCAGCCAATACCCTCTCGAGTTGTTTACTTGGGGAGTATCCCCAAAGATATGGACTTAGGGAGTAGATTTAGTTCTTCCTCAACCCAACCAGCGAGCGCATAGTCCTGGTGGTGCGTACAGTGCCTGGTTGAGATATAATATTCAGGCAGGCTCTTGTCTCCCCTTCTATCTTTATTTTAAGAGCATCACAAATTACTTCAACGTCGCTCCTTTTCAAATAACCCCAAATGGATACTTAATGCTCTCAGAATTGAGAGCATTATTTATCCTTTATTACAATCAAGGATGGGCTGCTCCTACTCCTCATGAGGTCCATTACTTATTTGATTTGAAATCGAATCCATGCCATAAAGGTAATTGGTTCTTCTACTTCTAACATCAGGACAAGACCATGGAGTTCCTGAGTGAGCCCACATTTAGGAGCAACGTGAGCAGTTATAATAAGGAGTAAATTCTAACAACCTGCCTGGTCACAGACAATCAAGCTTTCCAATAAGCAAATAATTATTTTATTCTGCAAGGTTACATTCTTCGTTTTCCCTTTCTTTATTTGCCCTCATTTTTTCTTGATTTTAGGGCCATAGGATAGACCCATTCCTAATGTGGAGATGGCCAGGTGTGCAGTGGTCTTAGATCAGCTACCCTTTGAAGCAAAGAATTGCAGACTGCTTGTAATCGACGAGAATGTGAGGAGAGTTGGTCTGCTTGATACCCACCATGCCAATGAAGAAGGTGTTGTTGATGGAGGAACTGCTAAGGAAGAAGTTGAGGAAGAATTGGGGCATTCCGACCAATCTAAGGTGGTCCCTGTCCCTCAAAGAAGAACAGCAAGGATCAACATAAGGGAGCAACGTGATTCTCATCGCCCTCGAGCCTCATCATCTTTTGTTCATAAAGGAAAAGGCAAGAAATTGCTGGAAGTGGAGGAGAATAAGCCCGTGTATTTTGACGACAAGGAGGGGATTCCACGTAATATAGAATTCCCTTTTGTTGTGTGTATGTTGTGGTCGTAGGCTGTTTTGATAAGTTTTCTGAGACATATAACATTTTGTACAAGTATACTGCTTATTTATGTATTTCCATGATCTAATACACTTGAATTTTTTAACTACAGTCATGTCTGATTCAGGGATATTCAATCTCTATGCTTCCCCTCTAGCTTCGGCCAAAAAGAGCACCAAGAGAAAGGCGACTCCAAGAGCAGACTCAAGCAAAGAGTCGGCAGCAAAGTAGCAAATGAGTGAACCTCCTGCTTGCAGATCTTCTGTTGCTCCTCTGATGGTGCCTTCCTACCAACCGTCAAACACTCCTCCTACTATTGCTCTTGAGCAGCAGGACACTCCGTCCCCTGCCCGCGGAATGGACCCTCTCGCGGATGAGAATGAATGAGTGAAGGAGAAACTGAAGGCAACTGCTTGCTTTATCTATTCCTAAGTCCAGACCCCCCTTGTTCAACACTCATCGAGCGTTGATGGTTTCTTCAAGCATCGAAATGCGTCGGTCAACCCCATCCTTGGACGAGCACTGTCTGAAATCCTTTTAGTGAGTTTCTCTCTATTTTCTTCTCAATTTTTTCTTCCAAGTCTTATACTCGTTAATTTCTTTCATGTGCTTCATCATATCTTGCTTTGTTTCTATAGGGTTTTATTACTCTCACCAACACCCACGCCAAAGTAGTCAAACTCGAGGAGGCCTTGAGAAAATTACTAGATGCCGTGAAACACTTTAAGGACAGCCACACTCTCTAGTTTCAAGCTGCTCGGGAATTGTAGAAGGACCTCGATAGCAAAACCACTGAGATTGGTAATAAAAGCAAAGTGATCAAGGTGCTCGAGGATTCAGGGGCAAAACTCAAGCGCCGGTCGGAGGAGCTTGAGGAGAAGAGGAACAGTCTCGACATTCCTATTAAAGAATTTGAGGTGCAACAACTTAAGTCAGAAGAGGAGAAGAAGCTTATCGAGGAAGAGCTTTGGCGTGAAAAGGAGTTTCACTCGTCGAACTTAACCAAGTTCAAGAGTGCTGCCTTCAATTATTTTTTCATGTTCTGAAAAAAACAATAAGGAGGCCAACTTTGACTACATTCTAACTCATCTTTGTGACAAATAAATCACCAAGTGCATTGCTCGTGAAGAGGAGGTGCTTGCTACTACTGCTGAAGAAGTCCTTGTCACTCCTGGAGTCAAGCAAGAGAAGCTTGAAGGGGAAGATGTTGAGGTAGTGGAGCCTTGAGGAGGGCATCTTATTTTTTTTATGCCTAAATGTGGCTAGTGGAGGTAGGTTTCTAGGATGATGAGATGGATGAGCAGGAAGCAAAGGAGGGATCTGACTGTTTGAGGGGCGGTCAGGTTGGGCAGTGTTAAGGTTCCTCCCCTGTGGCTCTTGACTTTTGCTTCTAGTAGTGATAGTCATTGTTTTAGGTGGATCTAATAGAATAATATTTTGAGTTCAACTCTCAACGAAAGCACCAAAATGTTGACCACCATTTTGGTTAACGACACTGAGTCAATTTATACAACAGAATAAGAATTAAATGAATTGGGATCAAGTAAACGACACAAAGAATTTTATGGTGGTTCGACCCCAAGAGTTGGTAATGACCTACGTCCACTTGCAATTTTATTTATCGATAAAGTGTCACTCTTAAGGTCAATAAGAAATAGGGTTCAACTGAATTTCTTAAGCTAATGAAAGAATACAATTCAAAGGATTTTGTGCGTAGAGTGCTTACAAAAGAAATATCTAGTTGTTTTTCTCCTCTTTTTCACTTAGGGTTAATGATTGAATAAACCCCTTATTTATAGAGAGTCTTAATCGGCTATGGGCCCTTACAAGCAAATCTAGGCCCTACACGTGTAGGTGTGGGATCAATACATTGAGTTACATATTCAAATAATATAGGAATAATACAATTTAAATATCTTGGAATATTTGATAGTGTCTCATGGAACCCGGATCTTTGGGTAAAGCGTACTGCTTAACAAATAAGTCTTGTACTCTGAGCAGCTTTATAAGATGGCACTAGTTTTCTCCATATCAAGTAGGTAATTGTCTCTTTGAGAAAAAACCTTTTATATTCTGAGATAGCCTCCTCAAGCAGCTACTCATTCCGACTAGCATATGGAATTTAATGTGGTATAACGCCACGTGTCTTCTTTGTAGCGGCCATGTCATTCAGTCAAAATTAGGTTAAACAAAGGCAATCCCAATTTATCAATTACATTCATAGAAACATAAGAGTGAGTCACTCCATAATCAATGAGGACTCTACATATCATACCAGAAATAAGAAGTTGACCTGTGATGATGGTGTTACTGTTAGTTGCTTCCTTTTGGGACAAAGCAAAGACTCTTGCTGGCCCAAGATTGCCATTGTTTCATTGCCCTGCTCGTGCTATCAACTGTGGGCAATCCTTATTTAGATGTCCCACCTGACCGCACTTGTAATACTTTTTTGGTGCATGCTTGACAGTCTCCTAGATGTTGGCGCAAGCATTTGGGGCAGGTAGGGTATTCAACCTTGTGGTTCTGACGGTTTTTGCGATTATGACTATTGTTGTGACTGTTATCGTTGTTGTTGTGGTTACATTTGTTATGATTATTTCCATTCGGGGCTAGGAGTCTAGGCCTCTAGTCATTACGACTTCTCTGTCCCTCATGGATATTCCTCTTGTTGCCATCGTGGGAACCCTTAATTCTGTTGGCCTCCCTTCTTGCAGCACTATCCTTCCATATGTAGTCCTCCAAGTATTCTGCATCGATAGCCTTTCCCAAAACCTCAGCGTAACTAACCACTTTAGTACTGGTCTTCTTGACATCTCTAGCAATCATGGGCTTAAGTCCTCTCATAAACCTTTGGAATCGCATGGCCTCAGTTGGTACTATCTCAGGTGAAAAACTCGCCAACTTATCAGGTTTCTTAGCATAATCAGTGGCAAAAAGGTTTCCCTAAACCAAGGCACAAATTCATAAGCCCTAGAAGCCAGTACAACTACATTGTAATACTTTTTGCTAAATGTAAAATCTACCCAGGTCATAGTATGTAAGTTGCGGGTCTGCTTCACCACATCCCACCATATCCTTGCATCCATCATAAGTAGTTAAGCTTCACCTGAAACCCTCTGATGGTCATTCTTCTACATATGGTAAAAGATAGCCTCCACTGACTTCAACCAATCTTTCACCACCAAAGGGTCGGCTTTCCCTTCGTAGCTAGGCGGGGCTTGCATCCTAAATCGTTCATATACTGGCTCAAAATTGTAAGCCATTAGTAATGGTGCAAATGGTGGTACTGGAGGCTCAAGTTGCGCCAATGGTACTTGGGTCGCTTGGGGTACTTGCCTGGCTTGGGACAACTCTCAACCTCACTATCTTTGTAGCTAAATCCACAGTTGGTGCTGCTGGTTGGGTTGGTGGCACTCTCATGTCAGGGATTTCAGTAGCATCCGGGTTTGTAGAGGCACATCTTCCTCGATCTCTTCCCCTTCCCTTTCCACCTCTCACTACAAGAAAAAATGCTTTTAATAACACCAAAAATGTGTTATCAAAACCTACGATAACACTTTCTGATGTGTTAAGACAGACTATGTTATCGTAGGTCAGGATACTTTACATAACACTTTATCAGTGTTATACAGATGTGTTATTGTACTATCAACGATAACACAATTTCTGTGTTATTTTAATATATAGATAAGTGTTGAATTATGTTATTTATAGTCGATACTATAACACTTTTTTTGTGTTATACTACACTTTTCTATAACACATTTTTTGTGTTATACTACACTTTAGTATAACACATTATATGTGTTATATAATGAAGTTTCCATAACATAATTCTTTGCATAAAAAATGTTATTATAATATATATTATAACTCAATTTTCGTATTATTATTATATTTAGATATATTTAAATTCTCATTATATATTTTATTTATATTACACTAATTTATTCTATTATATTTTAATTTTTTTATATAATTAAAATTAACTTTCTAATATTATACTAGCATCATCAAATGAACTTGATTTTCAAATAACAAAAAGTAAGAACATTCTACATTGAAGTAACAATCCACAATTTAGTTTAAAACATGCAACACTGTCATCAACAACAAAATATTCTTTAAGTATTCAAGGAGTCTAAAATTTACTACTTTCAACACAGAAATAACGCTTCGCTGGATTTTTCCTCTACTTCTGCATCATCCATTGACAGGTTCTTAGAATTGTAGCTGTTTGATGGTTCTTCAATAACCTCTTTTTCAAATCCATTTTCCTTACCATTCTGGAGCTTAACTGAAGGACTCGTTCTCTTCAAAGGTGACAACAATCTAGTAACAGCGGCTTCAACATTGGCTCCACAAATGGCTCTTTTAAATAAGTAACAAAAGGGGTACCGATAAGCTTTCCCTGACAACCCTTAACACTGTCTGACGGGCACCTGAAAAATCCAACTAAGTTAGGAAATCCAGCAGAAGTCTAACAAGCAGTCTGCATAGATGATCCAAGACATAAAATGACTAGGATACAAAAAATTAAAACACATATTTCTCAAAAGCAGATAATATAGCCAGTATTATCCAGTCAACACTTGACTTGGAGCGCTTGAACTTTATTCATACGGACTTCATCTTCTTAATGAACAAGTAGCCAATAATTATTTTAATTGATACTATAATCCCCTTCTGAAATTACTTAGTTAAAGCTATTTTTCAATAGATGGATTGGCAACACCAGTTTGTACATCACATGTTTACCAGTGCTATTTACCAATTATATAAGGATAAGGATGCAAGCTTACTTTTCATGTGGTCGATGAATTATTTCAACTCTGGATCTTCCCACGACGTTTTTAGAAAGTCTATAAGTGGTCATCCTCCTTAATTGGAGCCAATAGCTCTGAGGGGTTTTCCAAATATCGAAAAATCTTATGTTCATAAACCTGGCAATCGAAATTACAGTTACTCAACCACTAGAACTAAAATTAAGGGAATAAATAAAATAAATTGTAGCAGATATCAATGGAAACCAAATTTACCTCTGCAAGCAGAAGAATCTCATCAGCATTTAAGCAACAAGCATTACTTAGTTGTTCACTAAGATCTTTACAACAACCTTGCTTTAGCAAACTAACAGTGTATAGCATAGGAAGACCACTTCCATCGCCGTAAAACACAGTCACGGTTATTTGCCGAGTTGCAGTTGAAGGTAGCGGCAACGACAAATACATGAAGGGATCAAAAGTGATTGAAATCTTTCCACATGCTGGGCAAACCAGTGTCTACTTATATTGACCCTAACCATTAACATATAAACATTGTAAGAGAAGAAAATACTTTTGTACCAGTACAGGAAAAAATAAATGCTTATGGTTCAAGGAAAGAAGAAATATAGCTTTCAAGAAAGAAGACTTTAATTCCCACTCACCTGGCAAACATCCACTATCAATGAGTCATTCCGGGCCCTGTGATTTTGCAAATGATGAAGATCCAATGCCTAAATCAATCTGCAAAATAGATAGTTAAGCTGTCATTTTCTACAATTTAGTATCCCATAAAGAAAAAAAAAAGAGGTTTGCAAATTATCATATTACTTCAGTAGCCAAAGGGCAAAAGTAAATGTTTCTGTAAAACTGAAAACTTAACTTCTCTTTATTTAGTGTAATAATAAAAACAATTAAAGAAATAAATAATACTTAACGTGACATCTAGGCAAGTAAGATGTTTGACAAAAGAAAGTATTAAAAAAAGAAATACCTTGAACTATTAAAAAAGAAAGTAATCACTATAGATTACTTGGACAAAAGAAAGATGAAACAATTAAAATATTATCTATTATTAAAAATAGTCAACAATATTCATAAGAACTCATTAGCCTAAAAAATTATAGAGGTATGTTGACTTACAAGACCCAGTCTTGGATACTTGCCTAAAATATGCCAAAAGGTACCTAACATAGTGACATGGTGTGCTCAAAATATAATGATATATTATTATGGCCAATTTACCGTTAAAGAGGGTGACACAATTCAATATAAGCAATCACTTGTCACGGTTGTTTAAGACATTGTGAAAGGTAAAATCAGACTTGATGGCTATGAAGGAATGGAAATAATGGCCCAAAAAAATTCCAATAATGTAAACCAGAAAATAAGATGTAATACTCTGTTTTGTCTTTAGAAAACATAGCCCCCCCAAAAAACTCAGCAATGAAGGCTGGAAATAGACAAAAATCAGCAACAAAGACTTTGAAGAAACTAACCTAGAATAGAGCCAAGCTCTGACACATGACTCATTCAGATCTCTCTAAGTGTCTCTGTCTAATTGTAAATACATGATATGTGTGCATGCTATGCAGAAATGTAGATCATGTTAGGCTAATTCTAGTTAAAACCTGGTTCATGTCAATAACAGCGGCATATCTTCCAACTAACAGTGAAAATATACTAATCAATTTAATTGATGAAGAACAGAGAAATAGCAGTCTTTACAGCACAAAAACTACAAAAAATCATGATTAAAATGCAATGCAATAAATCCAATATGTTAATAATACTCTGGAACTTTGACTCTTTTATCTATGAAAGAGAGCTAAGTAAAACCTCCAATTATAGCATCTAGAATCTTAATCAACAAGAATGTGCAGATTTTTTTATAAAATAAACAGGGCTTATAATCAATAACCAAAACAAAGTGTTAGTGGCACCACACATATGAGAACATAATTTATAAGCAAGAAAGTTTCATGCACCTTTAAACAAAAATACAAATTTCAAGCCATGCTAAGTCAAGGTAATTTCAGCAGTCAAAAAAATTGTCAAGCTAATTAATAAGTACTATTATAGCTAATATAATATATACAATATAAGCAATACATGCCAATAGAAATATCTTGATTGCATAGATACAAAAACAGCATTAAATAATCTAAAAGGTTAAGTTGATATACAATAAGGTAGTATGTACTACTTAACAATACCAAACAATGTAATTAAAGTTCCTCTTAACTGCTACGTTGAGTTAACAATTTTGACTAATTCTATATAAATATATCTTGCATTATACACAAATCCATGTCCTAAAGAAGTTACCTTCCCTTCTTCACTTTGTCAGATACAGCTCTATAAGCATACTTCCACCAAGAACGAGGATCAGATTTCACGGAAACATGTGGACGAAAATGCGCATATTTTAACCGTTGATTAAAGGCAGAAAAGTTATCAGCTAGTTTTAACATATCCTTGTATCCATCCTGCAACAACAAGATACTAAAAGTTTTCAAGGCCAATCAAAACATGCCTCCAAGTATCCAATCACAGTTGAATTATGAAATTAAACCTTTGATTAACAGAGAATGACATCATCCAGAATATACTTTGCATTTCCTGTAATTGGTTCTAGAATATAAGTGTGTTGTATGACAATTCTATCAGCAGGTTTGCCTTCTCCAATGCCATATCTAAAAACCTGAAGCAAATAAATGATCAAAGTTTCATAGTTTGAACATTCCCTCAACATATGTAACTGCAAGAATAAACTAAATATTGGTTCTACCTGGACCCACTCAGAAGGAAGCTAAGAGTTTCTCCAAGGTCACACCTACTGCAAATGGGTGACCAGGATTGCTAGAGAATAGGAAATTATAATTCAGACAGAAAATAAGAATGTTAAGATTCCAAAATATAAAATTTAACTTGCTATTACACACCTTTCACTGTCCTCGTATCTGATATGAATATTTGAAATTGAGAGTTTCAAATTTCCAACTATAGTGTTGATAAGGGAACCCAACCATGATTGATTCTTCAAATAAAAATATATACATATTAATACAATTATAATCATAATTGACAACCAAATATATGTATAAACATATGTATGGTTCAAAAAGATCAAAAGGTAAATCCTAGAAAAGAATAACATCACAGCATTTGAATACTACAACCAAAACTTGATACAATATTTGTTATCAAAGATTCAAAAATAGCACATAAGACGCTTAAGAACCAAATACTAGTTACAAAGACCTGTTACCAATTAGAAATAATATGAGCATCCTATGCAAACATAAGTGCTAAAGTCCAAAGATAAGAAAATTAAGAACCTCATTTCTGAAAGCCTGGCCAATTTGAGCAGCAGCAAAAGGAAGCTTGTTCCCATTGTAATAGTACAAGTCTTTGAAGTTAACAAATATGCCCTGTGCAGTTTCTGGCCGCATGAACCTACAGCAGAGGAGATTTAATTACATATCATTACTGACCAAACAGGAGTCTTAATAAAAAAGAATCGCTAAGAATAATTAGTACCAAAATGTAACGTGCTCACCCAGGGCTCAAGCCAGATTAGAATCAGACCTTGCAAAATGGGTCTAATATAAGAAATAACAACTAAATCAAACAGAAAATAATAGCTTAAAAAATATCATATTTTCTTTGGTCGTCTTGATTGTAAATATCCGTATGGAACCTGAGTCTATTAGTTCTCCCTGTGTCATTTCAAAATTTGTTCATAGACACCATTATCAACTCAACTATAAATAGAGGTTGGAAAAATGGTATACTTACAATTAAACCCTCGCATTTATCATGAAGACAAACTGTTTCATTCAACACCTCACCAACTCCTCTTGAATCATCATGAAGTAATCTCCTACAAAATCAAAGCAGCTTGTTCGAAGTCATGAGGAAGCAATCCTAGCTGATTAAATCAAATGCATTAAACTAGGGAATAATAATTAATCTTGGAAAAAAAATCAAAGAGAATAGAAACCTGTGGAGCATAAGCTCTATCTGACCATCCACTAAACTGGATCCCCCCACTGAACGGTCAACCAACACTGACAGTTCTGAGATACTGTCTTGCATGTATATTCCAAGATTAATCTGAAAAATAATAACAAAAGGCAAGAAAGCAGTCAGAAATATAATACATAGCGAATGCTGAACATGAGAAAAACAAAAACAAAGCATATGTTTTTGGATTTCCTCTCAAAAACTGAATTGAGACAGTTGAACTAAGTACATGCTCAATAATTGATGCTTACTATAAAAACTGTAAAATGGAATGGAGGTAAGATCAATGCAGCTTGAGAATAAATTGAATCAATACTGTATGATCTTGTTATATTTGGAGCAGCAAATCAAGTCTAAAACAATTGTATGATCTTGTTATATTTGGAGTAGCAAATCACCTGAGATATCCATGGATTGAGCCGTTGGTGTACTTCATCCAGTACCGGACCCTCGAACCATAGTTAGAGAAGCCTGGAACATAGGAGTGTTACCTATAGGTACTCAATTCTATAAAAGCATTGTCAAGTAGTGTTCAAAAACATGCATTATAAAACAGATTAATAATAAAGGTAATCTTTAAATAATTCTTCCTCTAATCTATTAACAGGTGATAAATCAAATAAATCATTATAAAACAGAGAATAACAAACTTAGATATTCAAAAGACCTCAGATCTCATAAGCTAATATGGTCATTAACAGTGTACATGAGAATTTTCATTATAAGCCTTAAGAGCACTCACAATAGATTCTGTAAAATAGACTTTTTCTGATGAAAAAGTAGAGAGAGAGAGAGAAATATATATGTATGTATGTATGTATAGAGAGAGAGAGAGAGAGAGAGAAGGCTTATAATGCAAAACCATGAAACTGCTTCTGAAAATTAGATTTTCCATCACAGGGCAAATAAGCATGCAAAGAAAGTGAAAACTAACAAAAAAAATGACAATATCTTCATATTATTACATAAGGCAATAAAATATATATTTTGTAGCTGTAAAAGGAGACCATTCTAATATATAAATGCCTTCAGAGATTAATGCTAGAAATTTCATGAACATTGAAAATTCATTGAGAACCAATCACATCTTCAAGGTTTAAACACCACCACTTCAACCATTACCTTTGGCATTCACCACCACCAACAACAAACACAGATCATCATCACCACAGCCAACATGAGAAAATAGTAATAAATAAATAAATAAAATAAAATAATGGATCATGGTGAGTACCAAAGATGGTGAGAGCAGAAAAGATGGAGGCTCAAAATGAAATCAATGCACATATCAATACAAAAATAAAAGTTTTCATCATCAGGCACAAAGTAATCTAGAAACAAGGCATTGTTTCCAACATTGAGTTTTTCCATCACAGGGCAAAGGATACTACCATTTGTAAAACCCACTAACATTAAAAAGGAAAATACAGTAAAATCAACTTTACAGCTTACAAATAAAAAATCAAAGAGGAATTATCACCTTTTCTAATGCTATTCTTCTTACTATGCTTTATGTCTTCCCTTTCTTTTATTATGCAAAAAACACAGACCAGCTGAAAAAAACAATTTGAAAACAATACTTTTGTGTAAAGTTTCAAGAGAAACATGTACATAAAGGTAAGCAAAACGAGACAACTTCCTTGCTCAATGGAATTCAGAAAAGCAGATAGAATCAAACTTAGTGACAAACTTAGTGACTGAATTAATAGAATCAATTCTCATTAAAGAAGTAATGATACAAAAGAGTATATATACAGAAAAGACAAAAACAAATTACACCAACTATTAAAGCAGAAACTACATAAATTAGGTAAACAAAAATAACAAATAAGAGCCTACCTTTTAACTGATGTAACAACATCTCCAGATGCACTGCCTTCTGGATCCAAGACCCCGCTTACCCAACTGGTAAATGCATCAAGAAAAAAAAAAGCAAAAACAACCTCTTAGTACTTGGTGAGAATGATCAAGAAACAAAAATAATGTATCATTATTTTGCAACTTCAGAAGTTCAATCTTCCAACTTCTAGATAGCCATAAGTTATCCACCACCTAGTAAAATCCAGTAATAAAAAAGATAGAAGCAACTAGCATGAGTATCACATAAACTACCAAGTAAAGTGAACAACAAACTAAACTAAATCAAAGACAGCAATAAGCAAAGGCATTTGACATATAAAAGTACTGAAATTAAAAAGCTCCATTCAGATTACAAATTAGAAAGTAAGAGCACCAAACCATGAATTAGTGCTCTAAACTCATCAAAACCAGTATTGAAGTTGTCTTCTAAAATAAATGGGAATAAGCAATATTTAGCACATTTTACTCAACTGATTGTTCAAAAATATGAAATATATTACAACTACAAACATAAATTCACTTACCTCCATAAGGATAGGCACATAGTCCTTGTGCACCTTTAAAATAACACCCTTGTTACTTGTTTCAATACAGAATGTTACCCAGTTAAGAGTTGATGACCGTACAAGAGGAACTTTATTTTTTACAGCTGTCTTAATATCTGCAATAGACAACATCCATTACAGTTTGGGCAAAATCAAAATTACCACCTATCAAAGTGATTACAAACACTAAAATGCAAAGAATTTATGTCATCTAATCTCTAATAAAAAAAAACTTAAACCAAAAACATAGTAAGGAATCCTATGACAATACTATATTCTGAATTAAAGAACTACAGCGTAGGATAAAGATATACTTGCCTTCCACAATGTCAGCTAGACTTAAGCACCCAACTGTATGCATTACCTGAAGACTTTGATTTAGTGCCTCAGTAGAGGCAGATTTTTTCTCTTTCAATTTTTCCTTTATAAAAAAAAATAAGAGAGAGAGAGAGAGAGAGATAAATTAAAGGAGTTAGATAAATACAATAAACCAATATCCCTTCTTCAATCTTTATTAAATTATTTCTAAGAAAAATCTGAGATAAACCAGATCAAAATATATATTAAAAGTAAAATTGAATAAAAAAATCACTTTATATACAAATCAAAGCTACGATCAACATCATTTGAACTTCTAAAAAAGAATCTACTCGTATGACTAAGTGCACTTTTATTAATAGGAAAAATGAATGTACAAGTCAAAATCCAAAAAAAAATACCACCATGCTCAGTTGTAAGTAACTGGCAAAAAGTAAATGAACACTTGAACAGCTTGGTTACATTCAAACAGTCTGTTTGCATTTTAAGTTGATATAATATTATTTTTTTAGCTAGCAAAAAATGAACATACCAGCAAAACTGGCAATAGGAAGCGTGAACTTGCAGAGAAATTAGTTCTTAAACCCCGAGCAAGATTGCCAATAGCTTGAATTGCCTCGAGTGCAACAGCGATATTAACATCTGTTATGAGCTGTACAGAAAAAGAATTAAATGATTTTTATTCATCAACTCAAAAAGCAAGTATAAACTTATAACAGAAGTAAGAATATAAAGCATGAAGTTAAAACTTAATGGAGCAGATTGAACACTTAACTATGCAATATTAAAAAGATCCTTGGCAATAGATAGAGGTATAAACGATGCAAACGAAATACCCAAACATAAAAAGACAATGTACCTTTTTTAGTGTCCGACAGATTTCTGAGAAATCACCGAGTGCTATTCTTTTTGTTGAAGCAAGCTTGGTTAGCTCTGCAACAGCCTCTTTCCGTTCTGACCACTTGGTTGCTTTCTGTGACATAAGGCACAAGATGTTAATAGCAGTACAGGAACATCAAAACCAAATATTCCTAAATTAAATCACTACACCCAAAAAAAAAACTGAACTAGTTTGACGGAGAGAAGAAAGAAGACTGACCACTCCATCCCAAAATCTAGACTTCTCCAAAGGAGCCAATATATCAACAAGATCAACGAGCTCATACTCATCTATTTCCTGAGGAGCTGAAATTAAAATATGTTAAACTATGCATAAACAGGAGAGCTAAATAACCAAAATCTCTGCAGTAAAAAAACTAATAAAATATAACACTAAAGTGTCAAACTCCTACAATGGTAATCACTTGTTACCCGCTGATAGAACACCTACTTGTCGTCATTTAATATCAACCAAGAAAAAGAATAATCTAATAGACTATGTGTATTACACACCATCAGATGTAGATTCCTCAGATGGGCCAGCACCCACAACTTTAGATACAACCTCCTTTTCTGGCTCCTTATCTTGCTCAGACCTGAAGACATCAATACCAACTAGGTTAAGAAAAATAAAAACAGCAAGCAGATCAAATAGCTAATGAAAAAAAATGAATTTTCACCTTATTTTGCGACATAGCCTAGCTGCCCCTGTTACATTCACCAGCTCGGCTTCCAATTCTTTTTTCTTCAAAAAATAAAAAATAATAAATAAGTCATTACTTCCAAGGATCAGGGAGCAACAAAAAATTCCATACGCAAAGCTGTACATGTAAGAAGTTATCATACCATTGTATCCCTCATTTTCTCAAATAATATTGATTTTACAGGGTCCTTTCCAATCCATCGACAAAGCTCAAGAGTAAGTCCTTTAGAAGATGCACGAACATTTTTATCTTGATGGTTAAATAGCTCAGGCAACATCTTTAATATCCTCTTTGGAGGCACAACTTTTGCTCCAAACTCACTATCAAACCAAACATGCAGATTAGATAAAGAAGTACAAGAAACATTTCCCACAAAGAAAAGATATGTAGACATGGTCATGAGTGCATGAAATTTCAGGAATATAGAAAACTAAAATGGGAAATAGAATATGACACAATTATTCAATTTATGCCCTCCTAATAGATCTAGATCTTGACTTGGTTCTTCACATGACACTTATTACTATAAATGTAAGCACCTAGGAGGGCAGTTCAAACAGTCAGGTCTATTGTTTGCTCCCACAAGATCTAAGGTTCGGGTACCTAATTGGCAAATCATATAGCTTGATGTCCCTCAAATATTGTAAGCAATACCTGAAGAAGCAACTCGTATTTCGAGTTGAACAAAAACACACTGAAAGCCCTGTGCAGCAAATTTTCCTTTTCAATCTTTTCCATCAAGTGACCTACAGGGTACAAAAGCATTAGCAAACCACAGAGGTCCAGCTGATCCAACAGAATGAACATGATCTATATACAAAGTATATGATTTGAAAATGTAGTAGAATGCCCAAAACATGAATAAACAGTTCATTTCCGTAACGTGAAGGTATCCAAAATCAAAAGAGGGTATAAGATTTAGGAAGGATAGAAAGCCTTGGAGTATGCAAAATGAAAAGTACCATAAAGACATGACATAATACCCAAAAAGAATTGTGTAGATCAAATTTTACTTACAATTATATTTTGTATCATGACCAACAACCCGGTCGTTCTCATCCACTAGAATGCATCTATAGAAAGTTCACATGAAGAAACATAATCAGCTCCAGTACAACACAAAGAAAGATATGTAGATCTAAATGCAAAATTTGCATTCAGATTTTGAATGTTCTCCAATCTCAAAACCACATGAATATTTGGCTCAAAATAGACCTCAACTCATTTGATTATAGTTAATACTTAATTAAAGTATCACCTCAATCACTGAATTCTCATTTCTTACCAAAAACAAACAACAAAGAAATGAAACCCAAGTTTTCATTTTCTCATACTTTGAACAGCCAAAGAGAGCAAGAAAAGGAATTTTATAATATCAAGAACAATAAGAGATCAAAGCAATGAAAAAAAAATCCAATAATTCACTTTTCTGTCAAAAAACAAACAAACACAATACATATCTGTAGATATAAGATTTAAAATCAATATCTTGATGCTTTCTAACCACAACAATTGTTCAGTTCGGTTGGCTGAAATTTTAAAGGGGATACTGATAATAGAAATGTTGTAGCACCAAAAAAAATTAAGCAAACACAACATAAAACAAATCATGGTAATGAAGCAAGATTAAGGAAGAAAATTAAGCCCCATGATATATATACTTCGTTACCTCAACAGTGAAAAAAAAGAAGAAGAAGAAGAACATCAAACAAACAAAGTACAATAATTGAAATAAAACAATGAAGAACAAAAAATTAATAAACCCACGAAGTATATAACTCAAAAAATCAATAATACAATTTTTCCTATTCAAAATCCAAGCAACCAAACAAAGCACACCAGAAGACAAACAAAAAAGAAGAAGAAATGGGAAAAAGGGTAATCATAAACGCACTCATCCCAAACATAAGGCGTCTCTGGACAGCGTCCATTCCAGCGTCGGCAGAGTCTCCCATGGTGGGATTGGAAGTTTTAGAAGAAAGAGAGACCCTAGCAATGAGAGGAGAAAGGGGCTTTGGAATGGAAGAAGGGATTCGGAGAAAAGGGTTACGAGCAAAGCTAGAAGAAGAGGTAAAGAGATGGGCTCTGGGGGCAAAGTAGAGCTTGGCACTGGTATTTAGAAGGTGGGACATTGTCGCACTCGCATGTGATCTCCGCCATTGTTGAATCGTGTAATATTATTATTATATATTAATATTAATCTTTCACCCACCAACAGAACGAGAGAGAGAGAGAGATCTTTACCTGCACCAACGAGTCTCCGAGTCCACGTCGTCGAGCCTCCGGTAGTCCCGCTGAGCCTCTGTCAGCCCCGTCGACCTCCACCGTGGTTGAAGCCTCGTCTATCCCCTCGCCGTCGTAGTTGAGGGAGCAGGAGAGAGAGAGAGAAGGAGAGGGATCGGGGAAGAGTGAGTGAGGAGACCGGGTTAGAGACAGGGTTTTTAGATTAGAGGAAAAAATTGAGAGCTTTGGGTTTAGGTCTAGAGAATAGAACGGGAAGAGAGGGAAAAGGAAAGTATAACAATTTCCTAACCCGCCTTTTTTTTAACTATTTATTATTTACCGCTTTTATTTTTACATTAGATAGTATAACGCTTTTTTAATAAAGTTATATTTATGTGTTATGGAATGGGGTATTTGGTGTAGTTTCTTGCTCCTCTTCCTCTTGTCGACATTATGATATTCTAAGTCACCAAAAGAAAATCATAAGAGAGGATAAATCGCATACTGTTTTGGTTACTTAAGAGCTAATCATAAAGGTTGTCATACATACTCATATCCACACAACATTTATAGTTTGCAAGAGAGAGAGAAGATAAAAAACTTATAATATCCAAAGTTTTCTCAAAAGCACCCCATAAATCAAACATCCAACAAAATGTTTAAACATAACCATAATGATCCATAAGTTTCCAAGGGTCTTTAAGGAAGTCCTTTTTTTTTATTTAAATAGAATTTATTTGGTGGAATTTGAAATGGACTCGATTCCTCAATGATGGACTCGTCCCTAAATTGTAATCGAAGGTATCTTCCAAGATGTGGAAGTAGTCAGGGGTGCTAGCCATCGTCCTCAGCCTGATGCTCACTTTTGGTATGGCATGTAATGCCTCTTGACGCACCATTTCCCCTTCTAAGTCGTGTGCCATCTCAAAACGCTCCTCCAAACCTATGTTCTCATTCTTAATTAGGACCGCCTACAATCGATGGAACTCATAGTTTTCCACGAGGTCGTAAATGGTGTACTTGATGGTATCAAAATCCAAGCCATCCTGGATGATGCTGTGCCACGCTATGGTCAAATAGAGAAGAGCTTCGGGGTATTTTTTGAGTGATTCCCTCAACACCCACTATTGTTCAATAGGCCAAAGCAGCGGTCCTCTCATGTTTATTATCATTCCTTGTATACACTCACAAACTACTACGGTCGTATTTAGTATGACGATCCTCCAGTCTTCGTTGTCTTTGTGAGTTGCACCTTACGTATATCATGGATCTCTTTAAGTAGTTGTTTCTTGGTAGTCCTAATGATGGAGGCACCTTTTCTATGCTGAAGTTACAAAACTAGATATTTAAAACAAAGAAAACAAATAACAATTAAAGCAAATACTTATGACACGATGAGGTGAGATTTTCCCGTCTTTAGCATATATACGGAGGGTCCTTGGAAACATGAACAACATGTCTCTGATACCATTTGTAAGAACTCAGTTCATATTTATTATGAAAATACAATTTTAGAGAAAATGTTAAGTGAGGACTTGTCAAAACATGCAAGTTGGGCCCAATAGTTTAAAATAAAAATGTAGTATCTCTATGCAATCTTTAAAAAAGACACAGTAAAATAATAAGTCCCACTAATGTACATAAAAAAACATAACATATAAACTCATCTAGATCATTAAGGGACACCCCGCGTCATACATGCCTAGACATCGAAACTTTCCACATCACTGTGTGTGTCAATGAGAAACCCTATTGCCTACCTGAAATTGGGGAAAGTACGAGTGTAAGCTAAAAGTCCGGTAAGAAAGTACAAACAAATACATCAATTTTAAGAAACACAAGGAAAACTGCATACATAGCATAACCATATCATATTCATTTCATAATCATATCGTATCATATTCATATTCATATTAATAATCATACTTCATGTGAGCATGGCACTCCTATTGTCTATGTCACATCGTAAGGTAACCAACAAAAGCGTAAACCGGAAAGACCTCCTCTATGAGGTAAACAGAAATATTAGTCCTCGAATAAGCTCGATTCCTCTACCCTATGTGTTACATCATACCCTTAGTAACTCCTTTGTTGTGTCTCGTTCAACACGCTAACAACCTACTCCTTTTTCATACAACATACAAGCAGACATACAACAATCCATAACATTAAAAAGTAACTCATACTTTTCATAACACTTTCGCTTACCATAACTTATACTCTCCATAACACTATAACTTTTGCAACAAAATAGTTCATACCTTTCATAATATAATTCATAGAAAAATCTAGCTAACTTCCTTACATCAAGTCCAAGCAAAAATAAAGTGCGGGGTGCTTCACAACGAGCCTAAAATCACAATCAAACGTTCGTCTTAAAATCATGTAAAATTACACATGCCCAACATACATACCCGACGTGTGCATGGTCATGCACACGTCGCACAAGTTGCACCACAACTCTATTCATACAACAACGTCGCATAAAATCACGAAAGAATAATGTCAATTCTATTAGGTAATTCTCAATGATTTCAAATCAGGAACCATAGATTTGATTAAATAACATATATATGAGCGTAAAACTAAGCTTGCATGTAACATGCATACATGGGAAGGTTCTTAAAATTAGCGTTGAAGTTGATAGATTCTATGTGTTCATTTTATTGCCACTTTCTTAAAATTCAGCAAGAATTAGTTTACCAATTGTTAATATTATCATATTAACTCCTAAAGACATAAGATTTTATTCTAGATTTTATTTCACAAAATTATTTATTTAATTAGCACCTAAGTCACATTTGTTTAAAAAAAAAAAAAATCTCAATTATTGTTTTAAATAAAAATAAATATGCCAAATTTTCTATTTCTCACAAAATAATTAATTATTAATAATAATATATATACTCCTTTTCTTTCTCAATGTTTCTAATTTAATAAATAGAATAAATAAATAATTTAACCTTTTAACAATTTAAGATTTTAGGGTCACCACATTTTACATCTAAGTTATAAAAATTTTAACTAGTTTGGAAAATCCAAACCATAAACTCATTTACCTAAATAAATTTCTTAGTCTCATTTTAAAAATAGTTTTACTTTATTAATTATTTATAATAATAATTAAAAAATGCATTAATAAGAATGC
Source organism: Humulus lupulus (assembly GCF_963169125.1). Lineage (NCBI taxonomy): Eukaryota > Viridiplantae > Streptophyta > Magnoliopsida > Rosales > Cannabaceae > Humulus > Humulus lupulus. The sequence goes on along the minus strand of NC_084795.1, from coordinate 96,918,255 downwards.
GAAATTACATTTTTTTAAAAGTATGGAAAAATGCATTTTTCATATATAAAGTCTAAGACCTAAATTAATCAAACATATATTTTATATCTTTTATTTTAAAAGAGACTTTTTCCATGATCCTAAAAATTTCAGCCACCATTATATTACATAAATTCTAAGGCATGAGTTTGCAAAATATACTTTTCTATCATTTTAATTAAAAGCAATTTACCATACTACTAAGGAAAAATTTAGCTAGCAAAATACACCCATTATTCACAATTTTTTTTTTTCTATCAAGTCATTATAACAAATTTACCTAGTATTCTTATATACATGTATGGATTCAATAACACAATTAGCATGTAACAACAATTTAATCAAATAAGAAAAATACACCCTCAAAATACAAGCCTTGGCCGAAACCTAACATGCTTCAATCTCTTTATTATTCCAAAATTTTACAATTAATCCTAGCATGTTTCTATCACCAAGTTTTGCAATTTTTATAAATCAATTATTTAAAATAAAAATAAAAACACCAATAGCAACAAACTAATATGATTTTCATCATAGTATCGTACATAGAATCTTAGATTGAATAAACATAAATTTACATAATCTACCATTATTAGATTTCCAATAAAAAAAATAATATTTTTTAAACTTTTCGAGAAAACCAATAACATCATAACATGAACCTCAACACCTAACCATACACATTCTCTATTTAAAATAAATAAATAACCACCACACAAATATACTTTCCATGAACCTCCTTTTAAACAAGGATCAAAACAAAATAACATATAGACAATCAAATCTCTAGAACTCACAAAATAAAATAAAAATTTGGTGCACTACATCTAATTCGACCATCCATCCTAACGTGACCTTGTAAAATTATAACCATTCGAGCAAGTTTTCTCCAATTTAGTAAACTTTGTAATTAAGTTAAAGTTTGGTATTTACATTGAGAAAAGAGTAATGATGGGACTCTCTATCTTTTTCAAAATTATCTTTTGAATTAATAATAATTACTCAAATACTCCTTGAAGGCTTTTCTAATCCTAGAGATCTAAAGAAACAACTTAATTATAAAAACTTAGCCAAACTATTTCAAACAAAAAAAAATAAGGCAGGCCATAACATTATATATAGTGATGTTGTACTGTTTTTTTTTTTAAATGATAGGTTCCATCTTAAATATTGTGATTGGTTGAGATGTGAGCATCACTCCTGAGCATTGCTATAAGGCACTATAAGCCTCTATTGGCTAACTTTTTAAAGCACTTTTTTGAGCCTAAAGCTAATTTTGAAAGTACTTTGACAAACTTTCAAAAGGGCTTTTGGCGTTTAAAAACTCTTTTTAAGGAAGTAAATATGTACTTTCATCTCCAAGAAGCTCTTACAAAAATAACAAAAGTTTTTATTTGAATTTCAATGGAATTTTATACTTCCTATTTTATTCATATTCTGTTGACCCTGTTTTCAATCAACTAAAGATTAGAGAGCTAAAATCTTTAGACAAATAGGTTTTTACGTAGTTCTAGTGTTAATGAGGCTTAGTTCACAAGTCAATGTATTGAGGAAGAACTTGTAAAGCTCAAGTTTTTTTAGGGATACAATTCCATATCATTTTGGCTTGGTTAAGTTGTGATATGATTTACTTTACTATTCCTAATAATATGTTAAGGACGTGGTTTACACAGAGAAAACTAAGAAAAAGAAATTAAGTGCATTAAATATGCTTGATTCTTGTGTTTGACAAGTAAATTGGTCTTCTCGTATCCTTGAGAAGCCTTAACGAGTGTTGGTTAGAGGGTTGTATCCATATGTATATGACCACATCTTTGGAAATGGTAGGAGGTATCAAGTGGTGCTCCTCCACTTTCCAAGCGTGCTTCTGTTTTTGACATTCCAAATTGTCAAGTGTATGAAGCCCATAGTTACTCTTTTTCTGAGACCACTAAGTTATCAATGGTAGTTAGGCATGCTTGCTTTTTGATGATGTCGTGGTCCCCTCTTCTATTTTGGCTTTACTCTTCTGGTCATGAATTCTTTAGCAAGTCTCACCAAACCCGAGTAACGGGCGAGGCTGTGTAATGCACCAATTTTTTTCTTTCTTATTTAAATTTTTTATTTTTTTGTGTATGTTATTTCAAAAAAAAATTATTTGGTTGCTTTTAATTGTTTGAAATGTTTGAAATTAGTTTCTTTGGGAATTATTTGTGTACTATAAAGTTTAAAATAGAAATTAAGTATGACATGACATGAGAATGAATGTTGAGACTTTTTCTAGCCTTGTCTTGTGTGTGCATGTGTAGTAGCTACTAAGACACCCAAATTTTCTTTCTTGAGAATCATTTGAATATTAGATGCAATAATTGGATTATAATGCAATCAAGGTAAAATGAATAATTATGTTTGTTATCCAAAAAACAGGCATGGATGACATGGCAGACGTTTAATACATGTGGCTGACATCTGGCAGGAGTCTTGTTCGACCATCGACCAGAAAGATGTCTATGGCGCAACGGTCAATCTTTATATACGATCAGCCTGGTCGTATACTCGCTATATTTGGAGAAAATCTTATGCAGTTATAATCATATCCGAAATTACCTCCCATGATTTCCTGAGTATCCGATTATTTAGGAAATAATATCTGTAACAAATTAATGTAATCTTCCTTGAGCCTATAAATAGAGAAAGATAACTCAAGGAAGGGACTTTTGGTTTTCTAATTATTTGAGATTAGAGTTTTACAAGTGTATTAGAGCTATCACATTCGATATATTGTATTGTTCTTCAGAGGTTTGTGAAACTCATTGAACCCTAGTTCTTTGATCACTCCTTTGAATCTTATATCAATAACAGCTCAAGTGGACGTAGGTTATTACCAGATTCTGGGGCCGAACCACTATAAATTCATGTGTGTTTTATTGTTTTTATCATTATTCTCATCTCAACATTTCTATCCACATCAAGCAATTTTGACTCCGTGTCAGTTGACCAAAATCAGGGTCAACAATGTTGTTTATATTTTTGGATTATTTTCCTTGATTCAAAGCCAATATAAATTTTCACGATCATTTGTCTAGATTTTGAAGTTACCTTTTTCTTTTAATTATTTTTGTTAATTGGAAGGTAAATGAATTGATTGTTTCCTCTATTAGTGCTAGCCGAATTTGAGAGTGTGCAAGGTGTGTGTAGGGTGTCGGTCAACTAAGGAAGCAACTTTCCTTTTTCTTTGATCCATTTGCTTGATTTTGGTAAGGGAATTAGGGAAGGAAAATCAAGCCAAGGGTAAGATCAATTTAGACTCTTATGTTGATGTTTGGCCAATATGTGTTTATGTTGGTAGGTTGTTGTTTTGGTTAGGATATTGATGATTTGATAATAAGAATCATTGATGGTGATATCTATTTAGAAGCATGCTAAGAATGTTGTTATGAGTTTGGAAGATTTATTTGGGGTTCCAATTTCCTATGGATTCGGCAAGGGAGAAGGTCATTGATGATGTTGTTGTATTTTGTTTTTATCTTGTTCTTAGAAAGCATGTTAGAATTATTTGATGTTGTATTTTATTTTGAGTTGTGGTTTATGTAAGTTTCGGCCTAGGGCCTTATTATTCTTTAATATGTTTTAATGTTTATGTATATCTTGTTCTCACTTGTGATCTTAGAAATATGCTAGGTTATCTAAGTTTTGAAATGGGTATAAGTTTTTTTAAAAAGGTTAATTTGGTTTTGCATGTAGATTGTTTAGATATTAATGTTTCTTGGAGTACATGAAATGGTAGAAACATGCTAAGTGATGATTTAAACATGATTAAGATGTATATTTTAAATGAATATGCTTGCTGTTTTTTTTTCATTTTCGTTGTGATAATTAATCAATGATTTAAAAAAAATACACAAGTTATGCCTTAAAAATGATATTTTAGAACTTATATAAACAAAAGATATTTTATTTCACATTTTAATGAGATTTTTATTTAATTAAACACATGCAGTTTTTTATATTTTTGTGAAAGAAATATGTTTTTGTCCAATTAAGTGGATTTAAACAATAAAAATGCTTGCTGGAATTTTTTAAGTTATTAAGAAAACGTCTTTTAAATATAATATGTAAAGCATATGCTCAAATAAATTAAGCCTTAGACTTTATGCATGAAAAATGTGATTTTACCTACTTTAAAATATGAAATATTTTAATTAAAATAGTGCATTTTTTATTTGTAAGATATTTAACTAAATGGCATTATTTTGTGAGACTAAGTATTTTTTTTTAATTTGAGTATAAGATGGTATAAAAGAAACTTTTTTCCAACTTAATTAAATTATGATAATTATGAAAATGTGGTGACCTTGAGATATTTCTAATTTATCAAAGTCAAATATGTAATTATTTTCTTTAACCATTTGGAAAAGGAAGTGAGTACCAAAGATTGTTTTATCTTAAATAATTATGTTAAATTATTTTCTAATAATTAATTTTTTTGGTGAGAAAAGAAACAGAAAAAGGTATTATACTTCTCTGATTATTTTATTTAAGTTAAGAATAATAAATAGGATTAATATTTGAAAAATGATAACTAAAATAAAATAATTGTTTTAGTTATATTCAGAGTACGATTTTAGTATAGCTTTGCGATATGAATCAAGTTGGTAAAATATTTTTGTTTAATAAAACCATACATGATTTCTAAGAATAAAAAGGATTAAAAATCTACCAACTTCTACGCACGTTTTAAAGACTTTCTCAAGTATGCATGTCGCGTGCAAATTTAGTTACATTCAAAATATTTCATTTAATTGAGTAAACGTTTGTTGTTTGGCATTCGTTGAGATTACAATAGTAAGGTAGAGAGTTATTCTTCTTTGATTTTGTGATGTAACATGGGCATGACCCATGCACATGTGTGGTATGTTTGTTGGGCATGTGTAGTCTTACTTGATATTGAAACGAATGTTTGAGTTGTGATTTTAGACTTATTGTGAAGCATCCCGCTATTTAAATTGCTTGGACTTGAGGTAAGGAAGTTAGTTAGAATTTTTATGAATTATGTTATGAGAAGTATAAACTATTATGTTATGAGATGAACGAGCTATTATGTTATGAAATGAGTTGCTTGTATTTATGTTTGTATGTTGTATGAAAAGCAGTAGGTTGTTAGCGTGTTGAATGCGACAAAAAAAAAAGAGTGGCTAAGGATATGACGAAACTCATAGGGCGGGCGCACCGAGGTTATTCGAGGATCAGAGTTCTTATTTACCTCATAGAAGAGGTTTTACTGGTTTATGCTTTACCGGTTGCCTCCTAGAACTTTCTTGCTTTATTTGTTATGATGATATATGCAGATAAAGTGTATGGTTATGATATGATTATGATATGATATGTCATGAGCTTACGCTATGAAGTGGACTGTAATGTGTTTCTTTGTGTTGTATTTTATTTGTACTTCCTTACTAGGTTTTTAGCTCACTCCATTACTTTCCCCCTTTCAGGTAGGCAATAGGTTTTCTTCTTGGCACACACTGTGATGTGGGGATTTTATTTTTAAAACTTCATAAAGACACTACATTTTTTATTTTAAATAATTGGACACAAATTGCATGTTTTAACAAGGCCCCACTGAACTTTTCTCAATAATGGTATTTTTCTAATAAATATAAACTGAGTGACGCTTTTACAAAGAGAAAGGAATAGGGCATTGTTACAGGCTGTTCAAAAAATTTGCAACCCGCACAATCTAATTAACCCACTCAATCTAATTCCAAGAAAAACACAACCTGAAAAACATGAGCATTTTTCTAACCCACCCAATTAAGCTTATATTTATTTATTTGATTATTTATTAGTTTTTTAATATATACAATTTATATTTATAAATTAGTGATGTTTAAATTTTAATTCAATTAATGCTTTAGAAATTGCTCAAATATATAAATACATAAATATTAAATTTTATTTTCAATTAATTTATTATATTATCTTTTTACAATAAATATAAACTAATTTATAAAAGAAATTATCTTTTCTTTTTAAATTTATCTCCAAGTCTTTTAACTACTCTTTAATATTTACAAAGATACATTTTGTATTGAATTTCAACAATGAAATAATTTAATAAGAAATTTAAATTTTAGGATTTTTTATTAAAAAAAAGAAAGCTACGTAAGTTGGGCAAGTTAGCCCGCTCACAATGTTTATCAAGTTAGATACTAGTTCTTGGTTAATTGGATGGGTTGCATGTTGAAAAATATCAAACTAACTACTGAACAACCCTAGTAATCCCTTTGGGGAAATAAGGGTTGGATGCAAGTAGTCATTGCCCAAGGAGCTAGTCGGCCTTCAACTTTGGTGCGTCGCGAGTAGCATTGGTTGTCTACTAGGGAATTGGATAATCACATGACAAACCACTTGTCGAGCCTCAAATAATTCACTCTAAGTGTTACACGTGTATCGAGATGATCATGTATCCCCGAGAACGCCTCACATGAGAGGATTTAGAAAAATACGAGCAACATTTGCCCCCAAATCTCTGCTTGTGCTCAACACAATGGAGACTTCTTTAAGACTCTTCATCTGACAGCATTAAATGTTGACGACATGTGTCATTCGCCTAGTGAGTCTGTTGTCATTCTAAGGCGTCAATCAATGTCCTTTCAACTTTTTCCCATTCGAGTACGTCATTAATTAAGACCGTTCCACGGTACTCAAGTACCTATCCTTTTGAAATGCACAGTTGAGATCATCTTGAATTGGGTAAAACCAAGGCCAAAACCTTTTCTTCCTCACTTTTGCCATTTTCAAGCTTTTGAGTTCAAGAGATAAACCAAATATTTCCCTGACCATACATTGTATAACATGATTTGATGATTCCACTGACCATCTGTATTGAAACTCACCATCTTTGTTTGTCTTATTGGTGGTTTATCATTCTTTCAAGTTGTAGCTCTTGCTCTATTGGTGAGACTAAATTGGGCTCATGCTATTGGTCTACCAATTCAAGTTGTATATTGAGACTCTCTTTAGTGCAAGCAATCAACAATAATTCAAAGTATCTAAATGAACTAGGTGTAATCTTTTATAACATTAAAGCTTTATTGTCAAAACTTCTGGAGCATTCCTATCTCATGTCGGTTGTATTTTTAATCGACATGTGGATTAAATAAGCATGGCCTTAGACTAGATAATAATATTATTGTTCCTATTCAATCTTAATGTTGATATAGTCACTCTTACTACTTAGAAAAAAACTAACAACTAAAAGCAAACAATGGAGAGATTGATATTAGATTTAGATACAACACAACAACTATTTGAATATTTATTTTAGCAAATGTTGTGAAGCAAAGATACCAGTTTTAGGACAACACAACAACTCACTCTTTAAATATTTTCTTTTAGAAAATGGTGTAAAACATTGTTTGCACCCAAGGTAATTAGTTTCCAGTCGCGTACTTAACTTAGGCTTCAAAGCGGCTGTAGGATCACTTGAATTCCATGCTGTGGGCGAGTTGTGAGAATCTGAACTGGCGAATGGACATACGCCGGGGACAAGGTGAAGCTATAGCGTTGCAGAATCATTGCCAAAACTATCTTTGCTTCATTGATGGCAAAATTAAAGCCTAAACAAGTTCGAGGTCCCATTCCAAAGGGAAGGAAAGCAGCCATGTTGTCTTTTGTAGCTTTAGAAACTCCCTGAGAGAATCTCTCTGGTTTGAAAAGATGAACATCATCTCCCCAGATTTCAGGATCATGGTGTAGTGCTAGGATTGGTATGTACAAAACTGTATTTGCTGGAAGGTTGAGCTTTCCTAATTTCACTTCGCTTTCAACTTTTCTTGACATTACAACTACTGGTGAATATAACCGTAGGGTCTCATTGATGATCAAGCCCATCTGCACGCATGGGAATCATAGAATGGAATCAGAAAGTAAACAACAATTGATATTGTTTTGCTATCTAGACAAGTGGGAATTAACTTTCTTACAGATTTAAGTTCTGTTATGCCATCTGCATTTGGATTTTGTTTCCCGAATATTTCAAGCACCTCATTTCTTGCTTTCTCTTGCCAATCTGTATGTACTGCCAGAAGAAATACAGACCACCCAAGTAATGTATTAGTTGTTTCCTGCCCAGCAAAATAAAACGTCTTGCATTCATCCACCATATCATCTACTGAAATCCTCTGGTTTATGTTGGCATCGTGATGAGCCTTCAGTAGTACTCCAAGAAAATCACTGCCAAAGCCATCTTCTTCTCTATTCATTATACTCTCTTCCCTTTTCTTAATTATCTTTAATATGGAGTCCCGTATTCCTTTTTCGAGCTTCTCTGATTCTATCTGATCATGAGTTTTAAAAAACATACTGCAAAATAAATAAACAAGAAATACTTTCTTAATTCTTAGTAAGAGCTAAGAGAATTTTGCTATTGCTTAACATGTCTATTGAGTTAAAACAAACAAATTTACCTTAAACCAGGAAACCTTTGTTTGACTAAGTTTCTGGAAGTTATAGCGGTTAACTTCACTAACATCTCAAATACGTTCTTCCCTTCCAAGTAACTGCTCCCAAAAGCTGTCCTGGAAATGACTTCTGCAGTCAACAATCTAAAGTCCTCGTACACTTCAACCTCTTTACCTTCATGACATTTCCATCTTTCTAACATGGTTTCAGCACTGGAAATCATCGCAGGAATCATACCCTACCAAGAATCCCATTTTTTGTATTAAGTTTCTGGTTTAATTGTGAGTTTCTTATGGCATGATGCATAGCTTGTAGTTTCTGTAGACTTCATGACATGAAGATTAAATGCTAGTCTCTTGGTGCGGTCTTTAACTAGAAAGATAACAGTTTAAGAAACAAAACTTACTTTCAAGCTCTCTGTTTGGAAGGCATGATTGGCGATTTTCCGCATTTTCGCCCACTTCTCACCTTGAGATGAGGCAAGACCATCACCCAATAGCTTCTTGACAAACAGTTGAGGCTTGTTTTTTGGATAGAGTCTTTGTCTATCACTCAGTATTTCTTTGATCAACTCTGGTTCAGTAACAGCTAATTGAGGTTGCTTACCATACCACTGAAGATAATTCTTTCCTGCAGTGGGAGACCAAAATATAGCTTATAAAAAAAAGGAAATCTTTACCAAGCAAGATTCAGAGAGCCAAAGTGACAAGAGTATGTGTTACCATATAAGTTGGTCCAACAGTGAACGTGAGGCAGAAGTTTAGGGTATATGTTATTGGATAAACCCAAAGGTTTGGCCATGGCTTCTTTTTGCATGCTCATAATCTCTTTGGTGCTTCCATGGATGAATCTATAAGGAGGACCTTTCACTCCTTGTAAACCCATCAAATATTTTACCCTCATTGGAGCCCACCATAGCATGTGCAAGATCTTGATTAGAGCTAAGGAAAGACACAAGAAAATAAAGCCTAAAATAAGGACATTTAGATCACTCACCCCTCTCATCTTTTTCTTTCTTTTCACAAAATTATCAGTATATTCAAGCCTCTCTTGTTCTCTTAAACTCTAATCTCTATGGTGAAGAGACTCGGATATTTTTTGCCCTTTCTAATGGTACTTGGTGTTAGCTTTAATTGGACCTTATCATCAATAGATTATGGGTCCCTCATCAATATTTTATTCTCAATCCCATTCAAATTTGATTAAGTCATTCTCCTTTTGACAAGCAGCAGGGGAGGATGTCTATTAGCTCATAAAAATAATGCAAACAAAAACTTACGAAGAAATTTAATTACGTAACCAACAAGGACAATTAGTCAATATTGATGACTATAGTACCTTGAAATTTCCATGTAGCTGGAAAAATACTACTAAAAGTTCCCCTCCAAAAAAATTAATAAATAAATACTACTACAAGTCTTCAAAGATATAAAAAAGCAAACAGAGCAGGAAAAGTAAAAGTAGTTTATAAAGCAATTTTGAGCTTTCAGTATGTCTTCTAGCAATTACTTTACAATGGATAAGAATGTCAAGTAACCTTATAACACATGCAAATTTGGCCTTCAAAATGGATGTAGAATTACTTGAACTCCATATTGTGGTCTGTTTGTGAGAACCTGAACTGGCGAGTGAACATAGACCGGGGATAATGTTAAGGCAGCGTTGTAAAATCATCGTCAGTGCAATCCTTGCTTCCGCAATGGCAAAGTTCAATCCAACACAGTTTCGATGTCCTATTCCAAAGGGTAAGAATGCAGCAATGTTATTATTAGTAGCTTTAGCAACTCCTTCTGAGAATCTATTTGGTTTGAAAAGATGCGCATGTTCTCCGCATATTTGAGGGTCATGGTGAATTGCTAAATTTGAAATGAACAAGCTAATATTAGCTGGAAATACTAATCACTGGGGGATATAGTCTTAGAGACTCATTAATGATCAGGCCCATCTGTTTAGAAATGAATTACAGAAAACATATCAGAAATTCAAAAAAATGAAACTTTTGGTCACATTAAAAAGTTAATTATCTTACAGTTTTAAGTTTTACTAAGTCATCTGGGTTTGGATTTTGTCTTCCAAATAGACTAAGAACCTCTTTTCTTACTTCTTCTTGCCAATCAGTGTGGACTGATAGAAGAAACACAGTCCAAGCAAGTAAACTATTAGTGGTTTCTTGCCCAGTAAAGTAAAATGTCTTGCACTCATCAACCACATCATCCACTGAAATTCTCAGGTTCTGGTTGGCTTCATGGTGAGCCTTTACCAGCAATCCAAGAAAATCATTCCCATAGCTGTCCTCTCCACTCACTACTTTTTCTTCTTTTTTCTTAATTAAATTTACTATCAACTGGTGAACTTCTTTCTTAAGCTTCTCTGATTCTGTCTGATCATGGTTTCTGAACAACCTACTGCAATATGGATCAAAATAACTATTGTGCTTAGCAGAAATTATGTGCTCAGCAAGCAAGCATTAATGAAGTAAATACTTTACCTGATGACAGGAAAACTTTGATTGTAAAAATTTTTGGAAGCCAATAAGGTCAACCTACTTATCATCTCAAAAGTTTTCTTCCCTTCTAAGTAATTGCTCCCAAATGCTGTCCTGGAAATCACTTCTGAAGTTAAGAACCTATACTCTTCAAACACTTCAACCTCTTTTCCTTCTTGACATTTCCATCTTTCTAACATGGCTTCAACCCCATTAATCATTGCTGGAATCATCCTCTGTTCCCAAATGAATTAAAAAAAAAAAAAAAAAACAAATCCCATGACATACTTCGAAACATCATATTGACTATATAAGAGTTCAAATAAGGGCTTTTGCCCACTTTTCACCTTCAGAAATCACAAGCCCATCTCCTAATAACTGCTTCAAAAAGGGTTTTATCTTTCCTTTGGAATAGGCTCCATCTCTATCATTCAGTATCTCTTTCACCAGTTCTGTCTCTGTTATAACCAACTGAGGTTTAGAACCATCCCACTGAAGAAAGTTCTTTCCTGTGTCATAAAAAAGACTGAACTTACTACAAAAGCTTAAAATCAAACTTTTGTAACCAAATTCAACTAGTCATACCCATAATCATAGTGCAATAAGAGTTTCTTTTACCATATAATTTAGTCCAATAGTGAATATGAGGCTGAAGTTTTGGAAATATGTCATGCGACAAACCAAAAGGTGAGGCCCTGGCTTCCTTGTGCATGCTCAAGATATCTTTGGTGCTTCCATGGATGAATCTATAAGAAGGGCCTTTGATTCCTCTCAAACTCATTTGATACTGTAAGCTAGTTGGTGCCCACCATCGTTTGTGGAAGATCTTGATCAGAGCTAAGAGAAGACACAAACAAAGAAAGTTAGCAAATATTATTAGTACAAAATCTCTTGTTATAGTCATCTTTTCTGGTTTTCTTTTCCTGAATTCTGCAATGTAAAGAATGAAACCAAAACACTAAATATTCGAATTGAAAGAGTCTGTGTGGGTGAATTTTATATTTAAGTCAACTTAAATATTCAGGCCCATTCCAATTGGAAGTTGAATACAAATGAATTAATATTATATAAAATCAATTTATAGAACACTTTTGCCCATGTTCTTTTCTTTTTTCTTTTCCATAGCTGGCGTATAAATATGTACATATCTATTAATTATATAGGTATATGTTTATCAATGTGTTGTATTAACATTAATTCTACAAATATAGTTGTTAAAAAACTTATTTGAAGCAATTAAGATATTTCAAGAACAATAAATAAAAATTATTCTTATAATAAAAAAATATATAAAGCTTGTTGATACTCTACAAATGTATAAATTGAGCACTTTTGCCTATGTTATGTTCTTTATTCTTCTCCATGGCTGGTAACATTAATTATATATATGGAGGAGTTTTTAATGGTTACGTAAGTGGTTACTTTTTGAGTGACATGTTATAATATTATGTTAAGAATATATTATTTATAAAGTTTCTATTTTAAGAATTGTGGATGCCAAAAATCCACCAAATAAAAACTCTTTAGTCCCTCGTTGGAACATAAGGATGAATGTCACTTATTCATGTTATTGGGCTCGAGCCTGTAGGCCTTGTTGAATACAAGAGATCATCTCCTGAGAAACAACACATTATGAGCCACAAGGTTTGGCCCTGCTAAGCTAAGGGGCCACAATGAATACTGCAAGAGGATAGGTGCACAAGGCCCTCACATAGTGAGGTCCGACGTGCCCGCGCAAGGCTGACATGCCCACGGGTCAAGATGCACTCATACGTGTAAACGCTGCCAAAGACGCCCGGGACATACACCCGTGGATGCTCAATATTCCACGCTTATAAAAGACCCAAAGAACGCACTTAGACCCCCATACGCCTACACTCTCATTGGGTCCTCGGGCCATCAGGCATGCACCCCCTAGTGAGGCCATTAGGCACGCGCCACCAGCGAGGCCCTCATGCACGCGCCCCCTAGCAAGGCCATCAGGCACGCGCCACCAGCGAGGCCCTCATGCGCGCGCCCCCAGCGAGGCCATCAGCCGCGCGCCCCCAGCGAGGCCCTCATGCGCGCGCGCCCCCTAGCGAGGCCATCAGGCACGCGCCACCAGCGAGGCCCTCCATGTGCGCGCCCCCAGCGAGGCCATCAGCCGCGCGCCCCCAGCGAGGCCCTCATGCGCGCGCGCCCCCAGCGAGGCCTTCATGCGCGCACGCCCCCAGCGAGGCCCGTAGGCCACCATCTTCTCGGGAGGCCGTTGCACCATCACGTCACTAGTCTGGATCCATGCCGCAAGGAGACAAGTATAGCTAGGCCCTTCGCCACTAGGAGCCTTGCAAGGCACGGCCAGTGCATGGTTCATTACCACCTCGCATCTATGCCTTGCAAATGAGGGTCACATGGCATTGATCTCATGAGGTACGGAGTCCACTGACGAACTGAAAGGAGTTAGAGTACGGACATAGTACCCACGTCAGATGAGTAGTGGAGGTACGAACAAAGTACCATCTGTGGTCCTCACCAGCCACTCCTCTGACACCCGTACCAGGCAGGTAGTGGAGGCATGACCAGGTACAGGAGGTGAGGTGCTCCCATGATCTCTGACCTTGTACCAGAGCCGACACTACTACCCCTGGAACCACTCTCCTGTTAGTGTACTTGTGTACCATCTGGTCCCCTGGACCACCATGTACCCAGGGCCCATTAGAGCCCAACTATAAAAGGAGCTTGACCCCTCAGAATGAGGGGTTGGAAAATTCATTGTAAGCAGAGGCTATTGAGAAATATATCAAGACTTGCTCCATCATTTATCTGTGTTAACTTTTCCTTAAAGTTTATTCTCAGTTCTTATAGAAACATCACCTGACTTACCTTTGAGTTTTCCGATCTAATTTCGTTGACGAGATTTCACCGTCAACAAGAATTAAACTAATAATTTTTTTAAAAAAATTAAAAAAATTATTTATTAATATAATCATTATGTAATTATTATATATATTATCTCTTCTATTTAAAAAGTGTGTAGAAAACGAAAATTCTTAGTTTTAACGATTTGTTTTGTTAATTTTGACGGAATATTCTAAATATTTAACGGAATATATCTTTAAAACTAACTTAAAATATATATTTATTAATTACATTACAATACAATAAATTCAAATATTATAAAATATCATTATTATAATAATATTTAATATAAGACTACATATATAATAATTATATTAATATAAATTCAAATTCAAAATTATAAAATATCATTATTATAATAATATATAATAGACTACATATTTAAAAATTATATTAATATAAATTTAAATGTTATAAAATATTATTATGACAATAATATATAATCCTAATTTTTTACTAATTATATTAATATGAATTCAAATATTATAGAATATTATTATAACAATATTTAATACAAAACTAGATATTAAATACTTATATTAATATAAATTAAAAATAATATAAAATATTATTATAATAATGTAAAATATAATACATAATTTTTATTTTTATTAAAAAAATTATCATTTATGATTAAAAAGGTTATCATATTATATATTTAAAAAAAATCATAAATAGTGTTTTGGTTTAATTTTTTATTTAATATGTTTATATTATTCTTTTATATACACTACTAGAAATATAGGCTTTTACATCGGTTTTTATAGTGATCATACAAAAAAACTGAAGTAAAAACATTTTCAAACTCTTTTACTTCGCTTTTGAAATTGGCGTTCTGAAAAAAATTACATACTACTTCGCTTTTTAAAAAAAAACGAAGTGAAAAATTCATAGTGAAGATGGTCGTGTTTGGTTGCACAAGCCCGTGTATTATGTTTAGAGATAATAAAAATGCAAAAAAATGGCCGAGCCAAACGCGACCCTTGTGCACCTTTAACTTCGGTTTTTATGTAAAAACCGAAGTAGAAAGTGCACTTTCCACTTCGGTTTTTACCTAAAAACCGAAATTAAATGTGCACATAATACACGGGCTTGGCACTTTCCACTTTCCACTTATGGACCTTTAACTTCGGTTTTTAGGTAAAAACCGAAGTGGAAAGTCTACTTTCACTTCGGTTTTTACCTAAAAACCGAAGTAAAAGGGTTTTATAACCCTTTTCATCTCCCCGAACGGTCATCTCTCTCAAACCCTCCTCTCTCCTTTGTGCACAAAACCCTCAAAAACCTCCATTAACAACCGTGAGCCAACACCCATTTTCATTCTCTAAACCTTTTTTTTTCTTTATTTCTTGCTACATTTCTACACTATAAACCGAAATATAGTCCAAAAATCTATTTTTTTTTTGTTTTTTAGAGAAAAAAAGGCATTTGGCCGTGGGTATTTTCTCCCTTGTTTCTTGGTGTTTCTTGCCGGATTTTGATCGGATTTTTGTCATTGCAAGGGGATTTTGAGCTTCAAAACAGGTATAGATTACTATAATGTGGTTTTGATGATAATTTTTTATTTTTCTATGTTTTTTTTTATTATTCCGAATTTTATAATTAATATATTTAATATTTTGTTAAATTTTATAATTAATATAATTAATATTTTGTTAATTTTTATAATTATTTGTTTATTTTGTTAGTTTAAATGATGTGATAAAAATTAGGTTTATTATAAATATATATATATATGTATATTAGTGAATTTTCGAAATTGTGACAATAGATAAATTTTTTTTTTAAATATTTGAAAAAAAATAAATAGGTTGAAGATGATCAAAGTGTTGTTCATTAGTTTCATTAACTAGTTTGATTTTTTTTATTTATTGGTTTGATAATTAATTATGTAGTTTACTAATTATGTAATGTTTTAGTAGGGTCGTTGATTGAGTGGTGAACTTTGTTGTTCATTTCGAGTGCATTGAAGATTAATATTGAAGGTTAGTTATTTTTTTTTATTTATATTACTACAAGATTTATGTATAAAGATAAGACTAATGTAATCATGCATATTAGATGTAGTGAAAGTTATGTTTGAAAATTAGTGAAGTAGGCTCTGGGAAATTTGCGTGCTGTGGTGATATAAGGATGGATTGATTTATGCTTGATTATTGTGTTTGTTTGTGTTGTTGTTATAGGAAATTTTTAAATTGCGGTATGCTATAGAAATAGAGGATACTCTGCTGAATTTTTTAAAAATTTTATAAGACTAGAACTTAATAATGATGGATTCATCTATGCTTGATTATTGTGTTTGTTTTAAATGGTTTTATAGGTAATTATGAAATTACGGTATGCTATAGAAACAGAGGATACTCTGCCAATTTTTTTTAAAAATTTATAAGACTAGAACCTAATAATGATGGATTCATCTATGCTTGATTATTGTGTTTGTTTGTATTGGTTTTATAGGTAATTATGAAATTAAGGTATTCTATAGAAACAGAGGATACTCTGTCGAATTTTTTAAAAAATTTATAAGACTAGAACCTAATATAAGTTTTTTTCTAACTTATTAGGAATTTAATATTGTTATTAGTATGGATAAATCATGGATGCTTGAGAGGAGAGAAACATCACAATTTCAAGATGGATTCAACAAATTTTTAGAGTTTTGCCTAAAGAATTGTAGTGATCCACAAAAAATTCGTTGTCCTTGTATCGATTGTGGTAATGGAGTAAAGGGGAATATTACCATGATAAAGGATCATGTATTTTGTCGGGGATTTGATATGAGTTATAGTAAATGGTATTGGCATGGAGAATTATTAAATGATGACCAATATCCATTAGGTAGGCGAGGTGTAGATAATTTTGAGAGTAATGATTTTGATGATCATCCTATAGAATTGCTTGATGAAGCACAAGAAGAGTTTTTTCATAATCCAGAAAAATTTGATAGTATGGTTAGAGATGCAGACAGACAATTGTTCAGTGGTTGCAATAAACTAAGATTGCCCACAATGGTTAAATTTTATAACATAAAAGCAGAAAGTGGAGTTAATGATAAGTGTTTCAGTCAATTTTTAGCTGCTTTCAAGGAGAGTTTGCCGCTAGAAAATTGTTTTCCGGAGTCTACATATGAAGTAAAGAAAATATTAAGTTTGATAGGGTTGAAGTATGAGAAGATTCATGCATGTCCGAATGATTGTATTTTATATCGTAAGGAGTATGCAGACATGGACGCTTGCCCAGAATGTGGTTTATCATGGTACAAACGTAACAAAAGTAAGGAGATTAGGAAACTTATTCCTCAGAAAGTGCTATGGTACTTACCTTTGATTTCGCGGCTGAAGCGATTATATCGAAGTGCAGAACACTCTAAGAACTTAATATGGCAGGAGACTGGAAGAGTGAAAGATGGTAAACTCCGGCATCCTGCAGATTCACAGGCCTGGAAGAAGGTAGATTATATCAATCCCGAATTCAAAAATGAACCAAGAAATCTTCGTCTCGGTTTAGCTGTTGATGGAGTAAACCCGCATAGATCTCTTAGTAGTAGGCATAGTTCATGGCCTGTCTTCCTGGTTATGTACAATCTTCCTCCTTGGTTGGTCATGAACAGGAAGTTCATGATGCTTTCATTAATGATTTCAGGCCCAAAACAACCAGGACATGATATCGATGTTTATTTGGCACCATTAATTGATGATTTGAAAGAGTTGTATGAAAATGGTGTTGAGGCATATGATGGTTTTAAAAAAGAAGCGTTTAATTTGAAAGCGGTGTTGTTATGGATTGTTAATGATTTTCCAGTATATGGTAACCTATCAGGTTTAAGCACAAAAGGTTACCAAGCTTGTCCAATTTTTTGCACCAACACAAGGGCCCGTCGCTTGTCAAATGGATGCAAAATGTGTTATATGGGTCATAGACGATATTTGCATTTAAGTCATCCTGACAGAAATAAAGAAAAAACATTTGACGGTACTGTGGAACGAGACATTGCTCCTTTGCCATTGTCAGGTGAGCAAATTCTTAAGGAAGTAGAAAAAGTTGACTTTAGGTATGGGAAGAAGAATAAAAACAAAAAATTCAATGGATGTTTTCAAAGAAAATCAATTTTCTTTCAACTTCCTTACTGGAAAAATTTACTCGTTAGACATTGCTTGGATGACATGCACATAGAAAAAAATGTATGTGAAAGTATAATCGGTACATTACTTGATATCCCAGGTAAAGCCAAAGATGGTTTGTCTAGTCGTTTAGATCTTGTTGAGATGGGTATAAGACACCGCTTGGCACCTGAAGAAAAAGGGGCTCGCACATATTTTCCTCCTGCTTGTTTTACATTGTCTAAAGAAGAGAAGCAAGCCGTATGTTAATCATTGGCAGGGATGAAAGTTCCTGATGGTTATTCATCGAATGTTCGAAACTTGGTGTCTATGGAAGATTTGAAGTTAATTGGAATGAAATCACATGATTGTCATATATTAATGCAACAATTACTTCCAATTGCCATTCGGTCAGTTTTACCAAAAAGAGTTCGAGATAGTGTGACAAGTGTGTGCATCTTCTTCAATAAACTATGCGAAAAAGAATTGGAAATGAAGAAGTTGAATACGTTGCATGATGAAATTGTTGAAACTTTATGCAAGCTTGAAAAATATTTTCCACCATCTTTTTTTGACATCATGATACATTTGATGGTCCATTTAGTAAGAGAAGCGAAGTTGTGTGGGCCAGTTTGGGCGAGATGGATGTATCCATTTGAAAGGAATATGAAGGTGTTGAAAGGATATGTACGTAATCACCATCGCCCTGAAGCTTGTATGGTTGAGTGTTATTTAGCAGAAGAAGCTGTGGAATTTTGTTCAGAGTACATGGTTGCACTCACTTTTTTAAGTAATTCACATCACTATTTTATAACTGTCAACCTGTTATGAAGAATATTTCACTCACCAACTTTAATTAATTGTTGTATGTTGTAGAAAATTGAACTAGGTGTGGCAGATGTAGAACGGTACCAAGTTTGGATAAGATCACGAGAAAAGAAGAAGGTTATTGTCACTGATTTGGACAAACAAATTGAAGCAAGAATTGTAAGTGGTTTCAAGCAAGTATTTTAAAGTAATGTAGGAATGATAAAGTTCTTATAAGTCACTAATATAAGTGATCACTGGTTTGTTCCATAGAATGAGCTGAAAGAAAAAGTTAGTAGTGGAGAAATCATTGCAAAGGGTCGGAATGACATATTAACGCAAGCTTTAGGGACACCTGAGCATCCAGGGCGTGTTAGAGCACTTAGGTATGATATTATTTTTTATTTGTTGCATTTAACTTAATTCTATAATATTTTAGATTTTAAATAAATTTGGTTGATTATTTTAGGTCGTTTGCGAAGATTTCGTCCGTCTTTGGAAGAAAACCAAAAATAGCAACAGAAATGGCTGATGTTGTTAGTAAGAAAGATGCAGAAATTGCGAGGCTCCGAGCAGAACTTAAAGCTTTAGAGGAGGAAAAAGCTAAACAAGCAGGTGGGTTAGATGATATGGATGAACACGACAACGATGACGAGCAGAACGACGAAGAATATCACACACCATACATGCAGGATGACACACCGTACATGCAGAATTATGTGTTACTTTGTTCGGATAATATTCATAATGTGGTGGCAGAGGGTGTTATCATTGATGGGGTGGGTCCACTGACTATTCATGGTGTTCAACTGACAGACGAATACGCGAGGGTGCGAGTCACCAAAATGTTACAAGAGGATGCTGAAATCCCATGTTCTATTGGGGAGATACGCTATGTTTGAGATACTTATGATGTATTCATTCCTTGACCAAAAGAATTAATTATGGCTGACCAGGTATAAACGAATTCTTTAATTTGTTCCTATTAAAATATTTGTTGGTCCAGTATTTTAATATTATTTTTACTTGATGTTGCGTAGGGTCCTCTAAAAAAGAAACCTCCTATGTCAAAAAGTCCATCCAAGGATAAGACGAACCGTAATTCTTTGACTAGCCCACATCTGTCATCAGCTGGGTCTCACGTCAATCCAGAAAATACTCTGACCGAAGGCCAACCATTTGCCGATCACATCATGAATCGCATCCATGTTAGCCTTCAATTTATGGTGAGAGAATTTTGCAAAGTTAAGGGAATGAACACAGTCGTTTCAATTCCAGTGGATCCATCATTCATGAATCGCGAGTCAATCTTTATAACCTCAGAGGATGTGGAACAAGTTGCTACTCTACATATGATTGGAGGCTCATCAATGATATTCGGATTAAGGTATCCCTTAAACTAATTCTTTGGAATGATATGAATTTAGAATCAGTTATGAATACTGCTCTGTGATCTGTTGCAAATTTTCATAGCAAATTGAATGTTTACAGGTTTGGGTAGTCCTATTTATAGGGGAAACTCTGCCGAAATTTTTCAAAAATATTTAACACTAAAGAAAATTTTGCACATGCATTTGGGAGTCCCTATTTCCAAACCAGCGTGTATTTTACAAGTTTTTTGACATTGAACGTCTTAGCATTAATAATCTTAACGATGTAGAACGATCAACCATTGACTTGGCAAATTGGTTGATGACCATGGATAGAGTTGGTCAACTATACTTTATACCTTGGAACATACGGTAAGAAATAGTGTAAACTTTTCTTATTTGATTATTCATATATTAAAAATTTAATTATTTTACTTAACACGCTTCTTATTTTAGGGAACATTGGATGTTTGTGATTGCTATGCCAAAAGGAAAAAATCGTGTTCTTAGATCAACTGAAATCACACAAACGTCCTAAAGAAATTGATTCAATGATAATGAGGTAAGTTTTAAATTTTTTAAAATATTTCTTAATATGCAACAACTATTACATGTTACTACATTTTAATAACTTTTGTTAATTTTCTTTTTAAATAGTGCATATTATAAGGCTTCTTCCAATGAATTACTCGGCCATCCTACAAAGATATTCAATGTTGAATGTCCAAGACAACCACAAAGTCATGAATGTGGTTTTTATGTGTTGAAGTACATTAGAGATCTTGTACGGGCATCAAATGCAATAGTAACCCTAAAAGAAAAAGTAAGTTCATTTTTTATAACTTATTTTGGTATCGATAATCTATAAAATTAATTTATATTTATTAATTTTACAGTTTGGTGGGAAGACGCAATGTTGTGAGATTGCAGACCTCTTTCCAATCCAACACGAATGGTTAGGTCAATTGATGACATACATTTATCAGTAAGCCTATTTTGTTTATAAGTTCATTTAGTTGTAAGTTATTAGTTTTTTGTAAATGTATTAATGTTAAGGGCTAGTTATCTTACTTAAGTACTTGTGTTTTATATGCTTATGTATAACATTTTTAATTAATAAAAGTTATCATATTTTTATTCAATATTGTAAATTCATATAATTAAATCGTTGAAAAAGAATTAGGCCAAAAAATATATATATATATTAATTAGACCATTTAAATATATATATAAATAAAATTAGGCCAAAAAAGATATATATATATATATAAATAGAAATCGTCCAGTTAAAAATAATAAGAAATAATCGTTGAAAAAGAATTAGGCTAAAATATATATATATATTAATTAGGCCATTTAAATATATATATAAATAATATTAGGCCAAAAAAAAAATATATATAAATAGAAATCGTCCATTTAAAAATAATCAAAAATATATATTAATTAAAAAGCTGGGCACTTTCTACTTCGGTTTTTAGGTAAAACCGAAGTAAAAGGGATACTTTCCACTTCGGTTTTACCTTAGAACCGAAGTAGAATATCCCCTTTCTACTTCGGTTCTTAGGTAAAACCGAAGTGGAAAGTGGCCCTTTTACTTCAGTTTTACCTAAAAACCGAAGTAGAAAGTGCCCATGATGGTCGCGTATATTCACTTTCTACTACTCGGTTATTATGTAAAACTGAAGTAGAAAGTGGGAATTCTACTTAAGTTTTTACTTCGCTTCGAACTATTGCGGTTGCGAATTTTAGCGAAAATCGAAGTAAATCAAGCTTAAAAACCGAAGTAAAAGCCCATTTTCCTTGTTGTGATATAATATTGTTTATTTATTTTAAATTTATATGACAATGATACAAATTTAATAGAATATAATTAATAAATTCTAAAAATAAAACTAAGCAAATGTGCACGTTGCTTGTATATGGTATATATATATGTCCATAATAATGAAGAATCACCAAGTTACCCAAAAGTTAAATATCAACATTAATTATTGAATGTATTTGCAATACTTACTTGATTTTCTTATATCATATTTATCTGTATAGATAGGGGTCCATCCCCATTGAAATAAGATACAAGAGTTTCACTCTCTCTTTACATCTCTCTCTATTACTATGTCTATTTCTTTATACTTTATATTTCAGTATTCTTAATAGTTTTACAACACGTTATCAGCATGATTATCTAATTATCATTGTTTTGTTTGTAGGATCAAAATTGATCATGAGTCTAGCCATCGTCTTTCATTGAATCTGAACTTGATATTCAGTCTTCAACCATTGT
Source organism: Humulus lupulus (assembly GCF_963169125.1). Lineage (NCBI taxonomy): Eukaryota > Viridiplantae > Streptophyta > Magnoliopsida > Rosales > Cannabaceae > Humulus > Humulus lupulus. The sequence continues at coordinate 96,895,845 of NC_084795.1, read as the reverse complement.
ATTGTGTTGGTATCAAAATTCATCTTCAAGTCTCTAGTCATCATAGTTCAATGGGGTCAAAATATTTTATCACAAAGGTATGTTTATATGATTATCATACTATATGTTTTGACAATACTACAAATATAGGCTTTCTCTGCGCTTTTTTTAAACCTTAAATAAAAAAGTGTAGAGAAAAGTAGTAAGTGTGGTAAAAACCGCGGAGAAAAGTTTCACTACTTTTCTCAGCGTTTTTTATGAAAAAATTGTGGAGAAAAGAAGATGTTTCTTTGCGGTTTATTCAAAATAACCGCAGAGAAAAGTAGATTTTTCTCTATGGTTTGTTCAAAATAACCGCGGAGAAAAGTCTCCTTCCCCATATACTCTACCCCGATCCTTTAATCTCCTCATTTCCCTCATTTCAGTCGCGCACGAGAACGGAAAACTCATCATCCCCAACCACGATAGTCACCATCTTCACCATTTTTATGTGTTTTTTTAAAAGAAAATTCCACACTAATGATTTAAATCATGTATATATTCATAAAATTGATTTATTTTGAATTTTTAGGTAGGGGCACACCGGTCAGGTTTCCGGGTTTCACGTGCATTGGGTTCGGGTTTTGCGAGTTTCAGGTGGAGGAAAGTGGTACCCAATCCGGTTTGAAATTTTCGAGTTTTGGAGTGATTTCGGGTCCGGTTTGGTTGAGTTTCGAGTGGGATTTGTCCAAAAATGGGCTTTGGGCCGAAAATGGGCCTTGGTAAAATTTTTTCAAAAATACCATTTTTTGACACTTTTTGAATTTTTTTTTTACTTTTCACACGTTTTTTTTAACTTTGTTGTTAGTTTGGTGATGTTGATTTTTTACAAATTGGGTCTTGGTAATTTTTTTTAGAAAAAGCATTAATTTTTTCAAAAATTAATTATTCTTTTAATTATGTTCGGGTTCAGGTGTAGGTTACACCTGAACCCGTGTGCCCTTAATTTCAAAATCTGAACCCAACCCGAACCGTGTCGGGTTTGGATCGGATTCCACCCGAATTTGACGGGTTTTGCAAAAGTTCGGGTTGGTCGGGTCGGGTTTGCGGGTTTTTCGGGTCAAATGTTCACCCCTAGTTATAGGGGGGGTACAAATGAAGAAAATTTGAGTGGGTTAAATGTATGTTTATAAGTTGGGTTTTTTTGCAATTTTTGGACGTTTTTTAATGTCTGTGGAGGATTAAAAGACATTTTCATGCTTCAAAACAAGTATTGATCTCTTAAACTTGACTGTGTTTTTTTTTTTAATATTTCGAATTTTGGGATATTAATACCTAATGTATCTGTTTTTCATAATGTTAATATTAATTATGTTAATTATTTACAATATATTAATTTTTACATAATTTTTTATATTAAACATTATTTTTTACATATATTTTTATACTATTTACATAATGAATTTCTTTAAGTTACTTTTTTTATTCTTTTAGGAATCCAAATTTATTATTAATTTATTACTAATTTTATAATTATGGTTTATTAAATTTAATTTTAGTGGTATAACTAATTTATTAGAAAGTTACTAGTTAAAATTTGAGTTTACTTGTTTTAATTTAATAAATAATTTTAAATACTCTAATTCATACCAATTACCATATTTATTAATCATTGTTTAAACTTTTATCGTAGGAAATACTTGTTTGCAATTGAAGTGTATGTGTTGAAATTGTTGAAGATTAATTTTGAAGGTGAGTAATAATTACTACTTAATGTTTTACATTTCTTTTTGATGTTATACACACTATTGTTAGAGGAGTTTGAATATATTAGATATTCATCTGTAGAGAAGTAGGTTTTGAGATAAAATTGTGTGCTACAGAGATAACAGAAGGTTGAGAACATGTGTGTTTTAGTGAAGTAGGTTCTGGAAATTCTGTGTGCTGCGGTGGTTTATGGAGGAAATTATGCATGTTGATTGTGTTGTTTGTTTGAATTGAATTTAGAGGAAGTAATAATTTGGGATATGCTATAGAAATAAAGGAAACTTTACCCAAATTTTTAAAAGATTAATATATTGATTGAAATTATGCATAACAGTTTTAAGAAAGAAGTATTTAACTTAAAAGTTGTGTTGTTGTGGACTGTTATTGTTTTTTAGGCATATGGTAATATGTCAGGGTTAAGCACAAAAGGTTTCCAGGGATGTCCAATATGTTTCACTAACACATGAGCTCATCGTCTGCCGAATGGGCACAAAATGTGGTTTTTATGTATTAAGATACATTTATGATCTTGTAAATGCACCAAATTCGGCAGAAGTTATCAAGAAGAAAGTATTTTGTATTTTATACTTTTTTTGTTTAAGAAAAATTATATATAGTACTTAATCATCTAATCTATATTCACTCGTCAATTTTGTAGTGGTTTGACAAAAACGTATTCGATGTCACGGATGACCTACTCCCACTACAAACCGACTTGTTTGCAAGACTGATGTCATTTATTTATGAAGTCTAATTTTTCTTATGTGTAACTTACTAACTTGATTCGTATGTTCTTATTAATTTTTCTTATGTATGTGTACGCCTTAATTTTCCACGGGCTATTAGCGAGTTGAGATATGGAATAATTATATCAGCCACGTAGACACCACGTGGCCGGAGCTGCTGTTGCCAAGTCTTACCCTTTTAGCTCGAGGTAACTAAGTTTTACCAAGATTATTTAAGGGTCGAGTCAGGAATATGAAGACCGAAGGTCAAGAAGGCATCCAGCTCGAGGCACGAGCTGGAGTTTGAAGCTGTGACCCTTTATAAAGTCAACCACGCAATGTAAACGTGCATATATCAGACATCACATGTCTGATATATCCCTGAATTCTCAGACACGTAGCATGAATGTGCGTGTTCAGGCACCCACGACTGGGTTGGGCCGTGCGGCCCATTATCCCCCTTACCTATTGATTAGACCACACTTCATTTGTGAGGATTTAGGAATTAATCATGAATGTCACAGAAGTGACATGGTGGGTAAGAAGGTCACGGGATGACCCCCCCTTACCAACTCCCAGGTGCCCTCTCCTATAAATATGGAGATCCTGGGAATTGCAAAGGGTTGGATTCTATGGTATAACGAAATACCTTGTAAGAAATACCCGAAATATAGCAATAATATTGGCTGGTGGAGTAGAAGGATTTTAACCTTTGAACCACCTAAAAACGTATTCATGTCATCAGTCCATTTTAAGATCATTCATCTGTTTTGGTTCATTATTCAGCACTGATCCCTTTCTCTTATTTTCTTAATTACCTGTTGGCAAAGAACCGCGTCAACAGTTTGGTGCTTTCATTGAGAGCTTGTTAGATTGGTGCTATCGGAAATATCCAACTATGGTGACCACTCGATCAAGGCACGGTAACGAGGCGGAACAACATGATGGGCGGGAGGCCCATCATGGCGCCATCTCCAGTGAGCAAAACCTTGAAGTTTAGCAGCGGTCGGGCAAGCATCCAATAGGCCAGGATGACACTGGAAGTTCGGCACCCCGACCACCTTATCCAAACCCGGATTTTTACACAGCGGTAGAGATGGAGAATGCTTAGCTGAGGAGTCAGCTGGCGAAAGCTAGTCAGCAGATTAAGAAGGTGTTGGCCCGACTACCCCCTCTTACGACCGACGCTAACATCGGAAAGAGGTAAGGCGATACTCATAAGTCCCGCCAGGGTAATCGGTCCAGGCCTAGTCGCTTGGCCAGACCTCCGACATCCAACTTTACTCCTTCATCGCACCGCCGAGAGGAAATCTTCGAAGAACTACCCAGGGCCGAGCAACAGTATAGCCGCTCGGTCCGAACTTCAACTCCCAGCTCACAGCCAGCCTCGAGCGCGCCCAGGAGGGCTCGAGGGAATTCTAGAAGGAGATCCGGGTAGGGCACACGGTGACAGCCCATCCCGGCCAGCCGTCCTGCGCCCCACTCAGATCCCCAGGCGCAAGGCCCGAAAGTTGGCAAGGCCGAAAGGCCCCTACCTAACCTGATCTGCCCTGACGGAACCAGTATTGCATCCCCAGTCAGGCATCCTCCGTCACCGATAAGATATTCGTCTCCTCCTCGGCCTGTCCGAGATATTCCAGCTTATGGGAGCAGCAGGAGAAACCCACCTTCCGCAGGACCTTCCCATCGTAGCAGGGCGCCCAGAGAAGTCCCGGACCCTCACCCCCAGAGGCGGGTTCCGAGCTTCTCTAACGGGAGCTACTGGACCGGAAGTCGTTGGAGTGACCTTTCTGGCAGAGACTTGTGCCAACGCCTAAGCTCGGCGCAAAGCCCTCAAGCCACCCTGAGGGGCGACCTACGAGATCGCCTTAACTCTCATAGGGGGACCCGGTAGGAAGTGGCAGCCATGCTCGCTCAAGGGAAGACCTGTCTGAGGTACGTAACGGAGGGAATGTCCCAAATAACCTATCTCAAGATAGGAGGGGCAATAACCCACCAAACGTATACAATGGATCCAGAGCTGTTGAATAACCCCAGAATAACCAAGGAGATCAAGACAAAACCCTTGAGCGCCTGGCTCAGATGGAGGAGTTAATGTGGAAGCTCCTGTCGGAGAAAGAAAAAGACGAATATGATTCGGGGGACGAGCTTGAGCTCTTTCTCCCCAGTATAGCCACAACCACATACCCGCCCGGTTTCCGTATGCCGCACCTGTCCAAATTCAACGGAGATGGAGATCCGTCAGATCATCTGGGTATGTTCAATACCCTGATGATGGCCCACAACATTGGCCCCGAGCTGAGGTGTTTGATATTTCCCTCCACACTGACTGGGCGGGCCAGACAGTGGTTCAAACAAAGCAAGAAAGCAGTCAATCAACTCTTGGAAAACTTTCTCTGCTGACTTCAAAAGAGCATTCCGAGCCTCCCACGCTGCCCGCGTCAAGGCTGACTCCCTAGCTAACGTGAGGCAGCAACCCGATGAGCCTCTGAAGGCTAACCTGAGCAGGTTCGCGAACGTCGCCGCTCGGGCTAGAGACACAGATGACAGCTCCAAGCTCATGGCTTTGAGGACTGGAATCCTCATCAGAGGGGGACTCTGGAATGAAATACAAAGGAAAGGAGTCAGCTTAGTAAATGAATTCCTAAATAGGGCCCAGGGGTGGATCAACTTGGAGGAGGCCCAAGCCTCAGCTACAGGAACCAGCCAGGTCCCTGACCAGCCCGCTAGAGTGGGAACGGAGGTCATGACAGCGACCCAGAATGTTACACAGAATAACCAGTTCGGTGGAGGCAAGAGAAAGGGGAACAGCGAGGGCAACCAGCACGGCCCAAAGAAGAATAAGTCCGTGGAAAAATTCAAGTCGGTCTACGTGACTTATACGGAGCTCACCCACTCTAGGGAGAACATCTTCCTAGCAAACTCTGCTCGCCTCCCTTGGAAGAAGCCGGAGCCGTTAAAGCACCAGAAGGGGAAGCGAGACCCCTCCAAGTTTTTCCGTTTCCACAACGACGTTGACCACAATACCGACGATTGTAGACACCTGAAGGATGAGATCGAGACTCTCATCAGATCCGGCCCCTTGGCTTAGTATGTGCGGAACAGGGTTCCAGCAAGCCGACCTGCTCCGGAAGTCCCGGCCAGTCAACCCGGGTCCCGGGTAGATCAAGACGTCCCTCCTCCAGTGATAGGAGGAGAGATATCCATAATCTCTGGAGGTCCGCATTTGGCTGGCACAAGCAGAGGTGCCCAAAAGAGGTACGTCAACGAACTCAAGGCTCATAATGGAGTAGAGTTCGTCCCCGAGCAACACCTGCCAAAGCAGCAGCAATTGGAAAGGCAACCAATCATTTTTACTGAAGAAGATGCCAACCACGTTCAGTTCCCTCATAACGATCCTCTGGTCGTAGCCGTGCAGCTCGCTAATCGGAGGGTTAGGAGGGTGCTGATTGATAATGGGAGCTTGATAAACCTTCTATTCTGGTCCACACTGGAAAAGATGGGTTTGGCTATCGCCGAGTTGAAGGCGACCTCCATGATGCTTTATGGTTTCTCGGGAGAAGGATTAGCGGCTATAGGGACGATCGAGCTGGTGATCACCTTCGGAGAGGGACCTCGGACAGTCTCAAAACTCCTTGAGTTCGTGGTCATCGACTGTCCCGCCGCATACAATGCCATTTTGGGTCGACCTACACTTATAGCTTTTGAAGCCGTCACCTCCGTCCGCCACCTCGCGCTGAAATTCCCTTCTTCCATAGGGATATGCACGGTCCGTGGCGATCAGCTTGCTGCCAGGGAATGCTACATCATTTCCATGAAGGGAAAATTGAAACCCGGGCAGCTAACAATGGCCGTCCAAGGGGGAGAGGAGGAATCTCAGGAACCTTTGACTAATCTTGAGATTGAAGAACCTCAGAGCGCCGAAGGGGAAAATATTGTCCTAAGTGAGGATATTGACCCCCGAATAGGCGAGGACAAGTCCGAGCTCCAAGCTATTGAAGAGCTCGAGGAAGTAAATATCAATCCACAAAATCCTTCACGGATGGTTAAGCTCGGGAAGAACCTTTGTGGCAATAGGAAGGCAGAGCTAATTAGATTTCTGCAGGAGAACCTGGATGTGTTCGCATGGTCACACGAGGACATGGTGGGAATCAGTCCAAATGTCATCATGCACACCCTTCATTTGGATAAGAGCGTTCCTGCAAAATCCCAGAAACAGAGGCGCCTGGGAACAACTCAGGCTGAGGCCTTAGAAGAAGAAATAGCCCAGCTCAAGAAATGCGACTTTATCCGTGAATCCAAGTTTCCGGTTTGGGTCGCCATCTTGTGCTGGTCCCGAAGCCCAACGGGAAATGGCGGACCTGCATCGACTTCTCCGATCTGAATAAAGCCTGCCCCAAAGATTGTTTTCCCTTGCCAAGGATCGACCAATTGGTGGACGCCACGGCGGGGCACGAGCTCATGTCCTTTATGGACGCGTACTTAAGCTATAATCAGATCGCCATGAACTCGGCGGACCAGGAGCACACGAGCTTCATGACCCCAACTAACGTCTATTGTTACAAGGTCATGCCATTCGGACTAAAAAACGCCGGTGCTACATACCTTAGATTAGTGAATAGAATGTTTGCCAACCAGATCGGGAAGAACATGGAAGTGTACGTTGATGACATGCTGGTCAAGTCAAAGACTGCCGATAACCATGTTTCCGACCTGGAAGAATGCTTCAAGATACTAAGAGAATACGGCATGAGGCTTAACCCTCAGAAGTGGACTTTCGGGGTCGCGTTTGGAAAATTCCTGGGTTTCATTGTCAACACTAGAGGAATCGAGGTGAACCCCGATAAGATCAGGTCATTGCTTGAGCTTCCCTCACCCAGGTCGCGTAAGGACGTTCAAGGACTGACAGGAAGGGTGGCAACCCTTAATCGGTTAATTTCAAAATCCACCGACAAGTGCTTGCCATTCTACAACCTGCTCCGAGGAAATAAGAAGTTCGAGTGGACAGGGGAGTGCGAGAGTGCTTTCCTCGACCTAAAGGCACATCTGGCCGAGCCGCCCGTATTGTCCAAACCAAAGGCAGGAGAGCCTCTTTTCCTTTACCTAGCTGTCACAGAAGATACAGCTAGTGCCGTATTGGTCCGTGAAGAAGACCGGGTTTAGAAACCGGTCTACTACATCAGCAAGAGACTTCTCGGGGCCGAATCCTGATACCCATTGATGGAAAAATTGGCGTTCTGTCTTATCACGGCCTCCCGAAAGCTCAGGCCATATTTCTAGTCCCACTCAATACACGTCATGACTGATCAACCTTTAAGGTAGGTTTTGCAAAAACCTGAAGCATCAGGACGCCTGTTGAAATGGGCTATCGAACTCAGTCAGTTCGAGATTTTGTACACCCCCCGAACTGCTATAAAGAGTCAGGCCCTGGCGGATTTTGTGGCAGAGTGCACAGTATTTAGGGAGGATCCTGTGGAAGGGTCACCCAAGGTAACCTCGACCCAGGCGTCATGGAAGATCTTCGTGGATGGCTCATCTAATGAGAACGGCTCTGGGGCTGGAATCATTTTGATATCCCCAGAGGGGCATAGATTCCACTCAGCACTAAGATTCGGATTCAAGGCCTCCAACAACGAGGCTGAATATGAAGCTTTGCTGGCCGGGCTAAGGGTGGCCCAGGAGCTGAAGGCCAGCTCCGTTCAATGCTTCAGCGATTCCCAGCTTGTGGTAAACCAGGTGCTAGGTGAATATCAAGCACGGGGAGCCAAGATGGCTGCTTACCTGGCCAAGGTAAAAGTCGAACTGTCCGCATTTGAACGAGGCTCAATTGAGCAGATACCTCGAGAGTAGAACGCTAACGCAGACGCCCTCGCCAAGCTCGCTACCTCCGGGGAGACGGAGACTTTGGGGTTAGTTCCGGTAGAGTTCCTGGAAAAACCAAGTATAGAAGAGGTCAGGGCGGAGGTCGAGATGATTGACGCCAGACTGACCTGGGTGACCCCTATCCTCGAGTACCTTACCGAAGGAAAGTTACCCGAGGGGCGTAATGACGCGCGACGGGTACTGTACCAGGCTCTAAGGTATACAATGGTAGATGGGGTGCTGTACCGACGTGGGCATTCCCTACCCCTCTTATGATGTGTTCTGCCAGGCGAGGTAAAGGCCATCTTGCAGGAAGTGCACGAGGGTTTTTGCGGGGATCACACTGGGGGGCAAAGCTTGGCCCTAAAAGTCTTAAGGCAAGGGTATTACTGGTCCACTCTATCAAAGGACTCAATCTTGTATGTCAAGAAATGTGACAAGTGCCAGCGATTTGCCACAGTTGCCTGAGCTCCCCCAGTCAAGCTGAAGATGATCTCATCCCCATGGCCATTTGCGGTCTGGGAAATCGACTTGGTTGGTGCCCTCCCTACTGGAATGGGCGGGGTCCGCTACGCCGTGGTGGCTATCGACTACTTCACAAAGTGGACTGAGGCAGAACCTTTGGAAATAATCACCTCCAAGAAATTCCTCGACTTCGTGGTCAAGAGCATTATCTGCCGGTTCGGGCTGCCGAAGAAAATCATATCCGACAATGGGACTCAGTTCGACAGCGACCTCTTCACCGAGTTTTGTGAAAGGTACGGAATTGTGAAAAGCTTCTCATCCGTGGCCTATCCCCAGGAAAATGGCCAGGTCAAGGCTGTCAATAAGATGCTAAAGGCGAGCCTTAAGAAGAGACTAGACGAAGCCAAGGGGGTCTAGCCAGAATAGCTCCCCCAGGTTCTGTGGGCATACCGGACCTCGCATCGGACTCCTACGGGTCATACTCCTTTCTCCTTGACATTTGGGAGTGAGGCAGTCCTCCCTGTCGAGATTAAGGTATCTTCGCATAGAGTCCAGACATATGACCAGGACCGCAACCACGAACTACTTTGCTCGTCCCTCGACCTTATTGATGAAAGACGAGAAGATTCACAGCTTCAGCTCACGCATTACCAGCAAAAAATCACTCGCTATTTCAACTCGAAGGTCAAAAAACGCGCCTTTAGCATTGGCGACCTGGTCCTCAGGAGAGTCTTCTTAGCTGGTAAGGATCCCAAAGATGGAGTATTGGGACCGAACTGGGAAGGGCCATATCAAATCACCGAGGTCATAAAGGAAGGAACTTACAAATTAGCTCGGCTCAATGGAGAAGCAGTCCCACGAACTTGGAACGCCATCCATTTGAACCCTTGTAAGGCTTAAAGACCACTTTTTTTGTTTTGTTTTGTTAAGCAATGAGAATTAAATCTTTGGTTATTATTGTGAATATTTGCGGATGTAATCTCAAGTAACCACGAAAGACCCTTTCCTAGTTACTTGGGGGGCATATGGTGCCTGGATATAACCAGGTCGCCTTAAAGGCTTAGAAGTTGATTCAAATCGATTGATCGATGTTTTTCTTAAAAAACACGAGATATTGATAAAGGATTAACGCGAACTAAGTCCTATCCTAGATGTAACCAGGTCGGCTCAAAACTTAGAAGTTGATTCAAATTGATTAATCGGTGTTTTTCTTAAAAAGCACAAGATATTAGTCAAGAATTAACACGAACTAAGTTTTCAAACTAACGTCCTGGACATAACCAGGTCCTAAAACTTAGAAGTTGATTCAAATTGATTAATCGGTGTTTTTCTTAAAAATCACAAGATATTAGTCAAGAATTAACACGAACTAAGTTTTCAAACTAATGTCCTAGACATAACCAGGTCCTAAAACTTAGAAGTTAATTCAAGTTGATTGATCGTTGTTTTTTCTTAAAGAGCACGAGATATTATATCAAGAATTAACGCAAACTAAGTTTTCAAGACAATGTCCGGGGAGCAACCAGGACTTATCTTAGGAGCCGGGTCGAGATTGGTTAATATGTTTTTCCTAGAAAAATATAAGAATATCAATCATAGCACCAACAAAAAGAAAAAAAAACTAAGAATATTACCGAAGTGCATAGAGGCAAAATGATATAAACCAATTAAAAGTAAAGATTGATAAAGCCAATTGTCTCGAGGTGAAAAAACCTCATACAAAAGTTACAAAATATATATATATGTGTTCGAAAGAGAAAAAGAAAGGCCCTAGGCTCCACCGGGCTGCTCCGTCGAGGTCGCTGTCTCGCCTTCCTGCTCGGCCACTATGGAGGTCTCCCCGGTCTCAGAGGGTGCCTCCTGCTGAAGACGAGCTTTAAACCCTCCCGGAGGGGCTCCCAGACATCCGCTCCTAGGAAGGAGAAGTCGCCGTCCGGGTTGAAGACCCAGTAGTGGTATAGCATGTCCTCCATGGCGGAGCTGGAAGCCGCCTTCTCCTTTTCCAAGGCGGCCTTAGCCTCCTCGGCCTCGGTTTTTGCAGAGTCTAGCGTGGCCTGGGCAGCCCTGGCCTCCTCAAGTTCGGCCGTTACAGTGGCTAGGGTGGACTTGTTAGCCTCGGCCTCTTCCAGCTTGGGGCGGGATGCCTCCAGCTCAGCCCGCGCGGCCGCCAAGGCATCCTTGGCCTCCTGTTCCTAATTTTGGGCAGTCTTCAGGGCGGCCAAGGTAGTCTTCTGGGCGGCCAAAACTGCCTGATGCTCACCCCTCATGTCCTCGAGCCAAGCTTTGGACTTGGATATGCTCCGGTGAAGAGCCAAGGCACCCTACAAAACAAAGAGGCAACTGCCTTAGAAAAAAAAGAGAGAACGTGCGATGCATGATAACCAAAGAGTACAAAATGTAAAGCCAGCTTACCGTTAGAGCCATTCCCTGTGAAGACTCCATCACGCTCTTCGGGCTCCTTGTTTCGATCGGCCGTAGGTCTCTTTCGGTGGCAATTTAATAGTGGTCGACGGTGTAGGTCGCCGTCTCATACACCGTCCCCTGAAAGACGTCAGGAATATTCTCCAAGGCCTGGGGATCCACCGGAATGCACACCTCGGGGACTGCGGTTGCCAAAATCCTGGGCTCCGCCTCCATATCCCGAACAAAGGCGGGAGCTCGTGGAGGGGGCGGGGGCATCTTCTCCACTACTGCAGGGGGTGGAGGTACCTTGGCCTGGGCAGCTGGGGTCTGGTCTTTCTCCTTCGCAGGGGACTTGGATGGTGTCCCAGCGGCTTTCTTCTTCATTTTGGGCGTAGAGGCCCCAGTAGAAGAGTTCCCTCCAGTGAACATAGCTCGCAGGTCTTTGTTCCTGGGCTGAGACATCTCCTCTGGCAAAGCAAAGACAAAATTAGCATACAAGTAAGCATTTATACAAGAACAACAAAAATAAGAGGGAACAAGTGGAACTCAAGTATATATATATATTGAAAGGATTCCTACCCCCCGAGCTAGAGGAGGAATCTATGGTCACGACCATCAGCCCCAGTGCTTCTGTGGGGGAATCTAAGACAATGACTTCGCGAGCTGGAACAGGTTCTGGGTCCGAATCTGGTTTGGGACTAGACTTTTCTACATATTGCCTAAGACTCGGAGCTACAGAACCCTCCCAAAGAGAGGGCCACGACCTGAGATTAGTCCCATACTCGTCAAAGAAGGCCGACCTAAAGGCTAAGGTGTTGTCTACGACTACAGTACCCCTAGGGCGGCTACTCTCGTAATCCAGCACGAGCCGGTCGACACACTGGAGTAGGGTTACGTCGAGGTCTGGGTCGTTTCGATGGCATTGGCCGGGCTGGTGGGGATTAAACCTAGCTAACTGAGGGTCGGCGGTGGCCCTATCTAAGCCCCTGAACATGTAAGGATTACCTTGCCCAGAGGGACCTGCGGCTGCTCCAGACCGGATCCTCTCCTTGTCCGTTCCTTGGGCGACCTCCGGCACCCGCCTCCTCTTCGTCCTTACGAGGGGCACCTCTTCCTCCTCGTCCTCATCCTCTCCTTCCCCCGTGGCCTCCTCCTCTGGGATGGGCCTCATCTCGTGAGTTGGAGGAAGCCCCCGGGGTCTCCTCAGGGCCAAAGTCTAGCCTAGAGAGATCAATTTGCATGCCTACATCGTCTCGTCTGTCACGAGCTGGCGATAGTCCTTTTCATTGGGGGGCAGACCCGCCAGTGTCTCGTACTGACTCTCGAGGATCATAGACTTGTTTGTCCTCGCGAAAATGGCTGCAGAATTGTTTTAAGTCAGAAACTGATAAAGGGGAGCTAATCAATACTTAACTTACGAGATAAGGGTAAAAGGTACTTACGAGGACGGTTGAAGTAATGAAGTTCGCAGTTGCGAAACCCCTTGGACATAAAGAACTGATCTTTGAAGTCATTGGGGTGGCTGGGCAGCTCGATGACCGTAGCCGTGTTTGGAAAGCGGGTCAAGTAGAAGAACCCGTCGCCTCGTCCCCGCTGCTCTGGGCTGGCCTTGAGGCAGAAAAAATATAAGATATCCGCCGGAGTGGGGACCTCCCATTCCTGTTTCAGGAACATATATCTCAACCCCTCCAACAAACGGTAGGAGTTGGGGGGGAGCTGGAAAGGATCCAACTTCACATAGTTGAGGAAGTCGGCGAAGTATTGGTCCAGCGGGAGGAAGGCCCTAGCCTTGAAGTGCTCGTCACTCCAAGCCGCGTATTCCTCGTCGAGCGGCGCGCAGCTCCGCTCACCTTCTAGGGGAGGTCGGGCGATCAGGGCGCCCCTCCCCAGCTCGATATTGTGGGAAAGGAATATTTTATTCACTTTCCCTTGGTCAGTGATCTTTGAGACGATCTTCTCAGCCTTGAAGAAGGCATCGGCCGCCACCTCGAGCTCCCGCTCCATGGCCGGCCCGAAAGCGGTTATCGGGGAGTCTGTCACCACCTCCATTCCTTTGGATTGTTGGGAGGACGAGCTGCCTGCGGTCCTTTTAAGGGCATTCTTCTGGGGTCCCATCTGGTCGCCTAGCAAACAAAAGAAGAAATTTTAGAAAGGGCGACCTAAACATATGAAAGAATCTGAAGAGAAGTGTTTCCTTTGCACGGGCTGAGGTAATCTCAGCCAATGGAGATTGAGACAACGCGGTTCTATGAACACGCGCCTGTGCTCCCAACGGATCCCCGATTACTCGGAATTCGTGTGTCAGGAGGTTCAGGATAAAAGTTTGCCTTGGAAGGAAAGTTTCAGTAGGCAAGAAGTGCAAAACCGCCTGTGAGGTGTGTCCCCTAAGCTACCCGGTTTTGCACCCAAAATGCTGGATATTTTAAACAAGCATACCAAAAAATCCTACACAGAAGATTTCCCCAGAAAGCGCACCCTATGAGCTATGCTCCTAAATGGTTTTCTTCCACAATCGATGCCCTAAAATAAAAACCTACACCCTTCATACCCACAAAAAACCAACAGAATATTGCATGCAGCTACAGGAACTATTCACCTATGCTACAGTAAAAAGAAAATTTAAAGCATGCACAGTTAGAAAACTTACAAAGTGTTTTGCTATGAGGGGGATGAAGGGGTTGTCTGGGTTGGGGCCTCGACGGAGTAACCGGTACCAAAACCTCAAAGGAGCCCTTGCACCTGATCCTCTGGAATGCTGGGAACGGTAACCGGGAGAAAAATAGGGTTTTTTGAGGGTGAGAAGAGAGAAGAAGATGGGAAATTTAGAAAATTTTCAAATAAACGGGTGGCCCATGCATAAGGTGGCCACCCGTTTTATATACATGAAAGGCCATGTGAGGAGGGCCATTGGATTGCCCTGATGTGGGATCCAAGGCTCTCCACTCGAAAGGCGAAACGACGGCTGAGTATAGGCTAGGCCATTTAATGCGGTTCTCGGAAGACGTACCGTTACCAACCACGATGCTCCACGTATTCGGCGCCTGCGTAATAGGTGGAGTATGGAGGGTCCATGGAGAAGCCTAAAAACCCCCACTGTGGCCCCAGATGATGTCGTGTGCCACGAGTAGAGGCTTGGGGGGCAAATGTACGCCCTAATTTTCCACGGGCTATTAGCGAGTTGAGATATGGAATAATTATATCAGCCACGTAGACACCACGTGGGCGGAGCTGCTGTTGTTAGGTCCTACCCCTTTAGGTCGAGGTAACCAAAGGTTTACCAAGATTATTTAAGGGCCGAGTCAAGAATATGAAGACCGAAGGTCAAGAAGGCATCCAGCTCGAGGCATGAGCTGGAGTTTGAAGCTGTGACCCTTTATAAAGTCAACCACGCAATGTAAACGTGCATATATCAGACATCACGTGTCTGATATATCCTTGAATTCTCGAACACGCAGCATGAACGTGCGCGTTCAGGCACCCACGACTGGGTTGGGTCGTGCGACCCATTATCCCCCTTACCTATTGATTAGACCACACTTCATTTGTGAGGATTTAGGAATTAATCATGAATGTCACAGAAGTGACATGGTGGGTAAGAAGGTCACGGGATGACCCCCCCCCCCCCCCCCCCCCTTACCAACTCCCAGGTGCCCTCTCCTATAAATATGGAGATCCTAGGAATTGCAAATGGTTGGATTCTATGGTATAACGAAATACCTTGTAAGAAATACCATAAATATAGCAATAATATTGGCTGGTGGAGTAGAAGGATTTTAACCTTTGAACCACCTAAAAACGTATTCGTGTCATCAGTCCATTTTAAGATCATTCATCTGTTTCAGTTCATTATTCAACACTGATCCCTTTCTCTTATTTTCTTAATTACCTGTTGGCGAAGAACCGCGTCAACAGTATGTATGTATATTGAACTAGTTATGTATAAATATAAATGACATCTTTTAATTAGTAATGATATGTGAATGGTTTTCTTAATTTTAATTTATACATTATGTTTATTTAGATAATGATTTATAAAATTACTTATATAAGAGTATGTTATATGTTATATTATTATACAAATTTATTTATATAAAATATGGTATTTTATATTAAAAAATTTAAATATAATTTTGTATTGAATATAGTATTATTAATATAATTTTATTGGTATTAAAAAATTTAATCTGAAATCAAATTATAAATGAAAAAAATAAAAAATAATTATGTATTAAAAAAAACCTTTCTCTGCAGTTTTTTGTAGTAGTTTGATAGTAAAAAAAATTGTATATGTCAATTGTTATTTCACCAATGTCATAGTATTAGATAGTTTAATGTCTTGTTATCATAAATGTTTATCCAAAAAACAGCTGTGGATGACGTGGCAAGAACTTTCGACACGTGGCCGACACGTGGTAGAGATGTTGCTCGCTTATCGACCAGAGATACTCCCATATGCGGGGTTCAAGTTTTATATACGATCAGCCTGGTCATATATTTCGTTTATTTATGTATAAATTTGTATAGTTGTAATGATTGCCGAGAATATCTCTTCATTAAAACCTGAATATTCGTTTATTAAGGAAACATATGATTAATTGACTCATGTAATCCTCCTTGAGCCTATAAATATACAAAAAATAGCTCAAGGGGGGTTCTTTTTCGAATCCTCTTTTCTGATCTGATAAAAAGAGAATTGTATTGCTATTATCCATCATCTGTATTGTTTCTCCTTCTAAGGTTTGTGAAACTCAAGAACCCTAGTTCTTTGATCATGCCTTTGAAGCTCAACATTAATAATAGTATCAAGTGGACGTAGGTCATTACTAATCTTTGGGGCCGAACCACTATAATTCTTGGTGCTCTTTACTTTCCATTAGATTGTATTCTCAAGCATCGTACTATTTTCCTGTCATATATTTGACTCCGTGTCGTTGGCTAATTTGAGGGTCAACATTCTGGTGCTTTCATTGAGAGCTTGTGAAAGAATCTAATGGCAAAAACATCCAAGAAGATCGGACAG
Organism: Humulus lupulus; assembly: GCF_963169125.1. NCBI lineage: Eukaryota > Viridiplantae > Streptophyta > Magnoliopsida > Rosales > Cannabaceae > Humulus > Humulus lupulus. The sequence continues at coordinate 96,879,645 of NC_084795.1, read as the reverse complement.
GCTGCTGCCGCTGCATTATCCCAGCCTCCTCCCCCAAATGTGGCTGAAGACGAACCGCATTTGGAGTTTGATGAGGAGGAGTTAGATTCTGAAACCTTGAAGGCAACACTAGGGGTGTTGCAAGATGAGTTGGCCAATCAAGAGAATGCTGTAGAGATAATGGCATCGCAGCAAAGGGAAATAGAGCACCTGCGCCAGGATCTGAGCGAGTGGCAGGCTGAGATGGACCGTCGACAGAGGGATGCCATGGCCACCCTTGAAGTAGCCATCCAGCTGGATAGGAATCATGCTGTGCCAGCCTCCCAGCCAGATCAGCCACCAAACAGGCCACCTCAAAGGGGTCCCAATCCTAGTCCTCTGCTCCAGCCAGTAAGCTCTTAGAGGCCAGAGCAGCCACCTATGGCTCAGGATGATGTCCCACCTAGGGATCCTGAGCAGCAGCCTCCGTCTTAGGCTGGTCGAGGCAACCCCCCGCGCCCAAGGCATAATAGGGCCGGGCAACTGCCCCGCATCCCAAGACGCCCAGGGGATGAAGAGCCACATCCACCGAGCAGGGGGCAGCGTCCTTCTGCCAACAGGAGAAACTCAGGGACAGGCTCTGCGGTCAGGGGCCCCCCACAACATAACAATGCACGAGGACCCACCGACCAGTGCAGGCCTCCCCCTAATGCTTGGGAAATGCCAGCCCAAGGAGGCAACTGAGAGAATAGTCGGTCGCATCATAGCCAGCCACGATTCAGAGATGGCCACGACTACAATGAAGCTGACTCTGGCAGAGAGATGGAGGCAGGAGCCCCCCACCTAGAGAAGACCGACCAGTGGGTCATAACGCTGGGGGGCAGCCTAGGCAGAATAATGTCTTTAGTCAGCTTGGAGCCAGCGAGCAGCGGTGAAGAGACGATGATTTGAGGGATGTACTTAATGACCGCCAAGAAAGGCACGATGAGTACATTCCCCCGGCACCAGAGGCCCCAGCAATCCTAGAAGTTGTTCAGGCTCAAATCGATGCCGTGAACCAGGCTGTGCAGTAGCTGGTCGGGGGGCGAACATCCCACATTGAGTATGATCGGAGGAGAGGCACCCCGTTCGCACAGAGGATTGCTGTGGCTGAAACCCTCAGTAAGTTTAAGATGCCAACATTGCCAAATTTTGACAGGTATGGAGACCCGGTATCTCACGTTAATAAGTTTGAGATACAAATGGATATACAAAAGGTGTCAGAAGATGCCTGCTGCTGCATCTTCTCAGGAACACTGTCTGACACTGCCCAGGAGTGGTTCTTTAAGTTCCCTCCCACTGAGGCGAACCAAATGGTTGAGATACGCCAGAAAGAGGGGGAGCCCTTGAAGGAATATGTTAAACGGTTAATGCGAGCTGAAGCTGGAGCCAAGACAGTGGGCGATGAAGGTAAGATGATGGCCCTAACTGCTGGGGTTAGACGCCATTCACCCCTCTGGAGCAGCCTCAGAAAGAATGGGGTAAGAAGCACCCAATAATTCTTAGATCGAGCTGATCGATACATCAAGCTCGAGGACGCGATTGCCAACGAAGGGAAATAACCAACTAAAGACAAGGGGCCCAAGGAAGAACCTGCCAAAGCCGCCAATGGGTCCGAAAAACCCAATGGCAACGACAAAGGCAACGGGAATGGCAATGGTAGGAATGGTGGGAAGCGAGCAAACAACGAACCCTCGACCTCCGAGAGCAAGCGCCCCAAAGGTAATCGGTATGAACCAAGATTCACTAACTACACTGCCCTTGTTGAAAGCCGAGCTGAGGTCTACCAAGCTACCAGCTCGAGCATACCCTACAAACGACCTGCACCTATAAGGAAAGATATCTCCAAGAGAGATGCAACAAAGTTCTGTCATTTTCACAATGACTACGGGCAGGACACTAGTGAGTGTAACCAGCTGAAGGACGAAATTGAGTTCCTGATAAGACAAGGACATTTAAGAAGATATGTACGAGTCGCGGGAGGTTCTCAACGAGAGGCTCAAGGTGGAAATGAGTCGGCGCCTGCACGCCAATGCTCGCCACCTTTACAGCCAGCTCCTGTGGCAGGTACCCTACTCACCATCTGTGGAGGCCCACATCTTGTAGGAGATAGTGGAAAATCAAGGGAACGATATTCTCAAACCCTACGCCACGACCAGGACATCGAGATGATGAGTGTTTAGGATCGAGCACCAAAAAAGGCTCGAGCAGAGGAGGAACTGATCAGCTTCTCTGATGACGACGCCCATCACGTGCGATTCCCACACTCCGATTCGCTGGTCGTGGACGTACAGATCGCAAACATGATGGTGAAAAGGGTGTTGGTCGATACAGGAAGTTCGATCAACATCCTATACAAGTCCTCGCTGGAAAGGATGAAGTTGTCCGTGAAAGACCTGGAGCCATGCAACCAAACCATTTATGGTTTTTCCGGAGAAGGGCTCGCCCTAATGGGGTCTATTAGACTCCCAGTCACAGCAGGCACTACACCTGCTAACAGGACATTACTCACTACTTTTATAGTAGTTGATTGTCCTTCAGTGTACAACGCTGTGATAGGGAGACCAATTTTTGTCGAACTACAAGCCATCACCTCTATATGGTACCTCGCTATGAAATTCCCAACGGACGCAGGGGTAGGATGCGTGTTGGGAAATCAGAGGGAAGCGAGGGAGTGCTATAACGCCTCGATCACCAAGGCAAAGAAGGGTGTATCGAGAGATGCCACCGGAAAGGAGATGCAAATGGCAACTGATGTTCAGGCCCACTCGGGTGATAATCTTACCAAATAGGGCGTTGCCCAAAGCGAGGATAGGGACTTAGATCCTCGCTTTGGGGATTTTGAGGAAGAAGTGGGACCCATCGAGGACCTTGAAGAGGTCCAACTCGATGAGGAAAATCTGACCAAAGTTGTGAAAATCGGTAAAAACATAGAGACAACAAAAAAACAAGCACTTGTGGAGTTCTTAAGGAGGAACCAAGAGGTCTTTGCCTGGTCGCACAAAGACATGGTCGGGATAGATCCTGCAGTCATCAGCCATGTCCTGAACATCGACAAAAGCTTTCCACTAGTGCAACAAAAAAGAAGGCTACTCGACAAAGATAGATCAAAGGCCTTGAAAGAGGAAGTCGAGAAGCTGAAGGAGAATGGGTTCATCAGGGTGGCGTTTTATCCATCATGGATCTCTAATCCCGTACTAGTGCCCAAGCTGAATGGCAAGTGGCGTACGTGCGTGGATTTTACAGACCTAAATAAAGCCTACCCCAAAGATTCTTTCCCACTCCCGAGGATCGACCAGCTAGTCGATGCCACTGCAGGGCATGAGATCCTCTCATTCATGGATGCATACTCTGGGTATAATCAAATTAGTATTCATCCCCCTAATGAGGATCACACTAGCTTTCAGACTGATACAGGGCTCTACTGTTACAAGGTGATGCCCTTCGGTTTGAAAAACGCTGGTGCGACTTACCAGAGACTCGTCAACCACATGTTCAAGGAGTTGATCGGCACGAACATGGAGGTCTATGTCGACGACATACTGGTGAAGTCACAGAAAATAGAAGGACATATAAGGGATTTGCAGGAATGCTTCAACGTCCTGAATAAATATCAGATGAAGTTAAATCCCCTTAAATGCTCATTCGGAGTAGGATCAGGGAAGTTCTTGGGATTTATAGTTAACTCAAGAGGAATTGAAGCTAATCGTGAGAAAGTAAAAGCCCTGATTGAGATGAAATCGCTAGTAAAGATTAAAGATGTTCAAAGCCTGACCGGGAGAATTGCTGCTCTCAGTATATTCATTTCAAAATCGACAGACAAGTGCGTCCCATTTTTTAATCTACTAAGAGGCAATAAGAAATTTGAATGGACAGATGAGTGCGAACAGACCTTTCAAGCACTAAAAACACATATAGCTCAACCACCCATCCTATCAAAGCCGGTCGATAAAGAAACTTTATTCATCTACCTGGAAATCATTGAATACATTGCTAGCGCTGTTCTAGTAAGAGAAGAAGAAGACGTGCAAAAGGCTATCTACTACGTGAGCAAAAGGCTGATTGGAGCAGAACACCGGTACCCACCCATCGAGAAGCTAGCCTACTACCTAGTTTTGGCCTCTAGGAAGCTGCGGGCTTACTTCCAAGCTCATCCAATTACGATCTTGATCGACCAGCCTCTTCGACAAGTCCTGCAAAAGCCAGAGGCTGCAGGTAGATTGCTAAAGTGGGCAGTTGACCTCGGGCAGTTCAACATATCTTGCCGCGAACAGTGATAAAAGGACAAGCCTTGGCTGACTTCATTGCGGAATTCACAGAGCTCACGAGTGGCGAGCAGACTGAAGAGCCCCACGAGCCTGAGTATCAAATCCAAGCACCCACGTGGAAATTATTTACGGACGGTTCTTCTAATGAGTCCCACGCAGGAGCAGGAGTGATATTGATAACGCTAGAAGGGCATCGATTTCACTGTGCAATCAGATTTGACTTCACTGCTTCTAACAATGAAGCATTTCTCGTTGGATTGCGGTTAGCCAAAGATATGAACATAAAAGTGCTTGAAATCTATAGTGATTCTCAGCTGGTGGTGAATCAGGTCCTAGGAGAGTACCAGGCGCGAGGCTTAAAGATGGTTGCCTATCTAAACAAAACAAAGGATTTGTTAGCCCAATTCGACAGATACAGTCTCCAGCAAGTACCTCGCGATCAAAATTCCAACACGGACGCTTTGGCAAAATTGGCAAGTGTGAAGGATGCTGATACTCTGAACATAGTGCCAGTCGAACGACTATCAGTACCAAGCATCCAAGCAGCAGAAACCACTTATGTAATCCAGATGGCGGATACGTGGATGGCACCATATGTAGAGTATCTTTCAAGTGGCGTGCTGCCAGCAGACAGAAACAAAGCCAGGACCCTTTAGCGGCAAGCTGCTAGGTATATCCTGGTCGATGGGATCCTGTACCGAAGGGGATACTCACTTCCACTCCTCAGATGTATTACAAAGGAGAAAGCCAAAGAGTTGATGAAAGAGGTGCATGAAGGTTTTTGCGGGGACCACGCCGGGGGGCAAAGTTTGTCAAAAAAGATCCTAAGGCAGGGATATTTCTGGCCAACCATGAATGAAGACTCAATGGAGTTCGTGCGGAAGTGTGACAAGTGTCAGAGATTTTCCAAAATCCCACGAGCAGCCCCCAACGAGTTAAAGCAAATGCAGAGTCCATGGCCCTTCGCAGTTTGGGGAATAGATCTAATCAGATCTTTGCCTACAGGAAAAGGTGGTGTAAAGTATGCAGTTGTTGCCGTCGATTACTTCACCAGATGGACTGAGGCTGAGCCACTCGCAACAATAACGACCAAGAAAGTGCTTGACTTCGTAATCAAAAACATCATTTATCACTACGGGTTACCAAGGAAGATCGTCTCAGATAACGACACCCAATTTGACAGTGATCTATTCACAGACTTCTGCAAATGACATGGTGTTATCAAAAGCTTTTCTTCAGTTGCTCATCCCCAAGCGAATGGGCAGGTCGAAGTAGTTAACAAAACCTTAAAGGATACCCTGAAGAAAAGACTTGAAGAAGCTAAGGGAGCGTGGCCGAAACAATTGCCTGAAGTGCTCTGGTCGTACAGAACTTCCCACCGAACAGCAACAGGTCATACCCCGTTTTCCTTGGCATACGAGTATGAAGCTATGTTGCCTGTCGAGTTGGATCCACCCTCGCACCACAGATTAACATATGACCAAGAATCTAATAGCCAGCTATTGATGGAATCCCTAGACTCAATCAATGAGAAGCGTGAACAAGCCCAACTCCGAGTAGCTGCATACCAGCAGAAGGTTTCCCGGTATTTCAACTCTAAAGTGCAAGAAAGAAAATTCAATGTTGGAGATCTTGTACTCCGAAGAGTTTTTCTAAACACCCGCGACCCAGCTGCCGGAGTACTCGGGCCTAATTGGGAAGGTCCATACCAGATCGATGAGGTCCTTCACCCAGGCACTTATAAACTTGCACGCTTAAATGGAGATCTCATTCCTCGCTATTGGAATGGAGAACACCTACACAAGTATTACCAATAAACAATTCTTCTTTAAGAATTGGGTTGTATTAATTTTACATTTTACAAGTTTTGAAAAAGGGTTGGTCATTTTATGTGACTGATCGCTTATAAGTGTAAGATCTTATTGAACATTCGTACAGACAAGTTTAGTCCATTTATTACGAGAAATAAAAGGGACTGTGCGCAACCAGTCATTTCTTGCCAATTATTGTATTTATTACAAGTATTTGCTCATTATGTGTGTTGTTTTGCTGTATTATAATTCTAATCATATTGCTACGAGTAGTAATGTTCGAACAGGTTCTGGTCAAGGCAAGTGACCAAGGACCTAAAGCTCCTCGATCACTTGGGGGACATATAAGGTACAAGTAAGAAAAGCATATCGTTAAAAGGTATGTAAACACATGAGCAAAATAAGTGAAAGCATGCTAGGGTACTTAGAGTATTTTTCAAAATTTTGTTATTTTGTTAAATCAAACCAAAGTGCTATGCTAAGTTCGGTCATGCGAATAGATGTTATAATAAGATGCAAATATATTATAATATCAAAATGTATCGTTTTACACCGCGAGAAGTCGCTGCTCAAATGTAATTGTTCAAATAAAAGTAAAGGCTGCCCATGCATCAATAAGAAATATATTGTCTTTACATCACGACCCGTAGGTCGTGCAGTTAAGAAGATAAGAATAAAACAGGAAAATACTAAGGAGCTGGAGAATCTTGAGGAGCCGGAGGATCTTGAGGAGGGCCCTGATTAACAACGTCTGCAGCCTCATTGTCTGCCCCGTCCATCCCAGTGGCCAACGAGATCTCAGGGGAAGCAGGAATCCTTGCTCTTTCTTCCTCTACCAGTCGAGCAGCACAGCGAGCGAGCTCGGCGTTTCTTGCTTTCTCGGGATGGTAATTGAAGTTGGCACCCTGGTTGTGCTTCCAGAAATCGTAGAAGCATCGGAGAGTGGCATTCTTGTACCTTTTCAAATTGCTGGCATTGGCTTTCTCAAGCTCCTCGATTCGACCCTCCAAGGTTGTATTCTCCTGTCTACTCGCAGACAAGTCCTCCTCGAGCTGTTTAGTCGTGCAGTAATTGACGTGGTCAGACTCCTTGAACTGATCCCTCTGCTCAATGGCTTTGTCCAGAGACTTTTGCTTCTCCCTCAGCTCCTCAGCCAGTTTATTCTTCTCCTCAAGCACCACTGCAAGTTGTTCGGCATATTTCGCTGCAGTAGCTTTGAGTTCATCAGCGTGCCTTTGCTCCAAAGATTTGGTTTGCTCGGTAACAACACCCGAGCGGAGACGTCGGCAGTAAGGGTTAGCATTGCCTACGGTCAGAGCAAATGTTAGACTAACTGTAGAATATAGAAGGGATGTCTCCACAGAAAAAGATGACTTACACTGGTAAACTCGTTCAAGGCAATGTTTAACATCTGGTCGACGTCCATCGCCTCTGTTGCAGCCATCGCCTCTCGACAGCAGTCGTGCTTTACAATTTTTGCAACCCTGTCCTTGATCAATTTGAAGGCGCGACCAGTTATGTCGCCCCCAGTCGCAGCAGGACCGACTTGCTGAGTCTGGTCGGTTGGGGCTGCTGGAGATTGAGTCGATCCGGTTGGACCAGGGGGAGTCTGCTGCTCGTGAGGAGAGGGTGGAGTTGCATTGGCTAAGGGCCCATCCTCCGGGAGGCCTGCATTGCGAGGCTTCTTAGCCTGGGGTGCTTTTCTACTTTCCCTAGGATGCCTCTTGCTTACCTTCTTTTTGCTCAGGGGGAGCTGCGGGAGTCTTGGGAGCGCTGTAAATGTCGAACACGTTCTCAGAATCCATGTCTGGAAAAGAAGCAAACATTCAAGCAGTGAGACAGTATAAAAAATTAAATAGGTCATGTCAATAAAAGAAACAGAAAAAATTGTAAGTGGAATACCCGAGCTATTATTACTGGTCACTATACTATAGACTCTACTAGTCTTATACTCACTCTCTGACATGAAGAAGTTTGGACCTAAATTTGGAGCATATTTAAAATTGTCGTCCTCGTCGAATAGGTGACAGGGAATTGACAAGCTATCTAAAAGTGAAATAACTGTACCATTCTCATCTGAAGACTCGTCCAAGTGTTCGACAGGCTCGGTGGCCTTCTTTTTCCCTTTCCCCAAGGGGGCAGAGGGCCTCTCTGCTGGAGGAGTGCCAACAGGTTCCCTGATCGTGACCCCGGTTTGTCTCCTTCGTGGAGGTGACACTGGTGGTTGCTACTCGAGTTCCTCTCCACCCGTGGCACTCCCTGCTGTTGACTCCCTCATGTCCTGATGAGGGGAGAAAAGGCCAACCAGCCTAAGGTTAGCCTCTGTGACCAGATGTTTGACGCTTTTTTCTACGTCAGTCATGCTGGCCAAGAGGGCTGATCTCAACTCCATGTTTGGAGTTGGGTCTGGTCGCAGCCATGGGCCTAGAAGGCACTAAAAAGTCTAAGAAAAAGTGAAGGAAACACTAAATAAAAACTAACAGCCAGTGATATGAAAGTTTTACCTCCTCGAGCAAAGGCCAGATTGTCTGTGATCATGTCGGTTGTGAGGAAGTACTCCTGGTAGTACCTCCCCACATTCGATATATGTATGGTGTCAGTCAGGAAGGTGCGCCCAGTTTCCTGATGAAAGAAATGAAAAAACCCTGTACCTTCTTGGTTGGGGTTAGACTTGAGGTCAAACAAGTAGTTAACCTCATGAGGAGTTGGCACGGGCCATTTTTTGTGGCTGTAAATGATATAGAGTGTTGCAAGCATTCTATATCCATTTGGAGTTATTTGAAAAAGGGAAACTCCGAAATAGTTGGCCACCCCTTGGAAAAAATGAATGAAGAGGCAAGGTAGCCCCTGCCTCAATGTGGAACCTCGACCAGGCCCTGAAGGCGCCTTTGGGCAGGTTCGCCCATTGGTTTTGGTTAGGTCGGACTAAGGTCACCCCCGTGAGACTATAATTTCTAATGTAGTTGGCGATCGTCACTCAGCTCTCAGGTACTAAATACCACTCAACATCTGGCTGAATGGCATGTCGGGGCTGAGCTTGTGTTTGGATATTAGGGTCAGGAATATTTTCAGCTCGACCACTAGTCGAGGGAGTTTCAGCCCGAGGATCAGGCTGATGCGAGGGATTGGGGGTTTTCTTTTTCTGGGCTTTGGTTTTAGCACGAGCCATATTTTGAGTAAGGACAGGTGAAGTGTTTGAAGTAACAAAGGAAAATGGAATGTCAGGTTTTAGTGATGATGGTTGCTCCTCGTCCTCAAGCAGTTGAGCCAATAAATCATCATCGATAGGTCTTTCTCCTCCCCATGGATCTTGCATGTAAGCTGCAAATAGAGAAAGGAGGAGATAAGATGCACAGCCTGAGAGCTTATGTTGAAAGTTGGAATAACGTTGCTCGCGTCTACGACTAGCAGCATTCTAACAGAAACACTAAGTTCTACGCGAGCAGTTTGAAAAACAGATTGAAAAGTGGAAATAAAAAGTTTTTTGGAAAAAAAGCTTTTTTGACTCCGAAGGGGCGAGAAAAACCCAGTTTTTCAACTAGCCTAAAAATCGAATTTTTACTTCGATTTTACGCCCTAAACTTACGATCTTGACTATCAAACTAGCTCATAACACCTACAGAGTAAAACTACACTACCCTATCAAGCATCAATCGGTATACACACAATCCTCATGCATTTCTACCCAAGAACACGAAAAATTGTAGAACTCAAAACAGGCATGTAACAGTATGCATGGCATGTCAAAAAGCTTGTAAGTTGAAGAAATTTACCTAGATTAAGATTGGAGGTTTTGAAATGAAGCAACTTTAAGCGTGCAAACAGAGGATCTTTAGAACAAGCGATGGATGATCTTTGAAGTTTCTGGGCTCTGGGTTGATGTTCTTGAGGGTTCTTGGCAAGAAAATGGCAAGTAAAAAGTGAAAAAGTAAATTTGGGGATTATTTATAGCGGCTTAAATATGATAAAAAGGGGTAATCACGAGTTACCTTTTTCAAGGCATGGGGGAGTGTAATAGCCGTCAGAAGGGTTACTTGGAAACTAAAAAAGGCATGATTGGACGTGATTAGGTCACCTTTATTGAGGACGCACGAGTGACTCTGACAGATTTCGTGGGGCATACGAAAGGTTAGTTTCCTAAGTTTACTTATTGTTGTGCGCAATAAATAAACTTGGGGGGCAAATGTTTATCCAAAAAACAGCTGTGGATGACGTGGCAAGAATTTTCGACACGTGGCAGAGATGCTGCTCGCCTATCAACCAGAGTTACTCCCATATACGGGGTTCAAGTTTTATATATGACTAGCCTGGTCGTATACTCCGTTTATTTATGTATAAATTTGTATAGTTGTAATGATTGCCGAGAATATCTCTTCATTATAACATGAATATCCATTTATTAAGGAAAGATATGATTAATTGACTCATGTAATCCTCCTTGAGCCTATAAATATACAAGAAATAGCTCAAGGGGGGATCTTTTTCGAATCCTCTTTTCTGATCTGAGAAAAAGAGAACTGTATTGCTATTATCCATCTTCTTTATTATTTATCCTTCTAAGGTTTGTGAAACTTAAGAACCCTAGTTCTTTGATCACACCTTTGAAGCTCAACATTAATAATAGTATCAAGTGGACGTAGGTCATTACCAATCTTTGGGGCTGAACCACTATAATTCTTGGTGCTATTTACTTTCCATTAGATTGTATTCTCAAGCATCGTAATATTTTCCTGTCGTATATTTGACTCCGTGTCGTTGGCTAATTTGAGGGTAAACAATAAATATGATTATACTCATATATATGTATTCATTCTTACTATCTCACATATTTTATATTGATTTCACTATAATATTTATTTTATAGTTATGTATAATGTTTACATTAGAAATTGTAAAGTCTAATATCTATGACATGTTAAAAAGAAAAAAAAATATTTATTATAGATCATTTATAAGATATTGCATATATCGTGAAGATTATGCAAAATAAAAGTGATATTCATCATTAGAATTGATTGAGATATATTAAAGAGTTGTGGTATTTTAGTGAAATTCTCTAAAAATAATATTTCATATTTGTTGTTACACCGAGATTTCGAGATAAGAAGTTATGACCTCGAAAACTGGGCTCGCCAGGTGTGAGCTCGAAACATATGCGGTCATCATATGATCCAACTGTCGGACCTCTTTGAAGTAAACAACGACCTCGAGGATGTGTAGCCTCGAATATTCTCTGAGCTCGCAATGGCCATGGTATGACACTTGAATATATTTTTCACTGATTGCCTTCAGGCAAGATGACTCGAGCTCGAGAAGTGCAAGCTCGAATATGAAGACATCTACTTGTTCCGAGCATAGTCGAAGATAGGTGACGAGGTCGTGATCGACTGATAGTCTCAGTTAGTTCAATGACAACTGCTAATCTCGAAGATTTAATGAATCCCGTATCCGGGTTAATCGGTTATGTGTGAACATGTTTATTGTTGTACGATCCCAATATTTAAGGGATATCATTTAATCTGTTATCTGATCCCATTTTTCATGGGACGTTTCCGTGTATGAAGGAAATAATGCATTAAATAACATTATATTAATTGATTTACAGAATATCTTCCCAAGACATGTGGGAATGAATTCTACAATCTTCTCTATAAATAGAGAAGGAAGCACCATTTGTAAAGGACCGAAAAACTGATTCTTGGGAGAACACTCTAGGCAACTATTCCCTAAAAAGTTTCCAGAAAACTCCTAAGTCTTAATAATACAGACTCGTGGACTAGGCAGAGTTAACTGTTGAACCGCGTAAAAATCCTCATGTGTTATTTTTGGTTCATTTGCTTAAATATCTTTTTGTTTAATTGCTCTCCTATTTAAGTTGGCGAAAAACGGCGTCAACAGTTTAGTGCTTTCATTGAGAGCTATTAAAAAGTACGTGCGTGAGTCTGTTTGGTCAGAAAGCCTCTTGAATTAGCAATGGCTGCAAATGATCCCAATATCCCTGTGGAGGAAATTTTAGATGAAGCTGAGTACCCCCGGTGCCCTGGAAAGCAACCTATGGTGAATTCTGACCCCGATGAGAGGAGTGGTTCATCAGACTCTCGGGGACCACCTGCCCCAGGGACGACGAGGACATGTACTATAATCCTGAACGATACGTCCAAATAGTGGAACTCAAAAATCGCCAACTACGAAAGCAGTTGGCAGAAGCTAAGAAATGCAACGAAGAGCTAGCTAGGCTAGCTGCTAAAGTGCAGGTGGCTCAGGCCCCACCTCCAAAAGATTCCCAGGCTCCACCTCTGAGGGACATTCACGTTCCAACATGAAGGCCTCGGGGGCGGCTACGCAAAAACGCTGCCTCCCTGAGAGCGGAGCAGCCTCCGCCATCAGCAGAGCAGCCTGCTCCATGGAGACCTCGGAGAAGTAACCGGGCTGGAGGTCCTGCCAACACCACTGCGGTGGCACCAGCCGGAGTAAGGAATAACTGAGCCCCATCGGAGGCTCAGACTCGAAATCCTGGTACTACGTAGAATGATGCAGAACCTGCTCGAGTAAACTCAGAGCCTTGTAGGCCCCGTAATGGATGGCAGCCACAATGCCAATAAGACACCCACCATCGCCAACTCGGAGGAATACACAACCGACCTATGGTGATAACGAAAGGCGAGTTAGGCGAAGGCGTGGAAATAGGGGTCCCCAACCCACAAGAAGCCAAATGTATCGATCTCAAACTATTGAGACGAGGCAACCAGCAAGAAACCCATCTCGAAACAACCATTCAACGAGCCATGTCAGTGAAGGCTCAGGTGACACTTGATCAGTTAGTATATACGACCAGGAATCAAGGAACACTGGAAATCAAGGAAATTGCCTAGATTCACAGGAACATCTGAACCATAATCAGGGGGCGCGATAATCCCTCGAATTCTGACCTGAGAGACCATCTCAATGGGCGCAAGCATCCCTCACCGAGGTGGGGAATTGGAGTTGTAATCAACGATAACTAGTTCTCGTTGCTCCAAGTCAGACCCTTCGTAGATCCAGTCCAAGAGAGGATTGAACAGTTGGAAAGAGCATTCAAGCTCTTACAAAATGAACGAGGTCGGGAACGGCATGAAGAGTTCAACGAAGAACTCGAGCCCTTCGCCCCACATATTTCTAGCACCCCGTTCCCTCAAGGATTCATAATTCCTCATGTCCCACCATTTGATGGGAATTCGGACCCGTACAGTCATTTAAGTACATTTAGCATAATCATGCGAGCCAGTAATGTGGGCTACGAGCTCAGGTGCATGATGTTCCCAGCCTCGCTCACAAGACCAGCAAAGAACTGGTTTGAAAAGTATAAGAGACATACGATTGCCTCTTTGGATCAACTATCACTGGATTTCAAGAAATAATTCAAGGCCATGGTCGACGTTAGGCCCGAGGCATCTGCCTTGACCAATGTCCAACAACAGCTAAATGAATCACTGAAAAGTTGCCTCACCAGATTTAATTTGGAAGTCGCTCGAGCTCGTGACGTAGATGACAGTGGCCATTTAATGGCTGTACGAGCTGGAGTAATGCCTGGAAGCCCTCTCTGGGAATATTTGCAAAGGAATCCCATAAGATCCTTAACCGAGTTCAATCGATGAGCTCAGAGGTTTGTTAATGTAGAAGAGGTGAGGTCAGCATTGAACATGACCTCTTAGCCCATAACTACAATAACAAACGCAAACTCTACCTAGACCTCGGTGGATCCTATGGCCTCAAAACCCCCTGGGGACAACCCTTCTAAAAGGAAGAAGAATGAAGGGAATAACCCCGAGGAGAAAGGGGGAAAGAAGAAGAAAGGGGAAAGATACTTCTCCATATACAAGGTGTATACCGAGATCAATGAGTCTCAGGAGAATATCTACCTGGCTAATGAAAACCAGATCCCTTTCAGACGACCTGACCCCATGAGAAACGAAAAAGAGAAAAGAGATTTTAACAAATACTGCAAATTTCGCAGAGAAATTAGACATACGACAGATGAATGCAGACAATTAAAAGATGAGATCGAAGGCCTGATCTCGAGAGGATATTTCAGGCAGTATGTGAGGAATCAAAACCCCAATCAGACTTCCACCAACTAGAGGGCAATAGCAGTACCACCTACCCAGAACAGCAACTCCCGAGCACGGGAAGACGAATGACCCCCTCCGATTGATGGAGAAGATGTCATAACCATCTCGGGGGGACCACATATTGCAGGATCGGGCAGGAATGCCCAAAAAAGATATGTGAATGAGCTTAAAACTGGTGATGGGTCTCCCTATGAACCGGAACCCAGAGCTCCGAAATAGCAAAGGGTTGAATCTCAACCCATAACTTTTACTGAAGATGATGTATCCCATGTGCAGTTCTCTCATAATAATCTGTTGGTCATAACCCTTTAGCTCGTGAACAGGAGGGTACACCGAGTCCTAATTGATAAAGGGAGCTGAGTAAACATCCTCTACAAAGCCACTTTAGAAAAGATGGGACTCGTGCTTCGCGAACTAAAGGCCTGTGCAACGACGTTGTACAAATTTTCAGGAGAAGAGATTTCCTGTATGGGATCCATCGAACTCCCCGTAACCTTGGGAGACTTCCCAGTCTCGACAACCATGATGATGGAGTTCGTAGTGGTGGATCTTCCATCGGCCTACAATGTACTGCTCGGGAGACCCGCCCTAGTAGGACTGGGGGCAGGTTCGTCCGTAAGGCATCTGGCCATCAAGTTCCTAACTTCTAGTGGCATCGGGACTCTGAAAGGGGACCAGCTCGCGGGAAGGGAATGCTACAGCATTTCCGTTAGAGGAGAGAAGCAGACAAGTGCACAAACACTTGTTGTAATTCAGAATAAGGATGGGACAGTCTTTGAAATAGACGAAGAGATCGATCCAAGGGTAGAAGAAAGGGCTGATCTCGAGCCACTAGAAGAGCTCGAAGAGATTGATCCCTCGAAAACTGTGAAGGTTGGGAAAAACCTTTCAGAAGAAACAAAGTACAAATTAATTTGCTTCTTGAGGAAGAACCAAGATGTGTTCGCATGGTCGCATTCAGACATGGTAGGGATAAGTTCGAATGTGATAAGCCACACCCTTAACATTGATAAGAACTTCCCCCCGAAGCAACAAAAATGAAGACTCCTCAACGATGACAGGTTGAAAGCCCTAAAGGAAGAGGTCGACAGGTTGAAGGCAAATCGATTTATATGACACGCCTTCTACCTTGACTGGGTCGCTAACCCGGTACTAGTTCCAAAACCTAACGGAACATGGCGAACTTGTATTGATTACTCTGACTTCAATAAGGCATGTCATAAGGACTGTTTTCCTTTACCTTGGATCGACCAGCTCGTAGATGCCACAGCCGGGCATGAACTTATGTCATTCATGGACGCTTATTCTGGATATAACTAGATTTCCATGCATGCCCCGGACCAAGAGGATACGAGTTTTGTGAAAGATAAAGGGCTGTACTGTTACAATGTCATGCCTTTCGGGCTTAAGAATGCTGGAGCCACCTACCAGAGGCTCGTAAATATGATGTTCTCTGAGCAGATAGGTAATAACATGGAAGTGTATGTTGATGATATGTTGGTCAAATCTAAACATAACAATAACCATGTGGACGACCTCGAAGAATGCTTTGCCATGCTACGAAAGTACAACATGAAGCTCAACCCCCCCTTTGGAGTATCTTCGAGGAAGTTCTTGGGCTTCATTGTGAATGCGCGGGGAATAGAGGTTAATCCTGACAAGATCAACACGTTAATTGACATGCCCTCATGTCGAAAACATAAATATGTCCAGAGTTTGACTGGACGGATGGCGGCATTAAGTAGGTTTATCTTGAAATCTACAGACCATTGTCTTCCATTTTCAGCCATCTGAGAGGGGACAAAAAATTCGAGTAGACAGAGGAATGCGAGCTAGCATTTCAGGAGCTCAAGAAGCATCTCATGGAACCTCCCATCTTGTCGAAACCTGTCACGGGAGAAACCTTGTACCTATATCTCGCTACAACTAAGCACGCCATCAGCACAGTACTCGTTCGAGAAGACCAGAAGGTACAAAAACCAGTATACTATGTCAGTAAAAGGTTACTGGGAGCAGAATCGAGATACCTCTCAATGGAGAATTTGGCTCTCAGCCTAATCCACTCATCTCGAAAGCTCCGACCTTACTTCCAAGCGCACCCCATCCACGTGCTAACTGACCAACCACTACGACAGGTCTTGTCGAAGCCAAAAGCCTCGGGACAATTATTAAAATGGGCTGTTGAGCTCGGAAAATTTGAGATCACTTATCATCCGAGAACAACCATAAAAGGGCAGGCTTTAGCAGACTTCATAGTGGAATGTACTGGAATGACTGAGGACGAAGTTATAACCCTAGCCTGCGAGCTGTGGAAACTTTATGTCGATGGGTCTTCCAACGAAAATGGATCGGGGGCAAGAATTATATTGATCACTCCAACTGGAAGCCGATTTCACTCCGCCTTGAGGTTTGGATTTGAAGCATCTAACAACGAGGCCGAGTATGAAGCTCTATTGGCCAGACTTCGAATAGCCAAGGAGCTCAAGGCCAAAGCAATACATTGTTACAGTGACTCGCAGTTGGTGGTCAACCAAATCCTAGGGGAATATCAGGCTCCTGGCATAAGGATGGCCGCATATTTAGAAAAAGCAAAAACAGCACTCAAACAGTTCGAGTTTTATGCAATAGAGCAGGTTCCCCGAAAACAAATTTGAATGCAAGCGCCCTAGCCAGGCTCGCCACATCCACTGAGTTCAATGCACTGAATGTTGTGCCAATTGAGCATCTGTCGACACCTAGTATAACCGAGCTTGAATAGGAAGATGTTTGCATGATTAACTCTGAGCCAACTTGGATGACCCCAATAGTTGATTACCTTGAAACCGACATTCTCTCAGCAGAACAGAACAAGGCTCAGAAACTGATGTATCAAATTCCCAGATACACTATTGTGGAAGGAAGGCTATATCGGAGAGGATACTCTATGCCACTACTTCGATGTGTGACTACACCCGAGGCAAAGAAAATCCTAGAAGAGATACATGAAGGATACTGTGGGGACCACACTGGGGGGCATAGTCTATCAAAGAAAATTATACTCCAAGGATACTTCTGGCCCACTATCAAAGCAGACGCATTTGAGTATGTCAAGAAATGTGACAAGTGTCAGCGGTTCACTACAATCCTGCGAGCTCCACCTTCTGAGCTAACTATGATGACCTCCCCATGGCCATTCGCAGTTTGGGGAATCGATCTCATAGGTTCGTTGCCAACTAACAAAGGTGGAGTTAAGTACGCAGTAGTCGCAGTCAATTATTTTACAAAGTTGACCGAGGTCAAACCTTTGGAAACAATTACCTCAAAAAAAGTCTTGGACTTTGTGGTAAAAAACATGAGCTGCCGATATGGAATGCCAAGAAAAATAGTATCCGATAACGGTACTCAATTCGACAGTGAATTATTCACCAATTTTTGTGAGAAGAATGAGATAATGAAAAGCTTCTCCTTTGTTGCCCATCCCCAAGAAAACGTCCAAGTCGAGGCTGTGAACAAGACTCTCAAGATTTCTATGAAAAAGAAATTGGAAGAAGCTAAGGGAAAATGGCCCGAGGAGTTGCCCCAAGTTTTGTGGGCATATTGAACTACTGCTATTGCTACTGTTACTGCTACTGCTACTGCTACTGCTACTGCTACTGCTACTGCTACTGCTACTGCTACTGCTACTGCTACTGCTACTGCTACTGCTACTGCTACTGCTACTGCTACTGCTACTGCTACTGCTACTGCTACTGCTACTGCTACTGCTACTGCTACTGCTACTGCTACTGCTACTGCTACTGCTACTGCTACTGCTACTGCTACTGCTACTGCTACTGCTACTGCTACTGCTACTTACTACTACTACTACTGCTGCTACTACTACTACTACTTACTGCTGCTGCTGCTGCTGCTCCTACTACTACTACTACTACTGTCTAGCTAAGTAAAATTCTAGGATGCTACACCACATGAGCTCTTGGAAAGGGTGAAAATGATTCTTCCTCGCTCTACTTTATATTTATTCAGTGATGTAGATTTCTTGAGAAGGTATAGCCCAATGGCGAGAGTAAAACAGAAAACTCGAAAACCTTCCGAAGATAACCCTCACATTGCAAGGCACATCACTCAAGGCTCTTCGCCTGGCTCTTCTCAAATCTCTTCTCAGCATATTACTCCCCATGGCTCTAAGGGCGCATCTCGGTGAAGTCATTATTCTCAGCAAAGCCTGTCTGTTCAGCGAGACTCCTTCCAACGCCCTTTGCACTGGGATACCAGTTGGGTTCCCCATTACTCTTCTTCTCAGCGAGAACATACTGAGGGATCTCATCGCCAGGCTACTCACCCTTAGGAGCATTCTATTCACATGTTCTGGCCTAAGGTTGTTCACCCTTCTCCCAAGACCAAGACAGTCTCGCCAGCTGCGCAGTAGCATAGCAGAAGAAGAGACGACAAAAAGAGTTCCATTCAATAGATTCTGGGGCCACCTTTGCCAGTGAGATCATATGGAAACTGGTTGAGAAGCCTTGCCCAACTGATTACAAGGTAGTTTGGTTCAAAGGGGCTGTCTCTAACATAAATGAAGATAAGGTAAAGAACTTAAGGAAGACCTTCAACCTTCCTGGCATTTCTACTACTATCTCTGGTCCATATGACAGAGATGAGGAACCCCTTTGGGCATGTGCGCCTGGACACGCTCTGCCATCAAGTCTGGAGCCCTACTTCCTCTTCATCCATACTTGCAGAGCGTGGCAGATTATTTTGGTATTAGTCCCTCTCATCTGGCTCCCAACACGATCTTGGTGTTATATGCGTTGTACATTATCTATCATCGTAGAAAATGGGTTGCTCCAGTACCTCATGAGATCCACTACTTATTTGATCTGAAGAAGAACCCTTCTCAACACAACTTTGGGTACTTCCACTTCCACCATTATATGAGCGAGGGTACCAACACCTTCTTGTCTCTGGAAATAGCAAGGCATTTAGACATGCTGACAGCTATTTCTTCACTAAGGATGTAGAGGCCAACTACTCCAAGTTTAAGCATGTCAGACCTTTTTATAGACTGCTTCCAACCCAGGCCACGAAAGTTAGGGCTAAGGCGTTGATTGCAATGACCCCTATGGAGAAGAATGTCAAGACCCTCGTCACTTTAGAGAACCTTAGGAAGGTCAGGATGTTTCCTTCTACTATTTTCGATGTTTTGGATGAAGATGGTCCTGAGCTCGTGAACGCCATAGACTCCCGTGACCTATTCATATCAAGGAGGTACCCTCTTTTCCCGTGCTAGCTAGAGAAGAGGGTGATGAGGTGGGTGCATCCGCATACTCACTGCTTGCTTCAGATGATTTTGATGAAGCCATGGTTGAACCCGAATCTCATTCAGAAGGTTCGTCACTTTTATCATCTTTACTTTTTATTTCGTCTGTATTTGATATCCTGATAATATTTGATCTTCTTTAGCAGGTTTAGATATGTTCGGCTTTGTTCACAACCAACAAAGGTTGCTCCAACTGAGACTAGCCCTTCTGTTCGAGTGGCCAAGAGGGCTAGGGTTGAGCCTGAGTCGATAACGGAGGTTCCTCCCTAGGTGCTTCCTCCAACTCCATTGTCGTCTAGTCTTGTCGCATAGGTAGAGCCATCCTTGCATACACCGGTTCCTCCTAGTATCACTGATGTGGGTGCCTCCTCCTCTATGCTTGCTCCCTTATTTGAGCCACATCAATCTGCCATACGAAATTTAGGTGCCATCATTGACCAAGTGTCCTATCTGGAGCAGACAACAATGGCATTTAATGGGATTAAGAACGAGGACTTGAGCACCATCCTCACAAAGTCACTCCTTGACATTCCGAGTGTAAGTTCTCTAATGTTTTCTTTTTGTCTTGTTAGTTTTGTGTTGATGTTATCTAACACTTGTGTATTTTTTACAGGCGCTGATGTTGGTCTCCCATGTCCGTGATAGGTCTGTAGAGTATACCTCTACGTTTTCCAACCTTAGTTTTGAGCTTGAAGCTGTCCACCAGGAGGTGTTGGACCTTAGGCGCGTTCTTGGCTCTAGGGATGCAAACATAGCTTTGAATGATGAAGAGATCATCACTCTTTGCAGTACCGTGGAGCTCAAACAATAGGAAGTGGCCGAGTTGACTCTCAGGGTATCCCAGATGGAGGGGAAACTTGCCAATCAGCTTAAACAGTCTAAAGCTGAGAAAGAGAAGTTGATTGCTGACATGGACCAATTACAGAAGGATACTCTTGTTGAGAAGGAGCAAGAGGTCAAGGCTGCCTGGGACAAGGCACGAGAGGAGTATTTACAGATTGCCTTCTCCTACTTCTACTTGATCTGGAAGTCCAACAAAAATATGAACTTCGATTTCCTCCCCGAGAAGACGTGAGCGAAGGAGCTTAAGAAGTGCCTGGCTCGTGAGGCTTTTAAGGCTCACGGTGGTATTTCAGATGATACTCCTCACCCTTGTTAGTCATATTTCGGTCTTTTATTCTTTTTCTTTCTTCTTGTGCCATTGGTGGGGCACCTTGTACTTGATAGTTTTCACATATGACATTTTATGCCTTTATGCTTTTTTGTTATGAGTACTCAGTGTATTGATTGAATTTTTTTATTTCCAATGCTTAATAAGTATATCAACTCACAACCCTCATTGGTTAAGGTATTAGTATACTTTGGATGCATGTATTTCACGTGCCATACAAACCTTACTCCTTTACGCTTTTCATACTAACCACCATGGTAATGTGAGTAGTATGATACTTCACAAAGTACCATGAACAAAATGGTCAGGTTGACCACCCCATGGGTGATAGGCTGACCACCGTATAAGGGACTTGGCTAGGAGTCTCCTTACCAATGCCTTTTTTGTTTTTGTTTTTTGCACTTTCAGAACATATGTTGAACAAATGTCCTATAAAAACTTGAGCTTGCTTAGTACATAAGGTCATGTCCTCTTTTCTTGTGTATACCCCGATCGGTATGTACTATATGACCCCAAGTGATCATGGGTTAAAAAGACTTGGTCACTTGTTACTTGACCATGCCTTGCTTCGAGCGTTTAGACATGAAGTACTATCCTTTTCACCCAATGATGCAAGCAGCAAATGCTTGTCCCTCATTTGTAGTTGGGTGATGGTTTCATACTCAGTAGTAATGATACCTATACACATATACAGATTGTGTAGGAAGTGTCGATCACGATCTATGTAATCTCTCATGTACTCATTATAATGATTGTAGACAGAAATGTCTAAGTTGGACCAATCGAGTCGTATTGGGCTAATTGAGCCAGTAATGAGTCTTAGATGAAATTATCAATCGGTCCCTCAAGGACCAGATTCAATTATGATCAGATGATGGTGACTGCTCTTCGGACCAGTCTTTTTTTTATTGTATGGGGTGGTAGGTTCCTCAAGAACCAAGAGCAAGCTTGATCAAATAATGGCAATGTAATGCCCCAACTAGATCTAATACCTCGGACCATTAATACTGCTTGACATAGCCACTATTTTTGAGAAAACATACATAAGAAATATTCATAACTTTATTAAAAACTCCAAAGTAAATATTGAAATACATTAATGAGCTGTATGGGATCCCATTGTTTTAAAAATAAAACAGAACTTTAAATTTAAATGAAGTTTTTTACAAAGCTAATTGCGAAAAATACATAAAAACATAATTTAAAGAGACTAAAAATAACGTCGTCCTCAAATCGTCACGCAGTCCATCGAATCCCTTCATCCTTAATACACAAGCCGAACTACCAAGAATCCTTCCGCCACCATATCTATTTTCCTGCATCGCACTAAAAAAATAAAGGAATGAGGAAAATCTTCTAACAACATAAATCATATACATAAGACTATATCATAAACATATACTATAAAACATATATCACATAAAACTACAATGGACATCATACTTCTTGGGGCTTGTTAACTAAGGAAGTCACATTCCCATAGATTTGTGGGGCTTGCTAGCCAAGCAAGTCATATGCCCATAAATTTTTGGGGCTTGCTAGCTAGACAAGTCATGTGCGCAAGGACTATAAACATACTGTACATAATGTAGACATAACATAACATAACATAACATAAGCATAACATATCATATAAACAAATAAAATCTATCCAATTTTCCTTACCAACACCGGGATATTTGGGAACAAAGACGGGATTTGGAACACTCCTAAAACCAACAATAAGAATGGTGAGTATTTCTAAAGAAAAGAGATGATAAAGAAGAGAACTAGACCACCAAGAAGAAGCTTACCGAAAAGAAACCTTAAGTTCAAAGAACTTAAATACCTAACCAAGAATCGGAAACAACAAGTTAGGATTTGAGTAAAGAAAACTAGAGAACCATATAGAAATGAACTTAAGAATAGGAATACCTTTAGATGTACAAGAACTAATCTACACCTTGATATTGAAAACACACTCTATATCTCACTTCCCAAGTGTTTATAAAGCTTAAGATGATAAAGCTTTTATCCCAAACCTAAGTGTATCACTCTATAGTAAACCTAGCAGCTTGAAGGCTCTGAACGCAGCTTGAAGAATGAGAAAATTGGCTGGGTACTTGGTCCTATTTATAGAGTTCAAGGTGTAAAAATATCTTCTTTCAGCTTGAATAAAATAGTGAATATTAATTGAAAAATATTTGAATATTCGTTCAATAGGTGCTTAAGACTCGGTGAAAACGTTCAAAGGCAGGTCAAGAGGTTAAGGGATGAATTAAGCTCAGTTTCTACAACGTTTGAGCATGTGGTCCTAGGGCTGATATATCACCCACCCTAGGCAATATATCACCTGGCCCTATGTCCCGAGTGCTCGTGGGTTCGATCATGCGAAGTTGACATGTTTTTCGTTTCTCCCATGTGGTGATATATTGCCCCTAAAGCAATGATATATCGGCATACGTTGAAATATTAGATACATAATTTCACTTTATCAACTTAATTTGAATTGGATAAACAACTTTGACTGAGTCATAATACGATTTTAAAGTTGCTGGAAGGTTCTAGAGCTTCTAGATCTTTCTTTTATTAAAACTATTCATCAAAAATACTTAATTCCTTAATAATCATGGTTATGAAAAGTGTCATGATATTATTAGTTCTATCTAAACCTTATAGTATAATAAATGACATCTTTATAATCAGCTATATCAATTAAACCTTACGTTATAATTAATATTCTTAAACTATAAGTTAAACTTATAAAATCTATAAGTGTTGCTACAAGTGTTCGACTAAGTCCCGGCTTGAACCAAAAATCCACATTAACTATCATACTACTACTGCTACTGCTGCTACTGCTGCTACTGCTGCTACTGCTGCTACTGCTGCTACTGCTGCTACTGCTGCTACTGCTGCTACTGCTGCTACTGCTGCTACTGCTGCTACTGCTGCTACTGCTGCTACTGCTGCTACTGCTGCTACTGCTGCTACTGCTGCTACTGCTTCTACTGCTGCTACTGCTTCTACTGCTGCTACTGCTTCTACTACTGCTACTACTACTACTACTACTACTACTACTACTACTACTACTACTACTACTACTACTACTACTACTACTACTACTACTACTACTACTACTACTACTACTACTACTACTACTACTACTATCCAACTAGCAAAGTAAAGTTCTGGGACTCTAGAATCCTCCCCTCCGAAAAAGAATTTCGTCCTCAAAATTTACTTACCAAACAATTCTGGATACCGTTCTAACATGTCTTCCTCAAACTCCCACGTTGCCTCCCGTTCAAAATTATTACTCCATAGGAGCTTGACTATTGAAAAGCTCATAGACCGTAACTCTTTCATCCGTCTATCTAGGATGCTAACCGATCGTTCCTCATAACTCAAGTCTTTCTAGAGTGCTATCATATCATACTTGAGGACATGAGATGGGTCTGGCACATATTTTTGTAGCATCGAGATGTGGAACACATTGTGGCTATCTGCTAGAGCTGGCGGCAGGGCTAATCTATATGCAACTGCTCTCACTTTGTCCAATATCTCAAAATGACCTATAAACCAGGGACTAAGCTTGCTTTTCTTCCCAAACCGCTTCTCACCTTTCATAGGAGAGATATTTTTAAGAAGACTCGATCTCTGACTTTGAATTCCACATCATGCCGCTTGGCATCTGCATAACTTTTCTGATGGCTCTGAGCAGTGAGCATACATTTTCTAATCAGCGTTACTGCATCCTGAGCTTCTCTAACAGCTTCAGGTCCAAGAAATTTCCTTTCTCCTACCTCGTTCCAATGTAACGGCGATCGACACCTCCTTCCATAAAGTAACTCATAAGGCACCATCCCAATCGTTGATTGGTAGCTATTGTTGTAGGAGAATTCTATCAGCGACAAGTACTTACTCCATGATCCTGCGAAATCAAGTACACAAGCACGCAACATATCTTCTAAAATCTGTATGGTACAATCGGAATGTCCATCAGTTTGAGGATGAAATGTCGTACTAAGACTTAACTTGGTACCCATGGTTTGCGGAAAACTTCCCCGAAATCTCGATGTAAACACCGATCCTCTATCAGATACTGTTGACTTAGGAATTCCATACAGTCTTACTATTTCTTGAACATAAGTGTATGTGTATTGATTTGCGGTATGTGAAGTCTTAACAGGCAGGAAATGAGTTAACTTGGTTAGTCTATCTATTACTACCCAAGCTGAATCATGCTGCTTACTTGTTTGTGGCAAACCCGTCATGAAATCCATGGATATATCATCCTATTTCCATTATGGAATGTTAAGTGGTTGCAATAAGCCCGCAGGCCGTTGATGTTCTACTTTCACTTGCTGGCATACTAAACATTTAGACACAAATTCTGCTATATCTTTCTTCATTCCTGGCCACTAATATATTTCCTTAATGTCGTGAGTCATCTTGGTCGACCCTTGGTGAACTGAGTATGGGGTATTGTGCGCTTCTTCTAAAATCTTCATCTTAATCCCTTGATCATTTGGCACGCAAACTCGATCCTTATATCTCAATAACCCCTGTCCTGATATTGAGAAATATGTGGCCTTGCCTTCCTTAACTGCATCCATATGTAATGTGTCATCATGCCATTGCCTAATCCATATTTCTTCTAACAGACTTGACTGGATAGACAAGTTAGCCAACTTACCAATGACTACTTCTATTCTGGCACTGATCAACTCCTCCTATAGTGACTTTTCTATTCCAGCTAATGCTGCTAGACTTCCATAACTCTTCCTACTTAGCACATCAGCAACTACGTTGGCCTTTCCCAGGTGGTATAGGATTTCACAGTTATAATCCTTCACTAGTTCTAACCACCTGCGCTGCCTCATGTTGAGCTCCTTCTGAGTGAAGAAATACTTTAAGCTTTTGTGGTCAGTATAAATCTCACACCGTTCTCCATAAAGATAATGGCGCCAGATTTTTAACCCAAAGACCACCGCTGCCAACTCCATATCGTATGTTGGATAGCGTTGCTCGTACTCCTTCAGCTACCTTGAGGTGTAGGCTATCACCTTGTCATTCTGCATCAGCACACAACCCAACCCTTGCTTTGACACATTGTAGTAGACTACAAACTTGTCGTTGGGTGTCGGTACACAAAGTACTAGTGCTGAGCATAGCTTATCCTTAAGCTACTGGAAGCTCTCTTCACACTTATCAGTCCAGTTGAACCTTTGTTGCTTCCGGGTCAGGTTGGTGAGTGGTGTGGCTATCTGAGAAAAGCCTTCTACAAACCTTCGATAATAACCTGCTAATCCCAGAAAGCTTCTTCCCTTTGATGCGTTCTTTGGTCTTGGCCAATCCTTCATAGCCTCTACCTTAGATGGGTCTATTGCAACTCCGTCCTTGGATACAATGTGGCCGAGGAACGCGACTTGCGAAAGACAAAATTCACACTTCTTGAACTTGGTGTAAAGTTAATGCTCCTTTAGTCATAACAAGATCTACCTTAAATGTTCCTCGTGCTCGACTTCATCCTTTGAGTACACCAAGATATCATCGATGACCACTATGACGAATTTATCCAAGTAGTCCTTAAAGACCCTATTCATTAAATCCATAAATTCGGCTGGAGCGTTGGTAAGATCGAAAGACATAACTAGAAACTCATAATGTCCATAACGAGTTCTAAAAGTTGTCTTGGGAATATCCTTTTCCCACACTTTGAGCTAATGATACCCATACCGTAAATCAATATTTGAAAACACGGTCGCACCTCGGAGTTGATAAAAAAAGTCATCAATTCGGGGTAGCAGGTACTTATTATTAATCGTCACCTTATTCAGCTCGCGGTAATTTATACACATCCGCATGCTTCCGTCCTTTTTCTTCACAAATAGAATCGGTGCTCCCCATGGCGAATGGCATGGTCTAATGAAATAAGCGTGATGCCAGGTAAGAATGCATGACATCCTTTTTATATCATCCTCTGAGCTTTGAGAGATGAAATAAGTGGCGTACGTAGTCCTGAAAATTTTCCCATAAAGCATAGTCTCTGACTGTCAGGAGTCTCGAACATCACTTGCTTACGTCTTCATTCGATGGTTGCGCCATGCCTTGCTAGCCAGTCCATGCCCAGTATCATGTCAAAGTCTTTGATCTCTAGCTCTATCAGGTCTCCTTCTAGTTCTACGTCCTCAATTTTGATCGGTACGCCTCGTGCTATCCATGATGATAGGACTATTTCACTCGAAGGAAATTCTGTTACAAACCTAGTTCTAAATCTTTCACAAGGTTTGTCAAATTTCTCTATCATTCCTAACGAGATATATGAGTGAGTGGCTCCTGAATCAAATAATACTGAACATACATTATTGAGGATAGGAATTTGACCTGTGACCACAATATTACTAGCGTCAGCTTCTCCCTGGGTCAAGGCAAAGACTCTGGCAGGAACCATCTTGTTGTCCTTTTTTTCTTTTGGCTTGAGTTGGGGACATTCTCTCTTCCGGTGACCTTCCTGACCACAATTGTAGCATCCCTCGGTGTTTTTATGACACTCACCATGACAATTCTTTTGGAACTTAACACATCACGGGTATTCTACATAACCCGACCTATTACCTTCATTGTTCTTCTGTGCCCTTTTATCGTTATCGGACTGCTTATTGTCAAGATGCCGTCTCTTCTGACCATTATTGTTGCTGGACTGCTGGTTGTTGTTTCGACCATTCTGAGGTTGACTTTCCTGTTTAGGCTCAGGCTTACTGGCTTCTTCTTTACTAACATTCGCTTGAAGTCTTTCTATTTCTATAGCCGTTTCTAGAACATCAACATAGGTAGTATTTCCCGGGTTTGATAGCTTAACCCCTAACTCAATCTTTGGTCTAAGTCCTCTGACGAACTTGTTAACCCTCTAAAAGTCAGTTGGAACTATCTCTAGCACATATTTGGCTAGTCGGTCAAACTACCGAGCATACTCTGCTACTGATAAGTTCCCTTGCTTCAGACCAATGAGCTCCTTGACCTTTGTAGCGATAACAGCTGAGTTATAGTACTTTTTGTGAAACAGATCCACAAATTTGGTCCAAGTCATGGTGGTGACATCGTGAGAATGTTGAACTAAGTCCCACCATATTTTAGCATCCTTCTTGAGTAGAGACAAAACACAGGATATGCGATCTGCGTTGCTGAGATTCAAGAGTGCTAGGATTGGCTCCACCTTTCTGAGTCATTTTTCTGCCTCGAAGGGGTTTGTTGTCCTTTCAAAGTTCAGAGCGTGTTGCTTATGAAATCGCATTGTTCGCCATTGGCCATTCCCCATAAGGACCAATCTGTTAGGGTGCTGGAGCCATTTGCTGAGGCTGTGGTTGAGGCAATGGCTGAGTCTGAGTCTGAGTCTGCTGTCTCAGTTACTGCAGTAATTCCTAAACTTGCTGTCGTAGTCTGGCCATTTCTGCAGTGTTGTCAACCGGCGGCGGCGGTGGCGGTGCATTTTGGTTGGTAGTAGCACACACTCCCCTTCTATGAACTGGAGGGGCTTCATTGCTCTCAGGAGTGGCATTGGAGGCATTGGCATTGGTGCGAGCAGACCTTCTGAGCGACATCTTCAGCGGAGTTCTAACAGTTGAGAAAAATGTGTTAGAACTTACCCTAATAGGCTCTAAGACAAAATCTTAATCTAAGAAAACATAACTCGGACCTTATTAATTATGATTTCTTATGAAAAAAATTATATAAGCCTTCTTTATTAATAGGTTGTATTTTTTAAGTCTGTTTCTAATCATCCTATATGACTTAATTCTCAGGCTCGAAAATCGTCGCTGTTCCAAAGTTAACCATATTGAGGGAGGGCTGAGATCGGTAAAATTGTTCCCACTACTATGGCCCCTTAACTCTCAATATAGAACCCGATTATAGATGTGTATCCACCCTCACTGAACTTGGTCATTATTTATAAAATTTATTATTTATTATGATTGCAAACGAAAATCAAGCTCATACATGTCATCAAACTAACAATGATATTTATTTGGAAAAAGGTTTTCACTAAATACAATCATAAATGCAAATATAATAAATAAAATAAATAAAGAAACTACTCTATTGTAAAAATCAGGATCTTCTACATATGATCCTTCATCTAACATATCATCATCTATCTCCTCATAATCATCATTATCTTGAGCCTCAAAATGCCCTCGAGGAAGATTTGTAAAGATTCTATGTTTTTGCTCATTTGTGAATTGGAATTCTATCTTAAAAGTGAACCTAAGTATGAGAAAATAATATCTCATAGCTACCGATAATTCATCTTCATCATCTATCATCTCCCATATATCTTCTAAAGCTGCAATTACAGTAGGATAATCTTTAAAAAGTCTAATCACTAAAACATATTTCTCTGTAGCTCTCATCATGATTTGCTTAGTCGCTTGGAGGTGACCTATCTCCATGTGGAATAAGAGTAATCTCTGAGTGATTCTTTCTAGCACTCCTACTGTATTTCTTGACTCTCTAATTCTTTTCAAGGCCTTAATGACTCAGATATCTTCGCAGGTTAATGCTCCATTCATTCTTAACTGAAAACATAAAGGCTAAAACTTTAGCTATACATGTAAACATAATAACTATAACATAAACACATACATTGGCGGTTAGATTCGGAGCTTGAGCGTGTGTATCAAGAGAACTTCATGTGGATGAACCATTGCTCTGATACCAACTATAATGACCAAACTAATTCTAAGACCTTGGACCCTAAAAACTATTAGACATAGCCACTATTTTTTAGAAAACATACATAAGAAATATTCATAACTTTATTAAAAACTCCAAAGTAAATATTGAAATACATAAATAAGCGGTATGGGATCCCATTGTTTTAAAAATAAAACAGAACTTTAAATTTAAATGAAGTTTTTTACAAAGCTAAATGCGAAAAATACATAAAAACATAATTTAAAGAGACTAAAAATAACGTCGTCCTCCAAATTGTCACGCAGTCCATCGAATCCCTTCATCCTTCATACACAAGCCAAACTACCAAGAATCCTTCCACCACCATATCTATTTTCCTACATCACACTAAAAAAATAAAGGAATGAGCCTAATGACGAGCAAGGAAAATCTAATAACAACATAAATCATATACATAAGACTATATCATAAACATATACTATAAAACATATATCACATAAAACTACAATGGCCATCATACTTCTTGGGGCTTGTGAACTAAGGAAGTCATATGCCCATAGATTTGTGGGGCTTGCTAGCCAAGCAAGTCATACGCCCATAAATTTTTGGGGCTTGCTAGATAGACAAGTCATGTGCCCAAGGACTATAAACATAACATACATAATGTAAACATAACATAAGCATAACATATCATATAAAAATATAAAATCTATCCTATTTTCCTTACCAACACCGGGATATTTGAGAACAAAGACAGGATTTGGAAGACTCCTAAAACCAACAATAAGAATGGTGAGTATTTCTAAAGAAAAGAGATGATAAAGAAGAGAACTAAACAACCAAGAAGAAGCTTACCGAAAAGAAACCTTAAGTTCAAAGAACTTAAATACCTAACCAAGAATCGAAAACAACAAGTTAGGATTTGAGTAAATAAAACTAGAGAACCATATAGAAATGAACTTAAGAATAGGAATACCTTTGGATGTACTAGAACCGATCTACACCTCGATATTGAAAACACACTCTATATCTCACTTCCCAAGTGTTTATAAAGCTTTTATCCCAAACCCAAGTGTATCACTCTATAGTAAACCTAGCACCTTGAAGGCTTTGAACACAGCTTGAAGAATGAGAAAAATGGCTGGGTGCTAGGTTCTATTTATAGAGTTCAGATGTAAAAATATCTTCTTTTAGCTTGAATAAAATAATGAATATTACTTGGAAAATATTTGAATATTCGTTCAACAGGTGCTTAAGACTCGGTCAAAACGTTCAGAGGCAGGTCAAGAGGTTAAGGGATGAATCAAGCTTGGTTTCTACAACGTTTGAACATGTGGTCCTAGGGCTGATATATCGCCCACCCTAGGCAATATATCGCATGGCCCTATGTCCCGAGTGCTCGTGGTTTCGATCGTGCACAGTTGATGTGTTTTTTGTATCTTCCGTGTGGCGATATATCGCCCCTAAAGCTGCGATATACGACATACGTTGAAATATTAGACACGTAATTGCACTTTATCAGCTTAATTTGAATTGGATAAACATCTTTGACTGAGTCATAATACGATTTTAAAGCTACTGGAAGGTTCTAGAGCTTCTAGATCTTTCTTTTATTAAAACTATTCATAAAAATACTTAATTCCTTAATATTCAGTGTTATGACAAGTGTCATGATCTTATTAGTTCTATCTAAACCTTATAGTATAATAAACGACATCTTTATAGTTAGCTATATTAATCAAAACTTACGTTATAATTAATATTCTTAAACTATAAGTTAAACTTATAAAATCTATAAGTGTTGTTACGAGTGTTCGACTAAGTCCCTGCTTGAACAAAAAATCCACAGTAACTATCATACTATAACTACTACTAGCTACTATCTAACTAGCTAAGTGAAGTTCTGGGACTCTACATGCGACTAGTCTTCAGACTAGTCTCTTTTGTCATATGGGTCGATAGTTTCCTCAAGAACAAGGATCGAACATGATCAAATAATTGCAACTGGTCCTCAAACTAGTCTCTTTTGCAGATCATATAGGTCGATAGGTTCCTTAAGAACTAGGATCGAACTTGATCAAATAATGGTGACTGGTCCTCAGACCATTCTTTTTTTTGGATCGAATGGGTCGATAGGTTCCTCAAGAAACAAGATCGAACATGTTCCTATAATTTGGCGACAAGGTCCTAGGACCTGTCTCTCTTTTGGATCGTATGGGTCGATAGGTTCCTCAAGAACTAAGATCGAAAACAAGCCAATAATTTGACGACAAGGTCCTAAGACCTGTCTCTTTTTTGGATTGTATGGGTCGATAGGTTCCTCAAGAACCAAGATCGAACATGATCCAATAAGTTGACGACAAGGTCCTAGGACTTGTCTCTCTTTTGGATCGTATGGGTCGATAGGTTCCTTAAGAACCAAGATCGAACATGATCCAATAATTTGATGACAAGGTCCAGGACCGATCTCTCTTATTGATCATGTGGGTCGATAGGTTCCTCAAGATCCACGATCGAACATGATCAAATAATTTGGTGACAAGGTCCTAGGACTAGTATCTCTTTTCGGATCGTATGGGTTGATAGACTCCTCAAGAACTAGGATCGAATATGACCCATAATGGCGACAGGTCCTTGGACCAGTCTCTTGTTTGGATCGTATGGGTCAATAGTTCCCTCAAGGATTAGGATCGAACATGATCCATAATGGCGACAGGTCCTTAGACCAATCTCTTGTTTGGATCTTATGGGTCGATAGGTCCCTCAAGCACCAAGATCTAACATGATCCATAATGGGAATAGGTCCTCTGACCAGTCTCTTGTTTGGATCCTATGGGTCGATAGGTCCCTCAAGGACCTGAATCGAACATGATCCGATGGGGTTGATAGGTCTAAAGTGACCAGTCCCTCGTTGAAAGAAATTTAAAGAATTAAGTGAAACTTAAGAAATTAAATTCATTCATTCATTGAAGCAAAATTGTTGTTACATAGATAATTGAAAAATAATACATTTGCCTCAAGCTCGGCTATGCTTCTTTCCACCAAGTATTTGACTGGAACAACATTCAGGGTGTCTGTATCTTTGGCACTGGCAAGGTTGGCCAAGGCATCAACATTGGCATTTTTCTCTCTCATGACTTGTGTAATCGAGTATCTCTTAAAATATGCTAACAAGTCCTTCACCTTGTTCAAGTATTGCACCATCCTAAGTCCCTTGGCTTGATACTCCCCTAGTATCTAGTGCACTACTAGTTGGGAATCACTGAATATCTCCAGGGATTGTGCATGCACATCCTGAAATAAGCGTAATCCTGCTAGCAGTGCCTCGTATTCAGCCTTGTTGTTTGAAGCATTGAATTAAAATCTATGAGTGCAGTGGATTCGGTGATTCTCTGGAGTGATCAGTATGATTCCTACGCCTGAGTTGTGTTCATTGGATGCTCCATCAACATATTGTTTGGAATTATGCTCTAAAAGAAATTTTAGTAGACAATGGTTTTAATGAAATAAATAAATTAATTAAATTATTGTATATATGTAGCTTATGTACTATATTATTGCTAATAATATTAAGTAAATATCAGAAAATTCCCAAGTTCATCTATGTGGTCTCAATCTCATATTGGTATGAGAGGATCGAGATTGAGATAATGAACTTAAATAGTTCGCAGTAAAATAAAGTTATGGAATCTTTACATTAATTATTGCTAGCACAGTCCACTAGTATTATGAATACATGTGACCTAGATCCAGATTACTAGTGTAGTAGGACACTTTAGTGGAGGTACTTTGCATTTTGAGAGTATGTAGAACTAGACCAGAAGTGATTTAATAATACCTTTTTAAATATCGTTTCGTATAATTGTAGAACACATCAACTGGTGATCATATACAAACTGATCTTAATCCTGAAGTTACTATGAACTCATATGTATATTACTTGATCCTTTGATTCATGCATTACAGTTTGTCAGAATGATCAGGCTAAGAACAATTGTTTTGGGGACTCATGAAGTATATGGCTAGGGATATAGTTTAACAGATATGGAACCTATACCTTCTTATATATTGAATGATGATTCCATTTTTGGTAAGCTGAAAAGGTTATTGACGTCAAATTCATAATCAAATTATGAATTAACCTTCATAGAATCATCAATAGGGGATTAATTTGCATGTAATGATTATATCAATGGACACTTTTTGGTTACAATAAAGTACTCAGTAAATATATGTCTTTAATTCTCAAGAGTTCGGTCTCATATTAATAGTGGAATAATCATGAGATTAATAAATAATATTATTGAATCAAAGAGTTTTGGTTAATAATCTTTTATTTATCGGAGTTTGGAATTATTGTTCCATAGGTCCTCGGGTTAACTCTATCAACACTAATCAAGGTAAGAGTTGATACAATGGTTAAAATATGAATGGGCTATTTGAGAGAATATTTATTCTTCGGGATAAATGTGCAATTATGCGATAATTGAAGTTGTACAATTTATTATTGCATTTGTGCAATTTCAAAATTGTGTAGAAATAAAAGAAATTGATTTTAATCAATTATTTTACTTAAGTGTAAATAAATAAGTATGGATAGTCAAAATTAGTTTTGATTATTATATTCATTTAATTAATAATAAGATGATGAAATTCAAATTTTAAATTCTGAATTTTGAAATTTAAGTTGTTATCTTTTTCCTTAAAAAGCTGATACCTTATTTGAATATCTAATTATTAATTAATTAAAAGTAAAAACACATGAAAAATTAAAATCTCATTTTTCAGGGACATGCCACACGCATAGGGCTTGGACTGCTTTATGCATGTGGCACATCTGATGTTATCAGATATTGATTTTTCATTTTTATTTTCAATTAATTAATTAAGCATTTTGAAAAGGGTTTTAAAATAGAATGTTAGATTTTTGTCTATTATCATTATTATTATTATAAAAGGTGATTAATTTTTCTTCATTATTATTATTATGGTAATTATGTATATATATTCTATTTGATAGAAAATAGAAACAACAAGTTTTGACAAGTTTTATAAGAGAAGAAAAACTATCATCTTTTCACAAAAAGAAAAACATATTCTCTCTATCCTATAGTCAAAAGTCTCATGTGTTGAGAATACTTTTGATTCACAAAATTGATCATTTTTCTCTATGTGCCCACCCACATCTTGAGGTGTAGAGAACGTATTGGAAGATCTAGGTATGAGTATTCAAGCAAGGATAGGAAGATCGAAATACTTACAAAAAGATTCAAGGATTCTTGATAGGCTACAAGAGGTAAATAGTTTCGTATTATTTTTCATATTCATATTATATATTGATTAACATATTGCAAATTAAATGATCCTCATATAAAGATTTTTTATATGAAATTTTTTGTTGTATTCCATTACTGCAATTTCTGCTTCGCACTAGGAACCATTCCTTACAATTGGTATCAGAGCCATCTTTAATCCCTGCATATGTTACTTACTGTGTGGGTATCATATGCATTTTTATATTATGTGTAATATATGAATGGATGGATGTTTGTGTATGAATAGTTTATGTTCTTAAGGGTTGGTTTTCATGGTGTTTTTGGGTTAGGAAATGTTCTTAATTTTTCTAGATATACAAAAATTGTAAGCCATTTTGGAGCATAGGAATTTTGTATTTTTTTTTTAATTCTGAAAAAAATTCTGTAATGGCCCGAGCCTTGAGCACAAACCCCAAGGCCCGAGCCGCTGCCCTTACAGCTATGTGCACCTGCGTGCGCCTAGCGCCCCTGCGCCTCTGCCAAGCGCCCAGCCACCTGTGCGCCTAGCACCCACCTCCAGCCGGATACCTAGCTGCCGCAACCCAACCATTGACATACCCATTAGGGTTTGTGTCATGCAAAGCCTAATGGATGTGTAATTATCCAGTTGGGTTGTTTTAAGCCCAATATAATTAAAAGTGTTTTAATTATAAATTTTTAGTTAATTGTGATTAGTCTAAATTCTAATTGGGCCTCAATAACTTGTTGGGTATTAAACCCCAAAGTTTGATTATTTTAAATTGTTTAGAATAATTAAAAGGTTATTTGACTCATAATGGTTATTAATATGGTAATGGCCCAAAGACTAAAAGATAAGGTCCAAGATCAAATGAGTTTATCTTTATTAGGCCTTATTTAGTTTAATTATTTTTGTGCATTATTTTGAAAGTGTTGTAGTATTCTATAAATACCCAAACCACCCAACCCACTTTTATTTATTTATTTGTTTGAACATGATTGAATTGTTTGATACTTTATCATGCATAATAACATGCCATACATATTACCCACATAGTACATATTAAGCATGGATATTTTTAGAAATATGCTTAGGATTGATTATATGTTTTTTTTTTATAACTCATATAATTAATTTAGTCTTAATTAGTTAAGATGGTAAAAAGAATTTAAATTTGTTTATTTTCTTATTTAATAAAATTATCTTATTAAATAAAATGGTATTCTATTTAAAAGGGAAAAATAAAATCTAGGGCATGATTATTTATTTTGCATAATTGGATTAGTATTTATTTAGAATATCATTTGGTAAAATTAATTTAATTAGTTTTAAAACCTAATTAAAAAATATTGATTTTCAGAAGAACACAATTTTTTAAATAGTGAGTGAGAGAGGGAATTATGAAAATAAGTTCATGGTCACTAATATTGGTTGAACATCGAGAGGCATAGGAAAGGCCTCGTGTCGCCTCTGTTTGCGACCTCCCAAAGGAAAGGCTTCCGAATATTTTTATTTTATCTCAAGGTTGACTTCTCTTATGAGAATAAGATTAGTGATGTACTTCAAGTTTTACTAACCCTAAGGCACACTCTTAAGTTAAGTCATTGATCGAAAAATAATGGGTTACACTCTAAAGATGTATCTAGGCTTTCGAGCGCGACTAGCACATCTTGACCAAACTAGCGATAATTCATAAGTCAAAAGAGGAAAATGAGTTTTTAAGTTTTCACTTATGGAGTTGAGATCTTGTCTCAAGGTTAGTTTGTGATTAGTCTGACCTACTCTAAGACAGTCCATTAATGTTCAAATTAATCTATCGTGGACTAGTAATAAATTTTTTATGTGTTATTTTGTGTGTTGCATTCATGAATCATATTTACTATTCCAAATATAAACTGATATTTATTATATGCATTAATTCATTATATTTTATTTACTTGATTTTCAGCAATATGTCCAATCCAAACCTTGTAACTACTTTACTTTCTAATGAGAAATTGACTGGTGATAACTACATGAAATGGAAATCAAACATGAACATTGTTTTGATATGTGAAAACCACATGTTTGTTCTTAATGAGGAATGTCCTGAAGTTCTTGCTCTCACTGCTACCGAAATTGCAAGAGAAAAATATGACAATTGGATCTTATCTAACAATAAGGCCAAATGTTATATGCTTGCTAGTATGAGCGATGTGCTCAGAAAGAAGTTTCAAACTGTTGAAACAACCTATGAGATTTGGGAATCTCTACAAGGCATGTTTGGCTAGCAATCTCATAAGTGCAAACATGATGCTACTAGAAACTTCATGAATATGAAAATGAAGAAAAATATTTCTGTCAGAGAACATGTCCTAGCACAATCAACATATTGCACGATGCAGAAATCCATGGTGCGACCATTGATGAGAGAACTCAAGTAAGTGTGATACTTGAATCTCTCACACCAGCTTTTGTGGCATTCACTACCAACTATGTTATGAAAAAGTTAGAGTATAATATGACCCAACTGCTGAATGAGTTGCAAACTTTTGAATCTTTAAACAAATATTCCACTAAGGTTGAGGAGGCAAATTGTAACATCCCATATTCCCTTATGTGGTTTAGTGCCTGGATTAGGGGGCTAGGAGGGCCATAATTGATTTAAAATGCGATTATGTGATTATATGCATGATTATGTGAGTTATATTATTATATGATGATAATTGCATGTATGTGGGTCCACTTCTTATTAGAAGGGAATTTTCGTAATTTTGGCCGTTGATGGCATATTTGTATATTTATGTGCATGGATGTGATATATGGGTGAGACCACATTATTATGTGGATATAATTGAGCTATTCGGCATGAGATGATCTTAGGAAGCAAGATAGCGGTTTTGTCATAACGGGGTTAATTACCGAGATATTGGGTAATGAGAATGATTATTTGATGATATATTGGGAGTTAGTGACATCAGGAGGAATTTTAGGGAATTTTGACTATTTTACCTCGGGGGAATTCTTGGGACCCTGAGCTTTGGGATTTACTTGAGGTTACTTAAACTCGAAGTAACCTATCAGAAAGAAAATACGTTCAAAACAATTTTTCTCTTTCTCCTGTTATCTGTTTTTACCTTTCGTTGCATTTTCGAAGGAAACTTGAGTTTTAGGACTCGGATTCAAGCAAGGATCGGATTATAGTGATTCTAGGGAAGATTAGAAGCTTATTAACTGGAAGATTTATCGATAAATGAATCAATCAGAGGTAATCTGAAGAGTCCCAGAATGTTTACTTAGCCTAGCTAGATAGTAGTAGTAGTAGTTAGTATTAGTTAGTAATATGTTAGTTAACGTGGATTTTGGTTCAAGTCGGGACTTAGTTGGAAACTCATATCAACAGTTATGGATTTTATAAGTTTAACCTATAGTTTAAGAATAATAATTATAACATAAGGTTTGATTAATATTGCTGGTCATAGAGATATTATTTATTATAACCTAAGGTTTAGATAGAGTCATTCGGAGCATGACACTTGTCATAATCATGATTATTAAGGAATTAAGTATTTTTGATGAATAGTTTTAACAAAAGAAAGATCTAGAAGTTCCAGAACCTTCCAGCAGCTATTAGGATCATATTATCACTCAGTCAAAACTGTTTATCCAATTCAAATTTTGCTGAAAAAGTCTAATTACATGTTTAATATATCAACGTATGCCAATATATCGCAGTATAGGGGCCGATATATCACCTACATAAGATACAGAAAACACGTCGAATTTGCATGAATGATCGAACGAGGCTCGGGAATACAGGGGGAGGCGATATATTGCTTATAGAGGGAAATATATCGGCTCCATGTATGTATTTTTGAAAGTTTGATTTTTGAATTTTAAAAATAGCCTTAACCACTTAGACCTGCCTTTGAACGACTTTGACCGAGTTCTGGGCGTTAGTTGAACAAAAATTCAAATCATTTTTATTTTATAATCATTTATTTATTCAAATTAAAATGGGTTAGTTTCACTCCTTGAACACTATAAATAGGACCTAGTGCTCAGCAATTTTCTTCATTCTTCAAGCATTTGATCAGAGCCTCCAAGGTGCTAGTGTTACTATAGAGAGATACACTTGGGTTTTGGGTTAAAGATTTATCATTCTAAGCTTTTATAAACACTTAGGAAGTGAAAAATAATGTGATTTCGGTATTGAGGTTTAGACTAATCCATAAGGTCATTCAAGGTATTTTTATACCTAAGTTCAGTTATATATAATTATTTAGTTTTCTTTAGTTTCTTTTATTCAGATCCTAATTCTTGTTTATGATTCTGGATTAGGTATTTAAGTTCTTAAAACTTAAGGTCCTTCTTGGTAAGTTTCTTCTTGATGGTTTAGTTCTCATATTCATCTTTATTCTTAGAGATTCTCACCATTTCTACTGTTGGTTTATAGGAGTGTTCTAATCCCGTTCTTATTCCCAAATATCCCGGCTTTTGGTAAGGAAAATAGGCTAGATATATGTGTTTATATGTTTATGTTATGATATGTTTTATGCTATGATATGATATATGTTATGTTATATGTTTTATAGTCCTTGGGCATATGACTTGTTTAGATAACAAGCCCCAAGAATATGTTTTATATTCCTTGGGCATATTGCTTGTTTAGCTAGCAAGCCCCAAGAATTTATGGGCATATGACTTGCTTAGCTAGCAAGCCCCATAAATTTATGGGCGTATGACTTGCTTAGCTAACAAGCCCCAAGAATTATGATGGCCATTGTAGTCCTATATGATATATGTTTTATAGTAATATGTTGTTTATGATATAATCTTATGCTTATGATTTATGTTATAATAGATTTTCCTTGCTGGGCATTAGGTTCACTCCTTTATTTTTAGCTTGATGTAGGAAAATGATTATGGAAGGCGGAAGGATTCTTGGCAGCTTGGCTTGTGTGTTATGGATGAATGGATTCAATGGACTACGTGTTGATCGAGGACGAAATTATTTATTTTATGTCTTTTAAATTATGTTTTGATGTAATTCCGCAATTAGTATTTAAAGTTATGTTTTATAAACAATGGGTACCCATACCATGTCACATTTTATTTTATACTTTTATGTTATTGATACAATATTTTTTTTGGAGTTTTAATAAAGTTATGATTATTTCTTATGTATGTTTTTCTCAAAAATAGTAGCTATGTATAGTTTTAATGGTCCATGGTCTTAGAAATAGTTGGGTCATTATAGTTGGTATCAGAGCAACGATTCATTTGCATGAATTTCTCCTTGATACACACGCTAAAGCTTCGAATATAACAGCCAATGTAAGTGTTTATGTTATAGTTATTATGTTTATATGTATAGCTAACGTTTTAGCCTTATGTTTTCAGTTAAGAATGGATGGAGCCTTGAACTATGAGGATATCTAAGCCATTAAGGCCTTGAAAAGAATTTGTGAGCCAAGAAATATAGTAGGAGTGCTAGAAAGAATCACTCGGAGATTACTCTTATTCCACAGGGAGATAGTTCACGTCCAAACAACTAAGCAAATAATGATGGGAGCTACGGAATAATATGTTTTAGTAAGTACACTTTTTAAAGATTATCCTTCTGTAATTGTAGCTTTAAAAGAAATATGAGAGACTATAGATGATGAAGATGAATTACCAATAGCTATGAGATATTATTTTCTCATACTTAGGTTCACCTCTAAGATGGAACTCCAATTCACAAATGAGCAAAAACATAGAATCTTTACGAATCTTCCAAGAGGAAATTTTGAGGCTCAAGATAAAGATCACTATGAGGAGATAGATGATGATATGTTAGATGAAGGGTCAGATATAGAAGATCCTGATTTTTAGATTAGTTTATTTCTTTATTTATATATTTTATTTTTTTTGCAATTATGATTGTACATAGTGACATCCTTTTTCCAAATAAATATCATTGTTATTTTTGATTACATGTATGAGTTTGATTTTATTTTACAATCATAATAAATAATAAATTTAATAAATAATGACCAAGTTCGGTGAGGGTGGATACAAATCAATGGACCGGGTTCTATATTGTGAGTTAGGGGGCCATAGTAGTGGGAACGATTTTACTAATCCCAACCCTCCCTCAATATGGTTAACTTTGGAACAACGACGAGTTTCGAGCCTGAGAATTAAGTCATATAGGATGATTAGAAACACACTTAGAAAATAATAAATATGGCTTATTTTTCTAAGTTTAGAAACACACCCTAATGATAAAGAAGGCTTACATAATTCTTTCATAAGAAATCATAATTAATAGGTCCAAGTTATGTTTCTTAGGTTAAGTTTTATTTTAGAGCCTATTAGGGTAAGTTCTAACATGTTTTTCTCGACGGTTAGAACTCTGCTGAAGATGTCACTCAGAAGGTCTGCACGCACCAATGCTAATGCTTCCAGCATCTCTCAAGAGACCAATGAAGCCCCTCCAGTTCGCAAAAGGGGAGTGCGTGGAACCACTACTGCTGTTAACCAAAGAGCACCCCCGCCGCTGGTTGATAACACTGCACAAATTGTCAGACTTTGACAACAAGTGGATGAATTCCTACAACAACAGTGACAACAGGCCCAACTGCAGCCACAGACTCAGACTCAGCCTCCGCCTCGGCTGCACCACAACCTCAGCAAATGGTGCCCCAACAAGTAGGTCCTTATGGGAGATGGCCAATGGTAAACTATCTGCCCTACCCAGCTTAGTACATGGAGCCAATCTAAGAGCGGTTTCGTAAGCAACACGCTCCAAACTTTGAAGGGAGAACAGACCCCTTCGAGGTGGAAGAAGGGCTCAGAAATGTAGATCTGATCCTAGCGCACATGAATCTCGGGAACGCAAACCACATATCCTGCATTTTGTCTCTGCTTAAAAAGGATGCTAGAATATGGTGGGACTTAGTTCAGTAGACTCAAGACATTGCCCCCATGACATGGACCATATTTGTGGAGCTGTTCCATAAGAAGTATTACAACTCAGAAGTCATCGCTACAAGGGTCGAAGAGTTCACTGGTCTGAAGCAGGGCAACTTGACAGTAGTAGAGTATGCTTGGTAGTTTGATCGACTAGCCAAGTTTGCACCAGAGTATGTTACAATAGACTTTCTGAGGGTTACCAAGTTCATTAGAGGACTTAGACCGAAGATTGAGCTAGGGGTTAAGCTAGCAAATCCTGGAACTTCTACAAAATGGCTATGGAAGTAGAAAGGCTTTAGGCAAATGTTAGTAAGGAGGAAGCTAGTAAGCCTGAGCCTAAACAGCAGGGTCAACCACAGAATGGTCGAAACAACCACCACAACAACCATCAGCCTATCAACAATAATGGTCAGAAGAGAAGGCATCCTGACAATAAGCAGTCCGACAACGATAAAAGAGCACGAACAAACAATGGAGGTAGTAGGTCGGGTTACTGCAGTGCTCTAAGTGCCAAAAGAAACATCTTGGTGAGTGTTGTGCAAACACCAAGGGATGCTACAATTGTGGTCAGGAAGGTCACCGGAAGACAGAATGTCTCCAACCCAAGCTAGAATAAAAAAAGGACAACAAGATGGTTCCTGCTAGAGTCTTTGCCTTGACCCAGGGAGAAGCCGATGCTAGTAATAAAGTGGTCACAGGTCAGATTCCTATCCTCAATAATGTATGTTCAGTATTATTTGATTTAGGAGCCACTCACTTGTATATCTCGTTAGGAATGATAGAGAAATTAGACAAACCTTATGAAATATTTAGAACTAGGTTTGTAACAGAATTGCCTTCGGGTGAAATAGTTCTATCATCATGGATAGTACAAGGCATACCGATCAAAATTAAGGACGTAGAAATAGAAGGAGACCTGATAGAGCTAGGGATCAAAGACTTCGACGTGATACTGGGCATGGATTGGATAGCAAGGCATGTCGCAACCATCGACTGCAGACGTAAGCAAGTGATGTTCGAGACTCCTGACGGTCAGAGACTATGCTTTATGGGAAAATTTTCAGGACTACGTACGTCGCTTATTTCATCTCTCAAAGCTCAGAGGATGATAGAAAAAGGATGTCATGCATTCTTAGCCAGTGTCACGAATGTGGTAAAGGAAACACCACTAAAGGTTGGAGACGTCCGCATTGTAAAGGAATTCTTAGAAGTATTCCTGACGACTTACTAGGGCTGCCGCCGACTCGGGAAATTGACTTCACAATTGAACAAGTACCGGGCACCGAGCCTATCTCCAAGG
The DNA here is from genome assembly GCF_963169125.1 of Humulus lupulus. NCBI lineage: Eukaryota > Viridiplantae > Streptophyta > Magnoliopsida > Rosales > Cannabaceae > Humulus > Humulus lupulus. The sequence goes on along the minus strand of NC_084795.1, from coordinate 96,836,802 downwards.
CACCATACCGGATGGCTCCTACTGAACTCAAGGAGTTAAAGACACCGCTACAAGAGCTCTTAGACTTGGGTTTTATTAGACCGAGCCATTCGCCGTGGGGAGCACCAGATCTATTTGTGAAGAAGAAGGACGAAAGCATTCGGATGTGTATAGATTACCGCGAGCTGAATAAGGTAGCAATTGAGAATAAGTACCCGCTACCCCAGATTGATGATTTGTTTGATCAACTCCGAGGAGCAACCGTATTTTCAAAGCTTGATCTACGGTCCAGGTATCACCAGCTCAAGGTACGGGAATAGGATATTCCCAAGACAACTTTTAGAACCCGTTATGGACATTATGAGTTTTTAGTTATGTCTTTTGGTCTTACCAACGCTCTAGCTGCATTCATGGATTTAATGAATAGGGTCTTTCAGGATTACTTGGATAAATTTGTCGTAGTGTTCATCAACGATATTTTGGTGTACTCAAAGGACGAAGTCAAGCACGAGGAACATTTAATAATGACCATGCTGTGATTAAAAGAGCATCAACTTTATGCCAAGTTCAAAAAGTGAAAATTTTTTCTTTCACAAGTAGCGTTCCTCGGCCACATAGTATCCAAGGAAGGAGTTGCAGTAGACCTATCTAAGGTAGAGGCTATGAAGGATTGGCCAAGACCTAAGAACGTGTCAGAGGTAAGAAGTTTTTTGGGGCTAACAGGTTATTATTGGAGGTTTGTAGAGGGCTTTTCTAAGATAGCCACCCCACTTACCAACCTGACCCGGAAGCAGCAAAGATTCAACTAGACTGATAAGTGTGAAGAGAGCTTCCATTTTCTTAAGGATAAGTTATGCTCAGTACCAGTACTTTGTGTACCGACACTGTAACGACCCAAAATCGCTAATAAGGCTTAGGAGCCTTGATTAGTGTGCCGGGAGGGCATAAATGGGATTAAAGTGAATAATATTTTATTTGAATTTGATATCATGTGATTAATAGTGCTTAAATGATATTATATGATAATTGATGATATTATATGATGATATGATATATATGTATGAGATATCTGTGAGAACCACATTATTATGTGGATAAATCAGCAGCCGGCGACTCGAGACGATCCTAGGGCTAGATAGCGGGAAAAGTCACAACGAGGCATTATAATTGACTTTGGACAAGTCAAGGGTAGTGATTTGGACTATAGGGTGATGGAAATAAATAATTGGAGATATATTTGAGGTTAGGATGTCTAGGTGGGATTATTGGGGGATTTTACCGTGTTGCCCTCGGGGACGTTTCTAGCACCCCGAGCTTTGGGATTAGTCTAATAACCTAAGGATATACTTGGAAGACTTAGAAAACACTAGACAGAAATTAGACCGACTCTTCCTCAGTCTTCTCTCTCACCTCTCTCCTAAGGAAGGAAAACACTGAAATTTGAGGAGGAATTGCTGGAATTAAGTTGAATCTTTGAGAATTGAAGGGAATAATCTGGAGGATTAGCTCAGGAACTGATCAAGGTCTGAGATAGAGCCAAGGTAAGCTTTGAATTTTCATTTATGAGGTTAGAAATTTAGAGAAAGGGCTGAGCTTTAAATATCTGTGGTTTTGGCATTTAAGGTGGAAATTGAGGCTTAAAACTTTGAAGATAGGTTAGGGGACACTTGGAGAAGTGATCCTGCAGCTGAGGTAAGCTTTAATCCAAGGTTTGATGGTTGAATTTTAGTATTTCCATGGCTGGTTTTGAGTTTTTAGGTTTGGAATTTCAGAAAGTGGAATTGGGATTTTGGTGAGTGCTAGGCTGGATTTTTGGTGGAATTGTGTTGTTTAAATCATTATAATGATGTTGTTATTGATTGGTTTTGAGTTGGGAGCTTTGGGATGGCTTAAGGTGAGGTTTGGAGGTTGAAAATGGTGGTTTTTTCTGGGTTCGAAGGGTCGGGCCGCGGCATAGTTCTTGGTGAGCCGCGGCCCTTCGAAGCTGATGCATGCTGAGGAAGGAGGGCGGGCCGCGGCATGGTCCAAGCAATGCCGTGGCCCTTACCTGTTTTTGTGCATTAAGTGGGCTCTATTTAGGGCCATACCGCGACATGGATGGCCCATGCCGGGGCCCTTAAGGGATTTTGGGATTTTGAGATTTTAGGCTTGGGAATTTAACCTAGGGTGTTCGGGGTTGAGTCTTTTACCATATTTGGTGAAGTTAAATGTTCCGAGGACTAGAACTTGGTTTAGAAACTCATTTAAAATTGTTAATGATATCCTTTATCATGGTTGTGACTAGGTGCTAAGCTAGGGCTCGGGGATCAGATCGCGCTCAAGGAGTATCGCCTGAAACTAAGTCATCTAGAAGCTAAAGGTAAGAAAACTACACCCGGATGAATATTTGAACGAGACTAAGGGCTCCCTGATATATATGATTGAAAGAATGGTATTATGCCATGTAAATTGTAAACCAACGGCCTAAGTGTGCCATGGTTAACTTGTGCAATTGGCACGGCTCGGACACTAGTATCCGAGGACAGCTTATTATGCACTGAGCTCGATTTAAGCGGGCCGAAGTCAGTGGGTTAAACAGAGGGCACGACCTAAGGTGTCGGCCCTAGTATTTGTGTTAGTTGATTGTTATACTTGGCCATGATTGTGGTTAGTAATATTGTTAATTATTCTAAGTATAGATGAGGTTATTTGTACCTTGAAGTATGCTTATATGCTATGGATTGAATACTTGAACATGCTTATTAGAATATTGGTTTGATAACATTGTATATGCTGTGTATGTTGTTTTCTTGCTGGGCCTTGGCTCACGGGTGCTACGTGGTGCAGGTAAAGGCAAGGGCAAGATTGATCAACCTTGATTGGAGAGCTCTGCAGGGTGAATGTACATGTCAGGCCGCTCAACCGCCACGGTTGAGGAGATTACAGGGACGAGAGGACCAGAACCTTGTATTTTTCCTTAGTATGTCTAATGTTTACTTTTAACTATTGAATTTTGTAAACCAACTTTTAAACATTGTACTTTTGGGGATCCCTTCTGTAAATTGTTTATAGTCTATAAAATGTTTCTTTTGCGGCCAAAATGTCTTTTAGCCCTAGAATACTTAGCTAACAACATGTTTTGAATAAACGACTTGATTAGCAAGTCTCACACCCTTATAATCACATAGTGTAGTGGTCTTGGCTATCCAGGGCGTTACAGACACACAACGACAAGTTTGTAGTTTACTGTGATGCGTCGAAGCAAGGTTTGGGTTGTGTGCTGATGTATAATGACAAGGAGTACAAGCAACGCTATCCAACGCACGATATGGAGTTGGCAGCAGTGGTCTTTGCATTGAAAATCTAGTGCCATTATATTTATGGAGAACGGTGTGAGATTTATATGGATGACAAAAGCTTAAAGTATTTCTTCGCACAAAAGGAGCTCAACATGAGGTAGCGCAGGTGGTTAGAATTAGTAAAGGATTATGACTGCGAAATCCTATACCACCCGGGAAAGGCAAATGTAGTTGCTGATGCGCTAAGTAGGAAGAGTTATGGAAGTCTAGCAATGTTAGCTGGAATAGAAAAGACGCTACAGCAGGAGCTGGTCAATGCTGGAATAGAAGTAGTTATTGGTAAACTGGCTAACTTTTCCATCCAGTCAAGTCTATTAGAAGATATACAAATTGGGCAAGGGCATGATGACACGTTAGTAGCACATATGGATGTAGTTAAAGAAGGAAAGGTCAAAGATTTCTCTATATCAGGGCAAGGGTTCTTAAGATATAAGGACCAGGTATGCATGCTGAATGATCATGGAATTAATATGAAGATTTTAGAAGAAGCACACAATACCCCATACTCAGTTCACCCATGGTTGACCAAGATGACTCACGATCTTAAAGCACTGTATTGGTAGCCAGGAATAAAGAAAGATATAGCAGAGTATGTGTCTAAATGCTTAGTATGCCAACAAGTAAAAGCAGAACATTAGTGGCCTATAGGCTTATTGCAACCGCTTAGTATCCCAGAATGGAAGTGGGACGACATAGCCATAGATTTCATGATGGAATTGCCACAAACAAATAAGCAGCACGAGTCGGCTTTGGTAGTAGTAGATAGACTAACCAAGCCAGCTCATTTCCTGCCTGTCAAGACTACGTATACAACAAATAAGTAGCAGACATTTATATTCAAGAAATAGTGAGATTGCATGGAATCCCTAAGACCATAGTGTCCGATAGAAGATCGGTGTTTACATCGAGATTTTGGGGAAGCTTGCAGCAAGCCATGGGTACAAAGTTAAGTGTTAGTACAGAATTTCATCCTCAGACCGATGGTCAATCCGACCATACCATACAGATTTTAGAAGATATGTTGCGCGCTTGTGTACTTGATTTCGGAGGATCATGGGGTAAGTATTTGCCGCTAATATAATTTTCTTACAACAATAGCTATTAGTCAATGATCAGGATGTCACCCTATGAGCTACTTTATGGAAGAAGGTGTCGATCGCCGTTACATTGGGACGAGGTAGGAGAAAGGAAACTTCTTGGACCCGAAGCTGTTAGAAAAGCCCAGGAAGCAATAGCGCTGATTAGAAAACTTATGCTCATTACTCAGAGTCATCAGAAAAGTTATGTGGATACAAAGCAGCGTAATGTGGAATTCAAAGTCGAAGATCAAGTCTTCTTAAAGATATCTCCTATGAAAGGTGTGAAGCGGTTTGGGAAGAAAGGGAAGCTTAGTCCCCGGTTTATAGGTACTTTTGAGATATTGGACAAAGTGGGAGCAGTTGCATATAGATTAGCCTTACCGCCAGCTCTAGTAGATAGTCATAATGTGTTCCACATCTCGATGCTTCGTAAATATATGCCAAACCCATCTCACGTCCTCAAGTATGATACGATAGCACTCCAGAAAGACTTGCGTTACGAGGAACGACCGGTTAGCATCCTATATAGAGGGATGAAGGAATTATGGTCTAAGAGTTTTTCAATAGTCAAAGTCATATGGAGTAATAGTTCTGAACGGGAGGCAACATGGGAGTTGGAGGAGGACATGTTAGCCCGGTATCCGGAATTTTTTGGTAAGTAAATTTCGGGGACAAAATTCTTTGTAGTAGGGGAGAATTGCAGAGTCCCAAAATGTTTACTTAGCCTAGCTAGATAGTAGTGGTAGTAGTAGTAGTTAGTATTAGTTAGCAGTATGTTAGTTACCGTCGATTTCAGTTCAAGTCGGGACTTAGTTGGAAACTCATAGCAACAATTATGGATTTATAAGTTTAACCTATATTTTAAGAATATTAATTATAACATAAGGTTTGATTAATATTGCTGGTCATAGAGATATTATTTATTATAACCTAAGGTTTAGATAGAACCATTGAGAGCATGACACTTGTCATAATCATGATTATTAAGGAATTAAGTATTTTTGATGAATAGTTTTAACAAAAGAAAGATCTAGAAGCTCCAGAACCTTCCAGCAGCTGTTAGGATCGTATTATGACTTAGTCAAAATTGTTTATCCAATTCAAATTATGCTGAAAAAGTACAATGACGTGTTTAATATATCAACATATGCCGATATATCGCAGCATAAGGGCAAATAAATCGCCTATGGAAGATACGAAAAACACGTCGACTTTGCACAAACGATTGAATGAGGCTTGGGAATACAGGGGGAGGCGATATATTGCCTATAGGGGGCAATATATCAGCTCCATGTAAGTATTTTTGAAGGTTTGATTTTTGAATTTTAAAAATAGCCTTAACCACTTAGACCTGCCTTTGAACGACTTTGACCGAGTTCTGGGCGTCAGTTGAATGAAAATTCAAATCTTTTTCATTTTATAATCATTTATTTATTCAAATTAAAAGGGGTTAGTTTCTCTCCTTGAACTCTATAAATAGGACCTAGTGCTCAGCAATTTTCTTCATTCTTCAAGCATTTGATCAGAGCCTCCAAGGTGCTAGTGTTACTATAGAGAGATACACTTGGGTTTTGGGTTAATGCTTTATCATTCTAAGATTTTATAATCACTTGGGAAGTGAGAAATAATGTGATTTTGGTATTGAGGTTTAGACCAATCCATAAGGTCAATCAAGGTATTTCTATTCCTAAGATCAGTTGTATATAATTCTTTAGTTTCTTTTATTCAGATCCTAACTCTTGTTTATGATTCTTGATTGGGTATTTAAGTTCTTAAAACTTAAGGTCTTTCTTGGTAAGTTTCTTCTTGATGGTTAAGTTCTCATATTCATCTTTATTCATAGAGATTCTCACCATTTCTACTATTGGTTTACATGAGTGTTCTAATCCCGTTCATGTTCCCAAATATCCCGGCTTTTGGAAAGGAAAATAGGCTAGATATATATATATGTTTATATGTTTATGTTATGGTATCTTTTATGCTATGATATGATATATGTTATGTTATATGTTTTATAGTCCTTGGGCATATGACTTGTTTAGATAGCAAGCCCCAAGAATATGTTTATAGTCCTTGGGCATATGACTTGTTTAGCTAGAAAGCCCCAAGAATTTATGGGCACATGACTTGCTTAGCTAGCAAGCCCCACAAATTTATGGGCATATGACTTGCTTAGCTAACAAGCCCCAAGAATTTATGATGGACATTGTAGTCCTATATGATATATGTTTTATAGTAATATGTTGTTTATGATATAATCTTATGCTTATGATTTATGTTATAATAGATTTTCCTTGCTGGGCACTAGGCTCACTCCTTTATTTTTAGCTTGATGCAGGAAAATGATTATGGAAGGCGGAAGGATTCTTGGCAGCTTGGCTTGTGTGTTAAGGATGAATGGATTCAATGGACTTCGTGTGGATCGAGGATGACGTTATTTATTTTATGTCTTTTAAATTATGTTTTGATGTAATTCCGCAGTTAGTATTTAAAGTTATGTTTTATCTTTTATAAACAATGAGTACCTATACCATGTCACATTTTATTTTATACTTTTATGTTATTGATACAATATTTATTTTGGAGTTTTAATAAAGTTATGACTATTTCTTGTGTATGTTTTTCTCAAAAATAGTAGCTATGTCTAGTAGGTTTAATGGTCCAAGGTCATAGAAATAGTTGGGTCATTACAAATCAAAGCTTTAAGTTTTGAGTTTTTGAGTTTCTAAACTTTTATAATATTTTATATGTTGATGAGCTTTCGAATTTTTTGAGGCTCAGGTTTTGATGGTTTTAGGTTTCTGAGATGATTGTGAACTTTGTTTTTGGAATTTGGATATGTTTGGATATGGATATGGAGTGATTTAAAATGCGAAAAATGAAGGTTTTTGGCTGAGTTCCAGGTCGAGTCGCGGCCCTATTTTGGGCGCCGCGATCCAAGCTTAACAAAGAAGAGAGGATAGGCTGATGGGCATTAGATTCGTGGTGCTTGGGAGGCGGGCCACAATGCGAGGTGTAGGCTGAATGAGGCTGAAGTCTATGTTTGGAGGTGAGCTGTGGCTCAGGGGTGTGGGGCCATGACGCTTAAGGGCAGATTTGGCCAGAGTTGTGTTTTAATCGTGGGAACTCAAACCTAAGGCCTCGGGGTCGATTCTATTACCCGGTTTAGTAGGATTCAAGGTCCCAAAGGTTTGGAGTTGATCCGGGAATCATTGATTACTCATTTTATTGATGGGATTTCTTATTTTTTTTATTATTAAGTGACTGCTAAGGGCTTAAGGACAAGATCGTTCTCAAGGGTCATTCTTTATTTATTTTACACTTAAGTCTTAGGTAAGAAAACTGCACCCAGTATGTGACATGCATGATTATTGATGAGGCATGTTGAGTGCTCTATATATGGACATTGGTTGCATTGCAAATGCCTGGCAGTATTGCTTACTTGTGAATGGCGGTGACATATTAGTCAGAAATGACAATGGTGTTAGTACTGGTCGTGAAGCTCTAACTTATCAGTCATGATCAGCAATAGTACTGAGCGCTGTTCATATGGAATTGACTTATGAGTCAAGAGCGACATTAGTGTGTTTAATGCAAGCCAAATTGATTAGATCTAATCAACATGAGCATTAAATGCTTGATCGACTTATTGGTCGAAGAAAACTAAAGCGCTTGGCTAGTCTATGACTAGTTACTCAGAGCCAAGGCTAAAAGGCTCAGGTGACTTGATAGTCACATGACTTGGGGCACAGAACCCTAGAAAGACTTATTAGTCATCTATTCAGAGCGCAGGACCTCAGAATGTCTCATTAGTCATCTTTTCAGGGCATGGGACCCCAGAAAGACTTAATAGTCATCTATTCAGAGCGCAAGACCCCAGAATGATTGAATAGTTATCTATCCTGGCCCAAGACCCCATATTTACTTGATAGTCATCATCTGATTAGGGCTGAAGCCCAGAATGGTTTCATGATCACTTATTTATATTGTACACATGTGGTAATAAGTTTTCTTGCTGAGCCTTGGCTCACGGGTGCTATGTGGTGTAGGTAAAGGGAAAGGGAAGCTTACCCAGCCTTGAGTGGGAAGCTTAGGTTGCGACATGTACATATGCGGTCGCTTGACCATAACGGCCAAGGTGTTTCTCAAGGGAATTAGGGTTTAACCCAATTTTTGCCGCTTAGGTTGGTGGATTGTAACTTTTGAACTGTAATGACCATTGTGGATTGTAAATAACTTTGTAAACACTTTTATGGGATCCCACGTACTGTTTAATGTTTTTAGTGAAATATATTTATTCCTTTTGACTGAGATTTTTACCCTGGACCATTAATAACACCTAGATGCACGTTTATGGCTTAATGACTCATTTAGCAACTTAAGAATTATATAAAGTACACAGTTTGACGGTCTTGGCTAACCAGGGTGTTACAACTTGGTATCAGAGCATGCCAAGGTTGAGGGTTCCTGTAAACTGGATGGGCATGTACATTATCCACTGAAGTCAAGCTCGACTCATGGTTTGGTAACTATTTATGTGGTTATGTGTTTAACTACATAAATAGAATATAAATGCTTTACCTGCATGCATGAGATACACTAATAGGGCTGGCCCTTGACTGCTACATGATAAGTGAGAACGTGCTTATTAGCAATGATAATGCTAGAACATGCTTATTAGCATCGTTAAATTGTTAATTGTTAATTGTTAAGTGCTAAATGTTAATTGTTATTATCATGAATTGAATTGTTTGATAGTATGATTTTGGAACATGGATGAGTATCTGTGTGATCTTGGACCGTGTGGCGGCAAGAGGTTTAGTTTCACTACCTAACTGGCCGTATTGATTATTGCAGCAAGGTATAGGTTGAAAGTATGCTTCCAAGACAGTTAGACTCATCAGCTGACCAGGAAGATCAGGGTTAAAATGATAGACAAGGTTAGGAAAATGACCAGGGTCAGACCCCTCAGCCAGCTCCTGATAACTGGCAGCTATTGCTTGTTGACTTACAAGCCAGAGTCCTGAGGCAGAAAGAAGAAATCCGCCTGCTGAGACAATAATAGGTTCCTGCAGGGAAAATCTTGCTAGAGGTGTAATGGTGCCAACATTTGAGCAGCCGATAAAGGATGGAAGTAAATGGGAACCTCTTTACGAAAGGTTCAGGAAACAGCACCCTCCAATTTTTTAGGGTAGTGCAGATCCAACGAAAGTTGATCAATGGATGAGCATGGTTACCACCATCCTTGAATTTATGAGGGTGTCAGGTAATGAGAGGGTAGCTTGTGCCACATATATGTTTCGGGAGGATGCATGAATTTGGTGGAAAGTGATTTCCCAGATGAGAAATGTTAATGCCCTGAGTTGGGAAGAGTTTCAGACACTGTTCAATGAGAAGTACTACAATGATGCCATCAGGGCTGCAAAAACTGAAGAGTTCAGCAAGCTGTTTCAGAGAAGTCTGTCAGTGACTGTGTATGCTTTAAAGTTTGATAGACTGGCAAAGTTTGCAATGGAGCTGGTGCCCACTGATGGGGCTAGAAGGGAGAGGTTTCTCTAGGGGCTACAACCTAGGATATCCCAGGATGTTCGTATAACCACCGTGTCTGGAGTTACTACTTATGCACAGGTGGTTGAGAAAGCGCTCATAGCTGAGAGCGGAGAGAATAAGATTTGGCGTGACATTGCAGCCAGAAGAGACTTTAGAAGGATGGGACCTCCATTTATGGGCTCAGGAAGGGGCGGAGGCCCTAGTGATCAGAAAAGGAAGGCTCCTGACGCCTTCCCAGCTCCAGGCCCTGACAGGTGACCATGTGGCAGTGAGGCCTGGAGGACTTTTCCTGAGTGTCGTAGATGCAAGAGGTTCCATCTATGGGAGTGTCGAGCAAAAGCTTGCTTCTTGTGTGGAGTAGTGGGACATTTCAAGAAAGATTGACCGAGAGCAAGAAAGGCAGACAACTTGGCCCCTGCTTGAGTGTTCGCATTGACTCAAGCAGAAGCTAAGGCTTGTCCCTCTGTAGTTATAATTCAGCCTTTTAGTGTTGGAACCCCTTATACTATTTTGATTGATTCCAGTGCTACACATTCTTTTGTTGCTAGTAGAATTATTGATAGGCTGTGTAGACCATGTGATTATTATGTTGTGGGGGGTTCGGGACCTTGTTACCCATTGGGGAGTTAGTAGTATTTAGGAGATGGGTCAGATCAATGCCAGTGACAGTAGAGGGCAGAGAGTTATCAATTGATTTGATAGAATTGGTTATGACCGAATTTGACATGATGTTGGGGTATGAATTGGTTGATGAAGTATGAGGCAACCATAGATTATAGAAGGAAGATGGTAACCTTTGAGCCTGAAGGTGTGGATCCTTTTGTGTTTGTTGGCACTGTGGATGGACCTCGTTTACCCATGATATCTGTTCTGAGGGCTAGATATCTATTGCAAGGAGGTTGCATAGGATTCGTAGCCAGTGTGCTTGATACCACTCAGGTTATGCCAGTGGGACCAGATTAGTCTGTGAGTTTATAGATGTGTTTCCAAAAGATTTACCAGGGTTGCCACCACATAGGGAGATTGAATTCATGATTGAACTGGCATCAAGGATGGAGCCAGTGTCTAGAGCACCTTACATAATTTCCCCAACAGAATTATAAGAAATGAAGGTACAACTGTAGGAGCTGTTGGACTTAGGTTTTATTAGACATAGTTTCTCACCGTGGGGTGCACTATTTTTGTTTGTGAAGAAAAAGGATGGTTCTTTGAGGATGTGTATTGATTACAAAGAACTGAACAAGTTAACAATCAAGAACAAGTATCCTCTGCCAAGGATAGACGATCTGTTTGATCAATTGCAAGGTAAAAGGGTATTCTCAAAGATAGACCTTCGATCTGGTTATCATCACCTGAGGGTCAAGGAGGGAGATATATTGAAGATTGCCTTTTGCACTAGGTATGGTCATTGTGGGTTCTTAGTCATGTCCTTTAGATTGACTAATGCCCCAGCTTCTTTTATGGATTTGATGAACAGAGTGTTCAAGGATTATTTGGACCAGTTTGTGATCATCGTCATCGATGATATTTTAGTTTATTCTCAGTCAGAGTTAGAACATGAGCAACATCTGAGGTTGGTTCTACAGAGACTGAGGGAACATAGATTGTTTGAAAAATTCAAGAAGTGTGAGTTCTGGTTATCTCAGGTAACTTTCCTTGGGCACATTGTCAGTAAGGAGGGGATTAAGGTGGACCCAGTCAAGATAGAGGCGGTCAGGGATTGGCCAAGGCCAAAGAATGCTTCAGAGGTTAGAAGTTTCCTTTGGTTGGCAGGTTATTACATGTGTTTCGTGGAAGGGTTCTCAAATATTTCCACTTCATTGACTGAACTAACACTCAAGAATCAGAGGTTTGTGTGGTCAGACAAGTGAGAGAACAACTTCCAGGAATTGAAGTAGAGGTTGATTACAACTCTAGTTCTGAGTCTTCCAACATATTAGAATAAGTTTGTGATATATTGTGATGCCTCACATCAGGGTTTGGGTTGTGTTCTGATGTAGTTAGAGAAGGTGATTGTTTATGCCTCACGTTAGCTGAAAGAGTATGAATAGAGATACCCCACTCATGATTTAGAGTTGGAAGCAGTGATCTTTGCATTAAAGGTATGAATACATTATCTTTATGGAAAGAAGTGTGAGACTTACACTGACCACAAGAGCCTGAAATACTTCTTCACACAGAAAGACCTGAACATGAGACAAAGGCGTTGGCTGGAGTTAGTAAAGGATTATGATTGTGAAATCTTGTATCATCTAGGAAAGGCCAACATGGTGGCAGAGGCTTTAAGTCAGAAGGGTCCAAAATAGATTTTCAGTGCAAGGTTGATATCCAGAGAGTTAACAGAGGAGATGACCAGAGCTGGCATAGAGTTGTTGATAGGCCAGTTGGCCAACATTATGTTACAGTCTACGCTATTAGAAAGAATAAAGGAAGGTCAGTTGGGTGATCTACAACTGACAAAGATCAGAGAGGACGTTCTAGCTAGAATGTCCAGAGAAGGGCTTGTTGAGATACAAAGGTCTGATATGTGTTCCGATGGACACTTCAATGAGGTGGGATATTCTGGATGAATCTCATACTACTCCTTACTCTTTGCATCCAGGCACCACAAATATGTATCTGGATGTGAGATCGCTGTATTGGTGGCCTATGATGAAGAGGGATGTGGTGGAATATATGGCTAAGTGCTTGACATGTCAACAGGTTAAGGTTGAGCATCAGAGGCCAGCATGGCTATTCCAGCCTCTGGACATCCCAGAGTGGAAATGGGAGGACATCACGATGGACTTCGTGGTGGGATTACCCAGGACTGTGGGTCAACATGATTCAGTATGGGTTTTTGTGGATCAATACACCAAGTCAGCCCACTTCTTACCAGTGAAGAGTACTTATACAGTTAACCAGTGCACAGATCTCTATGTGAGGGAGATTGTGTGCCTCCATGGAGTACCGAGGTCGATCGTGTCAGACCGGGACCCCACATTCACTTCCAAGTTCTAGGGAGGTTTACAGAGGGCCATGGGTACATAGTTGAAGTTCAGTACTACTTATCATCCTCAGACAGATGGACAATCTAAAAGGACGATCCATATATTAGAGGACATGTTGTGTGCATGTATGCTGGACTTTGGTGGGTCTTGGAGTAAGTACTTGCCTTTGATAGAGCTTTCCTACAAAAACAACTATCACTCAACCATTGGGATGGCTCCTTATTATATGTAGTATGGTAGGAAATGCAGATCTCCCATTCATTGGGATGAGACAAGAGAAAGGAGATAGTTGGGTCCTGAGATAGTTCAGAGGACCAATGAGGCCATTGAGAAGTAGAGCTCGGATGCTCGCTTCTGAAAGCATACAGAAAAGTTATTTTGATCCCAAACGTAGGAACGTGGAGTTCCAAGTGGGAGACTATGTCTTCCTTAGAGTCTCACCATGGAAAGGGGTGAGAAGATTTGGGAAGAAGGGCAAGCTGAGCCCTAGATTCATAGGTCCATTTGAGATCCTGGAGAGGATTGGTCAGGTGGCCTATAGGTTGGCCTTACCACCGGCATTTTCGGCCATGCATAATGTATTTCATGTTTCATCTCTTTAGAGGTATGTGCCAGATGTGACTCATGTGTTGAGTTACGAAGAACTGGAGCTTGAGGCAGATCTCTCCTATGAGGAATAGTCAGTCCAGATACTAGGCAGAAAGGACAAGGTCCTAAGAAATAAAGCGATACCTTTGGTTAAGGTATTATGGGGGAACAACAAGCTCAAGGAAGCGACATTGGAGCTGGAGTCAAATATGCAGAATTATATCCTGAGCTATTCAGGTAAATTTCGAGGACGAAACTTTTGTAAGGAGGGGATAGTTGTAACGTCCCAAATTCCCTAATGTGACTTAGTGCCTGAATTAGGGGGACAGGATGGGCATAAATGATTTAATATGCGATTATGTGATTATATACATGATTATGTGAGTTATATTATTATATGATATTAATTGCATGCATGTGGGCCCACTTCTTACTAAAAGGGCATTTTCGTAATTTTTTCCGTTGATGGCATATTTGTATATTTGTGTGCGTGGATGTGATATATGGGTGAGACCACATTATTATGTGGATATGTTTGAGCTATTCGTCATGAGATGATCCTAGGAAGCAAGCTAGGGATTTTGTCATAACGGGGTCAATTACCGGGATATTTGGTAATGAGAATGATTATTTGATGATATATTGAGAGTTAGTGAGATCAGGAGGAAATTATGGGAATTTTTACTATCTTACCCTCGGAGAATTTTTGGGACCCTGAGCTTTGGTATTTACTTGAGGTTACTTAAGCTCGAAGTAACCTTTCAGAAAGAAAATACGTTCAAAACACTTTTTCTCTTTCTCCCATTATCCTTTTTTACCGTTCATCGCATTTTCGAAGGAAACATGAGTTTTAGGACTTGAATTCAAGCAAGGATCAAGTTATAGCGATTCTAGGGAAGATTAAAAGCTTATGAACTGGAGGATTTAGCGAGAAACAACTCAATCAGAGGTAATCCAATCTTTAAGTTTTGAGGTTTTGAGTTTCTAAGCTTTTATTGGATTTTATGTGTTGATGAGTTTTTAAATTGTTTGAGGCTCAGGTTTTAATGGTTTAGGGTCTCTGAGATGATTGGGAGCTTTGTTTTTGGGATTTGGATATGTTTGGATAAGGTTATGGAGTGATTTAAAATGGGAAAATAAAGGTTTTTGGCTGAGTTCTTGGTCGGGTTGTGGCCCTGTTCTTGGGCGTCGTGGCCCAAGCTTAATGAAGAAGAGGGGAGAGGCTGATCGGTGTTAGGGCCGCGATGCCTAGGAGGTGAGCCGCGACGTGAGGTGCAGGCTGAATGGGGCTAGAGCTTGTTTAGAGGTGGGCCGCGGGTTAGGGGTGTGGGGCCGCGACGCTTAAGGGCGGATTTGGCCAAAGTTGTGTTTTAATCGTGGGAACTCAAACCAAAGGCCTTAGGGTCGATTTTATTACCTGGTCTACTAGGATTCGAGGTCCCGAAGGTTAGGACTTGGTCCAGGAATCTTTGATTAATCATTTTATTGATGGGATTTCATATTTTGTTATGATTAGGTGACAACTAAGGGCTTAAGGACAGGATCGTTCTCAAGGGTTGTTCTTTATTTATTTTATGCTCAAGTCTAAGGTAAGAATACTGCACCCAATATGTGACATGCATGATTATTGATGAAGCATGTTGAGTGCTATCTATATATGGACATTGGTTGCATTGGAAATGCCCAGCAGTATTGCTTACTTGTGAATGGCACTGACTTATTAGTCAGAAATGACAATGGTGTTAGTACTGGTCATGAAGCTTTGACTTATCAATCATCATTGGCAATAGTATTGAGCGCTGGTCGTACAGAATTAACTTATGAGTCAAGAGCGACACTAGCGTGTTAAACGAAGGCCGAAATGATTAGGTCTAATCAACATGAGCATTAAATGCTTGATTGACCTATTGGTCAAAGAAAACTAAAGTGCTTGGCTAGTCTATGACTAGTTACTCAGAGCAAGGGCTAAAAGGCTCAGGTGACTTGATAGTCACATGGCTTAGGGCGCAGGACCCCAGAAAGACTTATTAGTCATCTATTCAGGGCGTAGGACCCCATGATGTCTCATTAGTCATCTTTTCAGGGCATGGGACCCAAGAAAGACTTAATAGTCATCTATCCAGGGCGCAGGACCCCAGAATGGTTGAATAGTTATCTATCTAGAGCACAGGACCCCAGATTGACTTGATAGTCATCATCTGATTAGTGATGAAGCCCATAATGGTTTCGTGATCATTTATTTATATTGTATACAGGCGGTAATATGTTTTCTTGCTGAGCCTTGGCTCATGGGTGCTATGTGGTGCAGGTAAAGTGAAAAAGAAGCTTACCCAACCTTGAGTGAAGAGCATAGGTGATGGCGTGTAAATATGCGGCCGCTTAACCATCACGAACAAGGTGTTTCTCAGCAGAACTAGGTCGGCGGATTGTAACTTTTGAACTGTAATGACCATTGCGGAATGTAAATAACTTTGTAAACACTTTTATGGGATCCCATGTACCGTTTAATGTTCTTAGTGAAATATATCCATTCCTTTTGATCGAGATTTTCACCCTGGCCCACTAATCACACCTAGATGCATGTTTATGGCTAATGACTCGTTTACCGAGTTAAGCACTATTTAAAGTGCGTAGTGTGACTGTCATGGCTAACAAGGGCGTTACACAAATGTTGCTGAAACCAAGCCTTCCTCTTCAAATGGTAATTCAAAGGAGAGGAAGGGTGGCCAAGGAAGGGACAAGAAAAAGGACAAACAACTAGAGAAGACCAAAAAGTCTTTCAACAAGAATAATCCTGCAAAGAACTCCAAAAAGAAAGCACCGAAAGGAACATGTTTTCATTGTGGAATTGATGGTCATTATAAAAGGAATTGTCCTAAGTACCTGGCTGAACTAAAAGACGAAAAGAATGGTAAATTTCATTTACTTGTATTAGAATCTTTCTTAGTGGAAAGTGATTTATCATCTTGGATAGTTGATTCCAGAGCCACTAACCATGTTTTTTTTTCTTCGCAGATTCTTAGCACTTCAAGGAAGCTGGCTGATGGAGAGGCACCCATGAGAGTTGGAAGTGGTTAGGAGTTCTCGACAACTGAAGTTGGAAAAGCTCGCCTAGATTTTAATAATAATAAATTTATTGTGCTGGACAATGTTTATTTTATTCCTGGATTTACTAGAAATTTAAATTCCTTATCAAAATTGCATGAAAAAAGTTTTAATATTTCTTTTAATAATAATTAAATTGTTATTTCGAAATATGGTTTTGACATTTGTTATGCAAAGTCTAAAGGTGGACTTTACAAGTTAGAGCCCAACGTCGAGCATGTTTATAATTCTGAATTATTTAAAACTGCAAATCCTAGATCTATTAATAGACAAAAGATAGATTTTGATAGTGAAACATATCTGTGGAATTTAAGATTGGGACATATTGGTCTAGATAGAATTAATAGACTTACAAAGGATGGTCCTTTAAGAGAACTATCTATTGGTTCTCTCTTAGTCAGTGAATCCTGCCTAGAAGGGAAAATGACCAAAAGACCTTTCTTTGCTAAAGGTTCAAGAGCCACAGAACCACTCCAACTTGTACATACAAACGTTTGTGGTCCACTAAATCTCCAAGCTAGAGGAGGTTATGAATATTTCCTCACTTTTATTGATGATTATTCAAGATATGGTTACTTGTACTTAATGCAAAGGAAATCTGAAACCTATGATAAGTTTAGGGAATTCCGAGCAGAAGCTGAAAAATAATTAGGTAAATTACTAAAAGTAATTTGATCAGATCGAGGTGGAGAGTACTTAGATTATGAATTTGAGGACCATTTGCGTGAGCATGGAATTCAATACCAACTCACTGCACCTGGAACGCCACAACAACATGGAATTATTAGATATGGTTAGATCGATGATGAGTTATTCATCATTGCCTTTGACATTCTGGGGTTATGCAATAAAATGTGCTTTATACATACTCAATTTTGTTCCATCTAAGTCTATTCAGAAAACACCATTGGAATTATGGAGTGGTACTAAACCTAGTTTACACCATTTCCATATATGGGGTTGTCCTGCACACATGCTTAAAGGAAAGACTGAGAAGTTGGAATCACGCACTGAAGTGTGCATGTTTGTGGGATATTCCTAAGAAACAAAAGGTGGTATAATTTATAGTCCTAAAGATAACAAAACGTTTGTATCAACAAATGCTACTTTTTTGGAGCATGACTATATAAATAACTGCAAACCTCAAAGTAAAGCCATACTTGAGGAAATGGTCTTAAGTAAACAAGACAAATCACCAGCAATGGCAAGAGATAAATGACCAGGGGATATCGCTAGTTCTAGTCAGAACAACAGAGAGCTTCGTCGTAGTGGGAGGGTTGGTCAACAACCAGTACACTATGAACATGAAGTTCAGATGCTTGTGTCTGACACAAACAAAGATTATCCATTGACATATAGAGATGCAATGGAAGATTCTGACAAAGAAAAATGGATAAACGCCATGGACCTTGAAATGGAATCGATGTATTCCAATTCTATCTGGACTCTTGAAGATCCATCTGAAAATGTTAAACCTATTGGTTGCAAATGGATATTCAAGAAGTAAAAAGGAGCAGATGGGAAAGTAGAGACTTGCAAGGCAAGGCTAGTAGCAAAGGGCAACACACAGAAAGAAGAAGTTGATTATGAAGAAACTTTTTCACATGTGGCCATGCTCAAATCTATCCGCATACTCTTATCAATAGCTGCATGCATGGATTATGAGAGTTGGAAAATGGATGTTAAAATAACTTTTTTGAATGGATATCTTGACGAAACCGTTTACTTGTCTCAACCAGAAGGGTTCAAAGTTAAAGGTCAAGAGAAAAAAGTTTGCAAGCTTCTTAAGTATATTTATGGGCTTAAAAAACATTGAGATCTTAGAATCTTAGATTTGATGAAACAATCAAAACGTTTGGTTTTGAACAAAACGTTGATGAACGTTGTGTTTATAAACAAATCAAGATTAGATTGTGGTATTCCTCGTTCTTACGTTGATGATATTCTACTAATTTGGAATGGCATAGAAACATTATCACAAGTAAAGAAATTAGCTGAGCAATTCCAAAAGAAAAATTTGGGAGAAGTCAAATATGTTTAGGGAATTCATATCTGTAGAGATCGAAAGAACAAAATTTTGGTACTGTCTCAAGCAACTTATATTGATAAAGTGCTAGAACGCTTTGGCATGCAAAACTCCAAGAAGGGCACTATGACTACTCGATCAAGAGTTAAATTGTCTAAAGAACAATGTTCATAAACACTTCAAGAAGAGGAAGACATGAGACAATATCCCTATGCCTCTGCAATAGGCAGCCTAATGTATGCAATGTTATGCACTAGACTTGATATATGTTATGCAGTAGGGATAGTCAGCTGTTATCAATCCAATCCTGGATTGAGTCATTGGATAGCATTAATGAATATTCTCAAGCATCTTAGGCATACTAGAGATTACATGCTTGTGTATTCAGGTAGACTTGAACCCCACTAGACACACTGATTCTAATTTTCAATGAGACAAAGATAGTCAAAAGTCAACATTTGGATCAGTTTTCAGACTTGGAGAAGGTGTTGTAGTTTGGAGAAGTATTAAACAATCTAGTATTGCAGACTCCACCATGGAAACTATGTACATAGAAGCATGTGAAGTAGCTAAAGAGGTTGTATGGCTCAAGAAGTTCTATATTGATCTGGAAGTTGTTCTAGGATCAGCCACTTATTCTGTACTGTGATAACAGTGGGGCAGTAGCTAATTCAAAGGAAACCAGAAGTCACAAGAGGGTAAATCACATCGAGAGGAAATATCGCTTGATCTGAGAGATAGTCAACAGAGGAGAGTTGTCTTGAAGATTGCCTTCGAAGATAATCTTCCAGATCCGTTCATAAAGACTTTGTCTATTAAATCTTTTCAGGGTTATGTAAGAAGCATGGGGTTAAGGGAAATGCCTCATTTTCTTTAGGGAAAGTGGGAGATTGTTGGGAATTATGCCTTAAAAGAAATTGTAGTAGAAAATGGTTTTAATGAAATAAAGAAATGAATTGAACTATTGTATATATGTAGCTTATGTGCTATATTATTGCTATTATTATTAACTAAATATTAGAAAATTCCCAAGTTCATCTATGTGGTCTCAATCTTATATTGGTATGAGAGGATCGAGATTGAGATAATGAACTTAAATAGTCCACAGTAAAATAAAGTTATGGAATATTTAGATTAATTACTGATAGTACGGTCCACTAGTATTATGAATACATGTGACCTAGATCTGAGTTACTAGTGTAGCAAGACACTTTAGTGGAGGTACTTTGCATGCTGAGAGTATGTAGAACTGGACCAAAAGTGATTTAATAATACTTGTTTAAATACTGTTTCGTAGTATTATAAAACACATCAACTGATGATCATATACAAACTAATCTTAATCCTGAAGTTACTATGAACTCCTATATATGTTACTTGATCCTTTGATTCATGCATTACAGTTTGTCAAAATGATCAGGCTAAGAACAATTGTTTTGGGGACTCAATGATGTATATGGATGGGGACATAGTTTAACAGATATTGAATCTATACCTTCTTATAGATTGAATGATGATTCTCTTTTGGGTTGGCTTTTGGAACTGAAAAGGTTATTGACGTCAAATTCATAATCTGATTATGAATTATCCTTCAGTAGTAAAGCCAATGGTACACTAGGAATCAAGCTATAATTAAAAGGGTAAAACAGTAATTTTATTCCCATTTAATTATGAATCATCAATAGAGGATTAATTTGTATGTAATGATTGTATTAATGGCCACTTTGTGGTTACAATAAAGTACTTAGTAAATATATGTCTTTAATTCTCAAGAGTTCATTATCATATTTATAGTGGAATAATCATGAGATTAATAAATATGAGTATTGAATCAAAGAGTTTTGGTTAGTAATATTTTATTTATTGGAACTTGGAAATATTGGTCCATAGGTCCCCGGGGCGGCTCTATCAACACTAATGAAGGTAAGAGTTGATACAATGGTTAAACTATGAATGAACTATTTGAGAGAATATTTATTCTTCGGGATAAATGTGCAATTATGTGATAATTGAAGTTGCACAATTTATTATTGCATTTGTGCAATTTTGAAATTGTGTAGAAATAAAATAAATTGATTTTAATCAATTATTTTATTTACGTGTGAATAAATAAATATAGATAATCAAAATTGATTTTGATTATTATATTTATTTAATTCATAATAAGATGATGATGAAAATTCAAATTTTGAAATTTGAAATTTAAGTTGTTATTTTTTTCCTTAAAAAGATGATACCTTATTTGAATATCTAATTATTAATTAATGAAAAGTAAAAACACATGAAAAATCAAAATCTTATTTTTCAGGGATAGGCCACACGCATAGGGCTTGGATTGCTCTATGTGTGTGACACATCTGATGTTATCAGATATTGGTTTTTCATTTTCATTTTTAATGAATTATTTAAACATTTTAAAAGGGGTTTTAAAATAGAATGTTAGATTTTTTTTTTCTATTATCATTATTATTATAAAGGTGATTGATTTTTCTTCATTATTATTATTATGTTAATAATGTCTATATATTCTATTTGACAGAAAATAGAAACAACAAGTTTTGACAAGTTTTATACAGAGAAGAAAACCCTATTCTCTCTAGCCTATAATCAAAAGTCTCATGTGTTGAGAATATTTTTGATTCACAAAATTGATCCTTGTTCTCTATGTGCCCACCCACATCTTGAGGTGTAGAGAATGCCTTGGAAGATCTAAGTGTGAGTACTCAAGCAAGGATACTCAAGCAAGGATAGGAAGATCGAAGTGCATACGAAAAGGTTCAAGGATTCTTGATAGGCTATACTAGGTAAATAGTTTCATATTACTTTTCATATTCATATTATATATTGATTAACATATTGCAAATTAAAGGATCCTCATATAAAGATTGTTTATCAAAAATTTTTGTTGTATACCATTAGTGCAATTTTCACTGCACACTAGGAACCATTCCTTACATATATAGCCTCCATACGGGAGTATCTCCTTCCTTCTCGGTATCTCCATTCTTCGACTGGTAGGAAGAATCTTTAAGGTTGGTACCTTCAACTATGAAGTCTGCCAATGCTTGTCCTTTTATCGCCGTCCTCAAATGTTAACGGATATCAATCTGTCCTAACTCCACTACCCATTTGAGTAATTTTCTCGAGGCCTCTGGTTTCTGAAGAACATTTCCTAGCGGTTGATCGGTTATGACTCAGATCGAGTGAGGTTGGATGTATGGATGCATCTTTCGAGAGGAGATTACTAAACAGTAGGCTAGTTTTTCAAGAGGGGGATACCTAGACTCGCACCTACTAGCCTTTTGGTGATATAGTACACAGAGTGTTGTACACTGTTATATTATTTCACCAAAACAATGCTAATTGAATGCTCGGTGATTGCCAAATAGATGAATAGTACGTCACCATCTACTGGATTTGCTAGGATGGGAGGTTGAGAGAGATGCTCCTTCAAGGATTGGAAAGCTTTCTCACATTCCTCGGTCCATTGGATCTCTTGCTGCCCCTCAATAAGTGAAAGAAGGGGACACACTTGTCCGTAGACTTCGATATGAACCTACTGAGGGTAGCTACACTCCCTATTAAGCTTTGCACTTCTTTGATTGTGATAGGTGACTTCATGTCGATCAATGCTTTGATCTTCTCGGGGTTAGCCTCGATTCCACGTGAATTGACTATGTATTC
Source organism: Humulus lupulus (assembly GCF_963169125.1). Taxonomy (NCBI): domain Eukaryota; kingdom Viridiplantae; phylum Streptophyta; class Magnoliopsida; order Rosales; family Cannabaceae; genus Humulus; species Humulus lupulus. The sequence goes on along the minus strand of NC_084795.1, from coordinate 96,814,463 downwards.
GAGAAACTTACCAAAACTAACTCCAAACGAGCACTTAAGAGGATTTAACTTCATGCAATACTTTCTAAGTATTACAAAGCATTCCTCCAAGTCTTGAACATGCCCTCCAGCTTCTTTGGACTTGACCAACATGTCATCAACATATACCTTCGTATTTTTGTCGATCAAGTCTCGGAACATGCCATTCACTAAACGCTGGTAGGTGGCTCCTGCGTTCTTCAAGCCGAATTACCTTATAATAATACAATCCCTTGTCTATTCGGAAGCTGGTATGTTCCTCGTTGGTAAGGTGCATACTTATCTGATTATACCTAGAATATGCATCCATGAATGAGAGTATTTCATGTCCTATAGTTGCATCGACTAGTTGGTCTATTCTGGGTAGTGGGAAGCAGTCTTTGGGGCAAACATTGTTCAGATCTGTGAAGTCCATGCATGTCCTCCACTTCTTGTTTGGTTTTGGGACCAGCACGGGATTCAATACCCAGTCTAGGTAGTAGGCCTCCTATATAAAGCTGTTTTCCTTGATCCGCTCGACCTCCTCCTTCAGGGCTTGAGATCAGTCTTTGTCAAGCAGTCTCCTTTTTTGTTGCACTGGTGGGTAGTTTTTGTCCACCTTCAGGACATGGCTTATTACGGATGGAGAAATTCCAACCATGTCCTTATGTGACCAAGCAAAGACATCCTGGTTCTTCTTCAAAAATTCTACTAATCATGCCTAAATTTCCACCTTTAGTTCCTTCCCGACTTTGATTACTCTAGTTGAATCCTCCTTGTCTGGTAGATCTTCGTTAAGATGTTCGACTGGTTTTACTCCCATGATGCCATCCCCAAAGCGAGGATTGATGTCGTTTCCCTCGCTTTGGGAAACTTGTTACAATAAAAAATCTTCGTTAAAAGGAGCCCCCAACTCCAATAGAGTGTTTCCTTCAATGTCAACTTCCATGTTGATAGCCTCATCGGTTCCTTCATTCCCTTCGCAATAGGTCACCACCATGTTGTTTACGCAAGGTCCTTTATTGGCTTTGACCACCGACGCGGTATAGCATTCCCATGCCTCCCTTTGGTGACCTTGTATGCATCCTTGCCCTGCACTTGTGGGGAACTTAAATGACAGATGCCAGATTGAAACTGCTACGAGTAATGCCATCAGGAGGGGTTTCTCGAGAACTAAGTTGTAAGCCGATAGGGGCATCCCCCACAGTGACCGGTAGTTTGATAGTTCCTGTTGGTGCTAGGCATTCCCCTGTGAACCCATATATCACTTGGGAAAAGGTGTGAGGTCGTTGACCGTGAGCTTCATCTTCTTGAGGGATGATTTGTAGATTATATCTATTGAGCTTCTCGTATCCACCAAGCATCTCTTCACTCGGGCATTGACGATTTGAATGGTAAGGACTAGAGGGTCACTTTGGGGGTACCTCACGTGTCTGGCGTCATCCTCCATAAAAGTGAGAGTTTCACTTTCATACTTCGATTTTTTGGAGATCGCTCCACGATTTCCATGCAGTGGGAAAACTCCCCTACCTCATTTCATAGGGTCCTTGTATATCGCTCACGAGCATTGTTACTATTGCCTGCTACGTGGGGTCCCCCACATATGGTGTCCAATGTGAATTCCACGGCCGCTGGCTCTAATGGTGGACTAATTTTCCTCAAGAACTCTGGATTCCTACTCGGGGTTTTGGTCTTGACTCAGTACCGCGAGAGTTTTATTGATTGAAGGAGAAACTCTATCTCATCCTTCAATTGTTTGCACTTGTTTGTGTCGTGCCCATAGTCATTGTGGAATCGACAAAAATTGTTCTTGTCCCTCTTTACTTCTGAGCGTAAGGGTGGTGGCTTTCAGTATGGTACCTCCTGGTATGTTGTCAAGTAAATCTCAGCCCTTTTTGTAGTCAGGACAGTAGAGTTGGTGAACCTGGGCTAGTAGGGCTGATGCTTAGGCTGTCTATCAGTTGGTGCTAACTTACCCTTCTTTTTTCCACTCTGCTTGGCCCATGAGGTACTCCTCTTCTTACCGTTGCCCCCATTGTTGCCCTGAGGATTTGCGCAATTCTTTCCTGCCTTGATAGTGGTCGGATGGCTTATGCCTTTTTCTTCCTTCATGTAAGCATCATCTAGCTTTCAAGTATTTGTCTGCTTGGTCCAAGAACTCCTGCAAGGTGTTGATGGGGTTCCTGTGTATGCTATTCCACAAGGGACTACGATAAATTATTTCTGCCGAGATGGCAACGAACTTCCCTTTATCTCCTACTGTGGATGCTCTGTTTGCTTCTCTCATGAATCTTTGGATGTAGCCCTTCAAGTATTCATCCTTCTCTTGCTTGATGTCAACTAATTGATTGGCATAAACTAGTTAAATTCGTTTGGCATTGAAGACCTTGCAAAAAGCCTTCCTGAACTGCTCCCAAGAAGTGATGGATCCAGGTTGAATTTTCCAATACCATTCTTGAGCTGAGTTAGAAAGAGTGGTAGGGAATACCCTGCACTATAATCATGCTCCACACCAAGTAACTTCATCTGATCCTCAAACTTTCCAATGTGTCGCACTGGGTCCTCCTTCCAGTGTACGTTGGAAGTTTCAGGGTCTTGTACTTCGGTGGTGGTTGAGCAACTTGGATCTTGGCACTGAAGGGACTCCCACTTCTATGATCAACTTCGATATCGGAATGTTTCTTTGTCATGGTGAGGGTATCTATTTGAGTATGCACTGTTGGCGGGATCGTTGCTCCAGGTAGGGTAGACGTCCCTGGTACCCCCTCTTAAGCGATGGTTCTCCTGTTGATGACCTCCCTCAAATGCTGAGGTTGTGAATATTTCCCGAGCCTATCGAACACGACATTGGTGTTGTTCATCGGTTCCTTTCCTTTGCAAGACTGAGGGTATAGGGGTGGTAGGTCCACCTTGCTCTTGCCGGTGAGATCATGCCCCCTAACCTCTCCTTTTACATGATTGAAACTTTGAGCCACCATTTTCATTCCTGTCATGCCTCTCAAATGTTTAACCTACCTCTCTTGTGTCATTTCGTTTGGTTGGTAACACTCTTACTTCGAGAAGAAGTGTTATTCTTCTAAGTCATGGAGGAGGCAGTCTTGGGCTGTGCCTCTTCATCCTGTCTCTGGGAAAGTGGTTCTAAGAGGGTCCTTGGGGTTCGAAACTTCACCTGAGACTCCCTGTTACTGTTGTCTCGCATCCCTACTACTTTGGCCTGAGCCTCCCTCATCGCTTGAGCAGCAGCTTCAACTTCAGTTCGGGCTAATTGGGTAGCTACTTCCAGGGCCACAACAGCCTCCTGGTGCCTCTTGTCAGCTTCTTGCTCCCTCTGGATCATCCTTTGGACCTACCCATCTATCTCCCATCGTTGTCGTTCCATAGTCGCCCACTGGAGGGCAATTTTTGTAGCAAATGCCTCAGGCCTCGCAATAATTTATGCCATCTTCTCCTGGTGAGCGTCCTGTGGATCCTCCGCATCAGGTTGATCTCCAACCTCCACCTGAGGCTCGTTAACGGGATTGACAGGATCCTGAGTGGTGGAATCCCTGGGAGCCATTTTCTTTCTCTGACTGGGCTTTTGAGGCATCGTAAAATTGATGAAAGTTTTTTTTTTTATTTCGTACTCTCAATGAAAGCACTAAAATGTTTACCTGTGAAATTGGCCAATAGTTGTACGTACAGTATACGACACCTTTTGAAAGAAATATATATAATATACGATAGAATACAAATATCTAAACAAACACACAAAAATTTATAGTGGTTCAGCCTTGTTCTGATGATAGTAATAACCTAATCAACTTAGTCTTTAGTATTGAATCACTCAATAGACAATTACACAGATCAACTGAAGAGTTCACTCGTCACCAATTTTCCTAGAGTTTCTCCCCATAAAATATCCATCAAACAATAGATCCCCTTAAATGAAGCCATGTATCCTTTATTTATAGTACTCATGGGCTAATACATGATCAGCAAGATTGGGGATCGTGGGATCGTGGTTTGGTACAAGATTATTGGGTAGTGGAGATACGTGTCCACCTCCCCATGACTATGAGATCATGGCTGATGATGCACGATTGAAACCTTCCAAAAAACACTAAGTCTCTGGGTGCTAGGCTTGTTGGAACGAGAATGAACTTTATGTGTATTTGGGAGTATAGGCTGACCACCCTATTAAGAATAGGGTGGCCCAACCCCCCATGTGGCTCTTGAGTATGTCAGGCTGACCACCCCTGGTGGTTGGGGTCAGGCCGACCACCCCTAGGGGGCTAGGGCCAGGCCGACCACCCCTAGAGAGTTTAGGCCTGGACGTCTTCCCTATAGGTCTTGGACCTATCGTTTTTTTCTCATCGGTATTTTTTCTTTACTTTCCCGTTTTTCCCTGACTTGATATGCTACGTGCCACTTTCTCATTCGCCACGTCAGCTCTTGAATTTTGAGGGATAACATTTCCCCCTCAAGTTTATTGTACTGTGTTCAACATTATGGTAAACTTGCTCTGGCCCGAGAAGCATATCATAGTAGTATTCTTTCATCAAAGTCCCTCGGGACCTTACGTAGTACTTTTATCAACTATCGATAATTTTCTAAGCACGTATTTTTCAAAGAAAATTAAATTCCTAAAAATCTAGTATAGTTTCAAGGAATTTTGAAGTCCTAAAAATATAATATATTCTTCAAGGATATTAATTCCTAAAAATACAAAATATTTTTCATGGAATTTGAATTCCTAAAAATATAAGATACTTTTCAAGGAATTTGAACTTTTAACTATACCAGATATTTTTCAAGGAATTTGAATTCCTAAAAATATGGTTAGCCTGAGAGGCTATAAGTAGAGACTCACTCATCACATCCCATACCCATGCGCCTATCATAGGGAAATTCTGAGCTGTGAAATTCTCCAAGTCTTCATCAACTCTGCACATCTTCTTTTGGGTAAGTATTCTTTCCCAATTTTTATGTCTTTGATGAATCTATCTGAATTTCCTTGCTTTGCTCTACTTTGACTCAAAACAACTGACTTGTTTGAACCAAAAACTTGTTTTTAATAAAAAATTGGCTTGATCATTGCCTCTTTTTGCGTGATGCTCTAGGGTTTACAGGTCAGTAGGCCGACCACCTTAAGATTCACTAGTCTGGGAGATTTCCAGGCTTGTAAAACCCTATCCTATGTCGACCACCCTTAAGATTCACTAGCTTGGGCGATTTCCAAGGTTGTAAAACCCTAGGCCGACCACCATTAAGTTTTCCTGGCCTAGGCAATTTCCAAGCTTATAAAAATTAGGGTTAGGCAATTTTCAGGGCTTCACATCTGGGCATAGGTAACTTCCAGGGTTTCAAATCTAGGCATAGGTGATGTCCAAGGATCTAAATCCAAGTATAGGTGATTTACAGGGTTCCAAATACAAGCCTAGGTTGCATTCCCTATGCCTTGGAGATTTCCAAGGTTTCATAACACAGGTGGTTGGTTCTAACCCTAGCGTAGGCCGACCACCACACTCCTTGGGTGATTTCTAGGCCTGCCATATCCATCATAGATCGACAAACCCTAGGGTTTCCCTAGCCTGGGCGATTTCCAAGCTTGTGAATTTCACCATGGGTTGACCACCCCAGGGCTTCCATGGCCCGAGCACCTTAGGGTTTCTTTAGCATGGGCGATTTCCAAGGTTCCCAGGCCTGGGTGGTCGACCCAACCCTTAGCATAGGCCGACCACCATATCCCCTGGGTGATTTCTAGGGTGTTCGACCCAATCATAGGTCGACCACCCAGGGCCTTGATTTTGTTTTTTCTTTTCTTTTGACTTCTTCAATTTTTCTCCTTAGTAATGGATATGCCCCTAGAACTCTTCTTTTTAGCAAGAACATATAGAGGGCTCTCATTGCCAGGATACTCACCCTTAGAAGTGTTCGATTCATAGGTTCCAACCTAAGGTGGTTCGCCCTTCTCCCAAGAGCAAGACAGTATTGTCAGCTGCGCAGCAGAAGAAGAGATGACAAAAAGAGTTCCATTCATCAGATTCTAGGGCCACCTTTGCAAGTGATATCATATGGAAACTGGTTGAGAAGCCTCGCCCTGCTGATTACAAGGTGGTTTGGTTCAAAGGGGCTACATCTGACATGACTGGAGAGAAGGTAAAGAACTTAAGGAAGACCTTCGACCATTCTGGCGTTTCCATTACTATCCCTGGTCCAAATGACAGATCTGAGGACCCCCCTTTGGGTATGTGTGCCTGGACACGCTCTGCCAACAAGTCTGGCGCCCTACTTCCTCTTCATCCATACTTTCGGAGCGTGGTAGATTATTTTGGTATTAATCCCTCTCAGCTGACTCCCAACTCGATCTTGGTGTTATCTACATTGTACATTATGTATCATTGTAGAAAATGGGCTGCTCCAGTACCTCATGAGATCCACTACTTATTTGATCTCAAGACAAACCCTTCTTAGTTCAACTCGGGGTACATCCACTTCCACCATCAAAGAGCTGCAGGAGGGTATGGGGGGGTCATTATAAATAATAGAGCAGTTATTCCACTACCTTTTCTGGTGCCAGATGGAGATATTACACTCTTTATTAGTGACTGGGATACAAAGAGTCATAAAGTGATTTTATGTCTTGTTACTACATCTTTTACTGAATTCTTTCTCTTGGCTTTATTGGGTATGAGACTGATGTTTATCGGGTAACAGGAACTGAGAAAAGATATTGAAAATGGAATTGCCCTTGGAGTTCCTGACGGAATTACTATAAGTGGACATGGTCCCTTTCGATATGATGAGGCACTTGTTCCAGCAGGAAACCCTTTCCTTCTAGTAAATGTTGAACCAAGTAAAAAGTAAATAGTATGCCTCTTTTTTCGTTTTTCTTTTTGGCTATGTAAGGTTTAGTTATGATTGTTAAATTGATTTATGAAGGTAGGCTGTCAATCTCATTGTAACTTTGTCTTGAACACAAAAAACATACCGTCTACGGGTGCATAGTGTCGGTATCTCAACTAGTTTGAATTTCAGGATACAAAACCACAACTTACTTCTTGTCGAGACTGAAGGATCATATACAGTTCAGCAGAACTACTCAAACATAGACGTACATGTGGGTCAGTCATACTCATTCTTGGTAACAATGAATCAAAATGCGAGCAGTGGGGTGAGCTTTTGCTTCTGTTTTTTTTTCGTTTGCATTTTTTCTTGTTTTGAAATTGGAAAAGTTAGGAACACGAGTTGGACAGTTTCTCTTTTTTTCTGTAGTATGGATTTTGGAGTATGGACAGAAAACAGCAGAAACACTTACAACAAATGGGATGGGGTTGCACGCAGCACCACAAGGGTACTCATGTCTTGTAACTATAACCAAATTTAATAGTTTGATCAGCAAAACCTCCATTTGATTCTTATCATGACAATGAAATGATGTTTCCTGGGATCGGTAAAATAGTGCATGGACCAGTTTTTTTCTCAGCTTTCATGGTGCCTAAATTGAACTCATTAAAGAGAGTTAGTCAAGAGCTTAATTTATATAGAGAATGAGTAGTACAGAGGGGGTAGTTATGAAACTAACTACCATATAACAAACTCTTTAGCAGACAAACTAACATAACTAAATAATGTTAACAACTAGTGCTTTCAAAAGTGAATCATGTCTTGTTAACAAAATGATTTTTCAACTGGTTACAGGTCTTTACCAGAGCTTGGACAACAATTTTGATTTCTCTAGACAATAGTGGCATGTGGAACCTTCGAACAGACAATCTAAAATCGTTGTATCTAGGCCAGGAAACGTACATTAGTGTCGTAAACTCTGAGGATGACAAATCCGAGGTTTCTTTGCCTGAAAATGCCATATTTTGTGGTTTACTTTCATCCCTACAGAAGTAAGATTATATTAAACTACAACTTTGCTAGCTTCTTTTGTCCCATTATACTCGCTCGTCCGAATTTGAGTTGGCAGATACAATCTTAATCTAGTGGTCAATCTGAACTCTACTAATACATCTATTCTTTCTTCAATGTGCAGAGATTAGGCTCAGAGATTCAAGTTATCTAGTGCACCATCAACAATATCATATGCAAGCAGAGCATTTTTGGTAATGTTGATTGTAGTTTCTGCAGATTTTATTGGGTAATCAAGGGTGGAAAAGTTTTGTATAATTTATTTAAGTACCCAAATTAGTAGAATGGTAAAGCCACAAGGGCTCTAAGGAATAGAAAGAGAATCACTTTTATTTGAAAATTTGTTTTGTAGATGTGACTTTTTCATCGAAGTCATTTTTGCAAATGACTCAAATTGGGTGATTTCATGGTCATGAATGATTGCTGATGATGGTGGTGCCTGGATTTATTGATTCCCATGTGCACTTAATTTCAGGTGGACTACATGTTAACTCTGCTCAACCTCCATTTTAATTGAATTTTGTTCCAAACTCTGTGCATATATACACTCACATTATTCCTTCTATTTTGAGTTATTTTACTGTAATTTATGTACCTTTCTACAATTACTGTATTTTCCCTATAAAATTACACTTGATATTGTTTTTCATAAAATTTAGTTGGAATTCTTATTCAGATGGAGAGAAATCTAACTTGATTATTTTTTAGCTAAGAATCTTTTACAACTACTAATTTTTATTTATAATTATTTTTCAGAAAATTTTGGTGAGAGTTTACGAATTCGTTCCATTCTGTGTTAGTTTGGGTGTTAGAATCATTGGTTGTTTACTTAGTTAAGAGATAGTTTTGGAAGCAATAAAATATGTGTATTTTAGATTGTAGAATGCCAAAATAATGGTTGGTTGACTGGATTGTTGTTATAAAGCTGCAATTTTACACATTATTACAATTTTAATATGTGATTTTGATAAATTGCTTAATGTTGTAATGTGAAAATTAATATTTGGTTTTACCACATACACTGTTATTGATACAGTTGATGCGATTGCAATTCCGAGGCATAAATAAAAAGGATGAGTTTGTGAGAAGAATTGCAGAAGCAGCAGAAAGTAAGTTCAATTCAATTTCGTTTTCTGGTTTTCGATATGCAGCACACATTTTATTGATTTTTCCTCTTTTTTATTTCTATTTAATGTGATAAACATTTCCAAGTCTATACTTACTTTACATTTATTCAATAAGACCAAATAAGAAAAGAAGAAGAAAGAAAAAAGTCTATTGTTCTTAAAGATTATAAAAATCTGAAATCATCAATTGCTGAAGTCTACAGATTTTATATTTATTGCACTCTTTGTTTCAAGGATGGAATCACGAAACTATACATATAATTAATTATGTTTGTGTAAAAATTATTTATATAAATATACAATTAATTTCAGTCACATTTTTTTACAAGTTGTTTGAATCATATTCAGATTGAAAAGAGAGAATAAAAAAGATAAGTGAAGGAACTAAACTATAAGTTGCAATCAACATGAATTAGAAATTAGAAATGCCACAAAGAATAAGACAATAAAATTTTTACATTATGAAAAGAAAAATATCCGCATATAGTCTAGCCAAAAGAGAAATTTTTTTTCATAAATGGCTTATTTAGTCCTATTATAATCGTGTCACTGGTTTCTGTTGTGGGTCTTGGGATCTTTGCAAGGGGATTCCCACTTGTAATGTCTAGAAAACTCTGTTACTTTAGCTTTTTTTTATAAGCTAAAGCAATTACATTTTGCTTTGATTTTCCCTGAAAAAGATGCGATTTTTACCTGTGTTTTGGGGGTAACAAAAGTATTTGTACATTAGTAACAAGGTTTTAGTTGCTGACATAGTCTGGTGGCCATATATTTTCCCAATGTCCCCACTCAAGGGCCATAAAACAGAAAGAGGTCTTAGATCACTATTGGGTTCCATGACTAATGAGTTGATTGAGTAATCAAGATAATGATTTAGACAAAAGATTTTTTTTTTTTAATCAACTGGGGCTCACTTTTTTGTTTGGTGTTCATCAGGGTTATAATATACTTTTCTTTCATCCTTTTTATTTATCTTTTATAAGGTAATCTAATTTCTGTGCTGTATGTTAGTATTTGATGTTGAATTGGTCCACCATTAAGAGTGCAAGTTCTTACTGTATGTCCTGAAACAAGTTCTAGCTAGTGATAAATCATAGTTATGATTAGACTGAGATTGGCTATAGTGCATGCTTAGATTCAAGACATACCGCCTGGAAATTTGGTACCTAATAGACTTTGGAGTCCTATGCCCCAGTTGGTGCTTATATTGGAAATCTAGTACTGGTTGGATAAAATGGGATTATTGGCTACACATAGGGTTAGGGACTCAATGGGATACAACAGACTTATTTATTTCTTTTTTCATAACCAATTTTTTTTATGAGTACATAGTATGATCATATTGTTTTTAAGTTGCTGAAATATTGTTTATTTTAAGATTTTAGTAGCTGAATTTAAGATAGAATGAGCGGAAATGATGATGATTATGAAAATGATTATTTTTTGGACATTTGAGTTGGAATATGTTTCTTTATGTTATGTTTGAACCATTAATGAATATAGTTTATGATTTTAAGACTCGTAACATGTAATTTCAATTTTATGGTATCATTTAATTTTAATTTTGTATTAATCTTTTAGGTATGGATTATATTCTTTAGGTTGTGAATTGAATTGGCAAGGAGCATTGAAAAGTTAATTAATTTGATTATTAATCGCAAGAGGTACGGAAGTATGTTCTCTTAACTCTTTTATTAATATCATACAAATCTTAGAGGAGTTTGAATATCTTAAATACTCATTCATAGAGAAGTAGGTTCTAAGATTAAAATTGTGTGCTGCGTTGATAACGGAAGGTTGAAAACTTGTGTGTCTTAGAGAAGTAGGTTCTTGAAAATTTGTTTGTGTGTTGCGGTGATACAAGGAAGAAAACTTATTGTGTGTTGTTTAAATTTTTTTATTTGGTATTGATAGATGGTTAGGTAAGCTTTTATATGGGAAATGATGTTAGATTTTTTCTAGAATTATGTATTATCTTCTTACAAATAAATTGTGTTTGCTTGAATTGGTTTGATTATATTGTTAGATATCTTTCTTGTGGTGTGAACAAGGGTAGTTTTCACATCCCAACTTCACAAAAAAAATTAAGACATAAAAATAAAGTACTTGATGCAAACAGAAAAAATAAATTTTAAAATGTTATAAGAGGTTTATAATAGAGTGAGAAAAAATTAAGATGCCAATAGAATTATCCTAAAACTAGTTTTCTTGTACAGTAGAAAATAAAACTATGACTAGCATATATAAATAGCTAGTGTCAAAGAGTAATTGTGATTAAATTAGTACATTTTATACATGTATTTTGGACAAATAATAGTATAACTAACTTTCTCCTCTCACAATTCTATTAATAAAATATTATTTCTACTAAATACAATTAGTCTCATAGAAAAGGGATGAAGTTCGTAAACTGGGTCTTTGAATTTCAATGCCTATCTATGTTTTTAGATTTCATTTACGTATAAGAAGAAAAGACAGAGGACATAATAATTAAAAAGAGAAAAAGACTATAATGTAGTTGTAGTAAATTGACTCTTTAAAATAAATAAAAACAAAGAGACCCTACTCCAGTAGCACTACAAGTAAATAAGAGTTTTATAACTTTATTTGGGAGACATTGGAAGTCTACAATGTCTCCCAATTGGGGAGACGTTGTTGCTAGGGTCATTGTAGGTATATATCCCACGTCTCCCATTGGAAGACATGCCCCACTTCCCACGTCTCCCATTGGGAGAGGTTGAAAGTCAAACGTTGACTTTCAACCTCTCCCATTGGGAGACGTGGGAAGTGACTCACCGCTCCCAATAGAAGACGTGGGAAGTCCCTAGGAGACATCCAACGTCTCCCATTGGGAGAGGTGAGTCACTTCCCACGTCTCCCCATGGCAGAGGTTGAAAGTCAAATTGACTTTCAACCTCTCCCACTAGGAGACATGGGAAGTCTCCCACCTCTCCTAGTGGGAGACATTGAAAGTCTTCCACATTTAAAAAAAAAAAAATTAAATAAATTTATAATTAATATTATTTTAATTTGATTTTATAATTAATTAAATTGAAATGATTTTAATCTAAATTTAAATTGATTTAATAATCAATTAAATTGAAAGAAAAAAATATATTTGTTAGACATATACAAGAAATACAATATTTGTTAAACATATTCAAAATGAACAAATATTGCATTGTGTATGAAGAAAGAGGTAAAAAAATAAAAAAATAAAACCTATCAACGAGGTCGGTAACTTTGGATTATCGGCAACATATATGTCACCCATTCTTGTCGCAACTCATCAATTTGTGCCTCTGTATATGATGTGCTTGTTAGGTGCAAGAAATATAAAGTAAAATATGTTAATTAATTATTTGATTACATTTATAGTTTCAAAATTAATTTGTAAATTTTAATTAATAATATCGCTCTCAAGTAATGCCCGGGACTTGCATGTTCAATCAAATCCTTCAACATCCTCATTAAGTAGTATCCACATGCCACATTGTTCGGTTGGTGTGGACACTAATTATTTAAAAATATGAGTAATTTATTATTAAATTGAAACTTTTAAAAAAATACATACATATTATTCTACTTAATTATTATAAATGTTCAAAAATTTCTGCTGAAGTTACTTTCCTGAGGTTGCTTAATGTGTAGAATATCAGGGATCTCGACATCAGGAAGATTCATAGAGAAAAAAAGATTGAAAGCGTTGATGATCACTGATACAATCTCCTCACGGTTATTTAGCTCTGAATTCACCGGATCATATGTATGAAACACACAAGTTCACTAAAACACACAAGTTCTCAACCTTTTGTTATCATCGCAGCACACAATTTTAATCTCAGAACCTACTTCACTATAGATGAATATTTAAGATATTCAAACACCTCTAACATTTGTTTAATAATATTAAAAGTAGAAGTAAGAGAATATATATGTACCTCTTGCAATTAATAATCCAAAAGCTAGCAAAATTACTTCACTTAGTAATCAAATTCGCTATTAAATCCACAAACCAATAAAATTAAATTAATAAATAATAAATAAAATATCACTAAATATCTAGCAATATATAACACATTATTGTAATATTAGAAACTTAATTACCTCAAATGTGTGATTGATATAGGAATTTTGATGCAAAATACTCTCTAAAATCTCACCACCAAAATCACAACCTATGAAATTAAATTAATTAATATGTTAAACATTACTAAACAAATATCACTAAATATCTAATAATAGTAAATGATATTGGTGAACAAATAAAAAAAACCCCAATGCGCCACTAATTAATATTATAACCTAAACAAAAAATCAATAAAAAATTTCATATATTTATATTTTATAAATTATATAATAAATTTATTATAACATAACTAAATATATATATAACAAAATAGTTACAATTTATAAAAAAAAAAATTAAATATATATATAAAAAATATATCTAAATTTCGAAATAAAAAATGATAAAAATTTAAAAAAATCATGAACATATATACTCTAATGAAATCTATACAATGTGATAGGTTAAACTAAAAAAAAATAAAAAATCATAAATCTACAAAAAAACTTCCATGAAAAAACTAAAAAATCCTACAATGTATATAAAAAAATGCATAAAAATATAAAATTAACACAAAATCATGTATATTACTCATCCTAATGCTAAACCTATGATTTTTTTTTCAAAATAATTAACTAAAAATCAAGAAAATTAAAAAAAAAAAAAAAACTTACCTTAAAACCCTAAAAACGCAGCTTGCTCTCAGTCTGGTTTTGCTCTCTGGTTGAATTCACGTGTGTGAGGAAGAAGAAAGAAAACACAAGTAAATATGTGAGGGAGACGTGGGACACGTGGCACGTCTCCCAGTGGGAGATGTTGGATGTACACGGGAGTACTTCCAACATCTCCCACTGGGAGACGTGCCACGTAATGTACTCCTAGCCACTTCTTCAGCCTATTTCCAACGTCTTCCACCATTTTTAATGTCTTACAATTGTAGCCATTAATAAAAAAATTCAATGTCTTACACCATTAGACATTTAAAACCCATGATAAGTTTTAATGTCTTACACCAATGGTGTAAGACATTGTAGGGAGTCATTGTATATCAAATTTGTTGTAGTGTAGATGACCAGAAATTATATTATCAATTATTTTCTCAACAACTTTTTTTGTTTTTTTAACCTATGTTTCATGAACACATATTTACACACTAGTTTTACACCATTTAAAAAAAAAACTTGATCTAGTGGCTGATTTTTATTTTATTAGTATAACATGAGTGTTATGTTTACAGACAGATTAATTGATTATGTTGTTATCAATTGTTGTTATCAATACACCACATGGTTGGTCTATGACCAAGTTTTACAATATTCAACATTTTCTTTAAAATAAAAATTATTACAATAATCACTTGTTAATCTTTAAAAATTAATTTTTTTTTTTAAATATGAGAAACCATGTTACTTGGAAACTTGTACAATTTAACATAAGAGCTCAACTTAAGCAGTAGAGCAAGAAATATGAGCTTTGTCTGACAAATGTAGATTGTGGAAAGTGATGCCTTGTGTTAAACTCTTAGCTTGCTGTTATTCTCACAATAAATTATTGATTTTTGTTTGTTAAGTAACTCATAAATTAATTATGATTTTGCTTATGAAGGTGATTTTTCCTTAGACTCAAGTTGGCAATTTTTCTTTATATATCATCAATACTAAACATGACAATAACACAGACCATATTTTGAGAGCCAAACCAAAATACAGAATTAAAATAAAGAAATACACCACATGGTTGGTCTATGACCAAGTTTTACAATATTCAACATTTTTTAAAAAATAAAAATTAATACAATAATCACTTGTTAATCTATAAAAACGAAAACTAAACACCCACTAGCTGCTCCACCAAAATCTTATTCAAAAAACTTCACTTGGCTAAAATAAAATACCCAAAACACTTGTAACTACCAATCAACCCTCAAAATAAGTGCCAGTGTTTGTAGCTCAAGACGAGTACTCCTTCACCAGCTGACCGAAAAGTGACCCCTCATTTTTTATGAGCTTAGTTGGCTCATCAAACTCCACCAACATCCCTGTCAAAATCTCAAGTGTTGCCTTAGTTTATAAACACTGAATATATATGTATAAAAATTGTTGAATTGAGTAGAAAAGTTTAGTACTGACCATCACTAATGGCAAGCACCTTAGTGCAGTCCATGACAGTTGGGATTCTGTGAACCACAGTTATGATGGAGCAGTCTACCAAATATTTTCTTATGGTTGTTTGTAGAATGGCATCTGTTGTGTTGTCCATTGAGAAAAAAGTCAAGAAAGAAAATATACACTACTTCCAAAGATGATGGATAATAAGGTATTCTAAAACAGTAAGCATTGATAGGATGGATAACCCATTAGTCAATTACATCAAACTCTTGTATATGAAAATGACTATGGATTATTGATATGAGTTAAGTGAGTGAGTGAGAGAGATATATAAGACTTTATTAAAAGGGATACAAAAATAAGAGAATAGGGTCAAAAGTTATATGCCATCTTTGTTTTCATAAAAGTCTACAGAAAAAAGTGAGAGAGATTTTGTTTTAACTTATATTTTTTCTTGAGCGTTGCCATATATACATATATATATAAATATCAAAGAAACGGAGTGGAAGGCTAGATCTGGAAAACACAGGTTGAGTCACTAAAAAGAGAAGAGTTGAAAAATCATTGATTGACTCCAAGCAATACCACTATAAGATACTCTACAAACTTTTACTTATTTCCTAAATCTCTACACTCTTCCATGATTGAATACAACACAGACATACACACACATATATATATATATGATAATAGGCAATCAATGGAGCAACTATACACACATACACATACACTGGACACATATGCTCCACAATTTGATAAACTACTGCTGTCCGTAAGCCCAATTCTGCACTAATCGTGTGACTTGCCAAGACCCACCCACCACATTAGCTTTAGGGACACATTTCCATGGTCATAATAAGCAACAATCATCAATAACTATGCTAATTTTCTTAGGTGATATGTAATATATATATATATGTTAAAGTTCATTTAAGGCAATATGAAAAGTATCAATCAAGTTTATATCAGCTGATAACAGGATGTTGCATTTTACCTTTTCAAGTTTTGTAGAAAATATGAAAAGAAAAATAACTGAGTTATTAATATCATATTTGACTGCACTAGTATTCCAAATCTAAAAAGACTTCCCCTGTTTTCAACCATTAAAAAATAGAAGTCATAATTGATAATTCACCTCAGTTCATCTCAACTTGCTACTATATTAGATTAAGATCTATTCTTAAGCTTTAGTGCTCACTTTTCTTAAAACCTATCTTAATTTTATTGAGTATGTTGTTATATTCTTATTTAATAAATATATATATTTACCTATGCATATCTTTACTGCATATTCATGTGTTATTTTCGATAAGTTATATGTGTTCTAGTTTATGACACATCGAATTATAAAGGCTATATAAATAAATACATATTTTTATACAAGGTTTGTAGTATTCTGTGTCCAAAA
Source organism: Humulus lupulus (assembly GCF_963169125.1). Lineage (NCBI taxonomy): Eukaryota > Viridiplantae > Streptophyta > Magnoliopsida > Rosales > Cannabaceae > Humulus > Humulus lupulus. The sequence continues at coordinate 96,797,858 of NC_084795.1, read as the reverse complement.
TCCTTTTTTTTTTACAATTATTACTACTAGTTATTATTCTTGTTCTCGTTATTTTTTATTAACAATAGGCCACTTAGCAACTTTGTCATTTGAGATAGGGATTTACACTTCGATACCTAAAAGTTGACATCAATGGGCATGGGTACAGGGAGACCATCAAGCATTTTTGTTTTTAAATATGAGAAACCAAGTTACTTGGAAACTTGTACAATTTCACATAAGAGCTCAACATAACCAGTAGAGCAAGAAATATGAGCTTTGTCTGACAAATGTAACTTAAGCAGTAGAGCAAGAAATATGAGCTTTATCTGACAAATGTAGATTGTGGAAAGTGATGCCTTGTGTTAAACTGTTAGCTTGATGTTATTCTCACAATAAATTCTTGATTTTTTTTCTAAGTAACTCAGAAATTAATTATGGTTTTTCTTATTAAGGTGATTTTTCCTTAGAAAGTACTAAAAGATAAATCTTAATTTTATTATTCTAAACTCTGATGTAGTGGTTTCTTGACTGATAAGACTTGATAAAGTGAAGAACTTAGCAGGACTTGTGCAGTGCTATGGTAAGAGATCCAAGCTAAGAGAGCTAGTAAATGTTGTTGTGGTTGGAGGTACATAGATATGTTGTTGTGGTTGGAGGTACATAGATATGAACAAGTCTTGAGACAGAGAAAAGATAGAGGAGATAGAAAAGATGCATAGTCTCAGTGAACAATATACGTTTTAAAATAGTAGTTAACAACGTTGCTTTGTTTAATTGTTATTTCGTAGGAAAAAATTAAAGCTCCCATGATCAAGGATATGATTCAAATCCTTTTGTCTCTTAGTCTAATTGCTCTGTTTTTATGGTAATCAAATAGTTCCTAAAATACACATTATCTAAAACATACCTCTGTTATTTGGAATAGAGTAAAGGAGATTCATTATTTTGAGCTTTTCTTTTCAAGTCTACTTGATTTAGTAATGAGTGAACATGATTTAGCTCCGAGCCTTCTATTGCTAATCCCACGGTTTTCTTCTCATCTTCAAGTTTAGTTAATATATAAAAAAAATCTCCTACATTTGGTCTTGGAATTCTGTTGAGATTTAGGAATTTTCCTTGTCTTTAACAAGTCCTGGTTGATTTGGTTGGATGCACAGAAAAAAGCAGTATGGGTGTTCTTTGCCTAGTAAAAAGATTCACAATAATAGGGTCAGGGATACCAGATTAAGTCTTGGCATGTAAAGAGGAGAGGACACACTTTCATTTTCTTCTTTAGTTAAATACACATTGGAGTATCTATCTTAAGTGGTTTCGACACATAGAGACTTTGTGAGACTGCATATTATTTAGTTTATACATAATATAAATATATATTCTTTGGTGAAGAAAACAAATGAGTATGAAGATAGAGTTCTCTTTTTTTTCTTCTTTTTTCTTTTTTGAGAGAGAGAGAGATGAAGACAAATTTGAAAATGAAGAAGGAAAAAAATGAGAGCAGTGAAAATTTTGTGGGATTTCAGATAATTTTTAAACAAAACAAACATAAATTCCTAAAGCTTTTTTAATCCTAATAATGTGATGCTTACAATACAAGAAGTAGTTGGTTCCACAGTTGCATGGCCTTCTAAAAAAGTTATTCCAAGAGGTACATTTTCATATTCAAAAAAGAACCAATGTTTTATAATTTAGTGTTTGGTTTCTTTGTTTGCTTTGGTGTAGTTGTGAACTCATTATTTTGTATGTGGTGTCCTCTCTTTGGAAATAATTTCCATAGCATTTTTCTTGAAGTAATTTGTGATGCTAGATAATAACAATAAAATATTTCTTTGTTTATTTTGCAGATGTGACAAGCGAAATAGAAAAGGATACTTAATTTTGAAGGCTTTGTGTTGGGCAGCTGTAGAATATTTTGTGCTGAAAGTAGTAACTTTTCAATATGTTTAATATTTAAGACTACTTGAATACTTAAAGAACATTTTGTTGTTGATGACAGTGTTCAATGTTTTAAACTAATTTGTGGATTGTTAATACAGTGTTGAATGTTTTTACTTTTTGTTATTTGAAAATCAAGTTAATTTGATGATGCTAGTATATATTAGAAAGCTAATTTTAATTATATAAATAAAAATATAATAGAATAAATTAGTGTTATATAAATGAATATATAATGAGAATTTAAGATTACCTAAATATTAAAATAATACGAAAAATGTGTTATAATATCTATTACAATAACACTTTTTATAAGTAAAGAATTTTGTTATGCAAACTTCATTATATAACACAAAAAATGTGTTATACTAAAGTGTAGTATAACAAAAATTTATAAGTATTGAAATGTGTTATATAATCGACTATAAATAATATAATTAAACACTTATCTATTTATTAAAATAACATAGAAAGTGTGTTATCATTGACAGTATAATAACACATCTGCATAACAATGATAAAGTGTTATGTAAAGTACCCTGACATACGATAACATAGTTGGTCTTAACACGTCAAAAAGTGTTATGGTATATTTTGATAACACATTTTTGTCTTATTAAAAGAATTTTTTCTTGTAGTGATAGTCACCCTCTAGAGGGCAATTTCTACAACAAAGACTTCCTGCCTTGCCAGAAATTGTGCCATCTCCTTTAGGTGAGCGTCTTGTGGATCCTCCGCATCAGGTTGATCTCCAACCTCCACATGAGGCCCATTAACGAGATCGATGGGATCCTTAGTGGTGGAATCTATGGGAGCTGTCTTCTTCGTCTGACTGGGTTTTAGAGGCATCGTAAAACTGATGAAAGTGTGTTTTTTTTATTCCATACTCTTAATGAAAGCACCAAAATGTTGACTTGTGAAATTGGCCAAGGGTCGTATGTACATTATATGACACATTTTGAACAAAATAAATATAATATACGATAGAGTACAAATATCTAAACAAACACACATAAATTTATAGTGGTTCAGCCCTGTTCTAATGAAAAGTAATAACCCAATCCACTTAGTCTTTAGTATTGAATCACTCGATAGACAATTACACAGATGAACTGAAGAGTTCACTCGTCACAAATTTTCCCAGAGTTTCTCCCCATAAAATATCCATATAAAAATCGATCCCCTAAAATGAAGCCCTGGGTCCTATATTTATAGTACTCAGGGGGGGGGGGGGGGGCTGTTACATGATAAACAAGACTGGGGATTGTGGTTTGGTACACGATCATTGGATAGTGAAGATACGTGTCAACCTCCCCATGGGTCTTCTCATTTTTTTCTCTGGATCATGGTTGATGATGCACGATTGAAATATCCAGCAAAACACTAGGTCTCAGTTGGTCTATGAGACTTAGATGCTAGGCCTGATGACCCTTTTGAGCTTGGGTGCTAGGTCTGTTGACCCTGTCGGTGCTAGGAATCTTTTGGGTGCTAGGCCTATTGGAACGATCGTGAACTTTATGTGTATTTGGGAGTTTAGGTCGACCCCCTTATGAAGAATAGGGTGGGCCGACCACCCATGTGGCTCTTGAGCATGTAAGGCTGACCACCCCTGGGGGTTGGGGTCAAGGCGACCACCCCTAGGGTGGCTAGGGCCAAGCTGACCACCCCTAGGGAGTTTAGGCCTGACCGTCTTCCCTATGGGTCCTAGACCTATCCTTTTTTTCTCATCAATTTTTTTTCAATACTTTGTCATTTTTACCTCACTTGAGATGCTAGGTGTTGCTTTCTCATTCGCACGTCATCTCTTGATTTTGAGGGATAATAATGAAAATGCTCTTTTCAATGGAAACGGGCCTATAAGCACATTTAATACACTTAAACATGCATAAACATTCATATCATGATATAACTCATATAATACACATAATCACATATTTATTTAATTAATTACCACGTAATCACCCCACGTGCCCTCCTGGCACGCTAATCAAGGCACTAAGCCTTAATAGAAAATTTGAGACGTCACAGTCTTCGTCGTCGCAGACCCTTCATCCATAAATTGACCATGATAATTATTGGCTTCCTTCATCGATAAGCTAGCCGCTTAAGTGTTTGAAAGGGTAATGAGTCCTCTTGGCTATAATCGCTCATTATTTCTAGGTGTTGTAGCAGTTTTGAGATGTATGGGATCAAATCTAGAACCTTTTCTCTCTCATGTATTCACAACCGCTTATGGTGTTTTGCTTCCCTTCCTTGATACAAATGTGGTTATTTATAGATGTCATGATCCTCTCGACCTATCAAATTTATCATTAAATTCCATAATGGTTTTTCACATTACTCGGTCAAAGGTGTTATTATTGTTGTAACTGCCTCTGATTTTTGTGATTTCTCTGAATTTTGGAATGTCTAAGTCGCGTGCTCTGATTTTCATTGACAAGATTTGATTATATGATGAATGAGAGTACTTGCACTTTTGATTCCCCACTTTGTGCAGTATCTCGTGATTATTGTTCTAATTCTACAAATAGTTTGTTATGAGATAGCTCATGAGAACTTTATCCTAGTTTGGCATAAGAATGAAAATTTGTTAGACACATAAATAGGTAATCAGAGTATCTTCAGCAAAAATTGTCTTTATTTATTATAGCTGCTCATTTACAATTCCTACAAAGCGAAGATACAAATAAAAAAGCAGCGTAGACAATCTAAAAATAATATTTGTTTAAAGACGTAGAATTCCACGTTCTGGGTAAGTGCTTCCCACCATGGATCTCTTGTAACGTATAGGAACCTTTGCCCATCACTCTGTGATCTGGAATGGCCCTTCCTAGTTAGGCTCTAGTTCCTTTTGATTGCTAATAAACCATTTTGAGCACCCATTCCCATATCCAGAACTCTCTTGGGTTAACACATTTGTGGTATTGCTGGTCAACTAGCGTTTGTATTTTGTGTTGTAAATATGAGATACCTATCTGAATTCCTTGAGCAAATCTAAATTGTGGGCAAGCTGTGTTGCATTGACTGCTGGTGCTGCTGCTATGTTTGGGCGCAAAGTTGGCAACCCTATTTCTATTGGGATTGTTGCTTATGTTCTGTATACCATCGCTTATGGAGATTCTCTAGTGGAAGTTTTGCATATAGTTCGGTATGCCCATAGGACTTTTGGAAAATCCTCCAACTAAGTTACCTTTTTATCTTCCAAGTATTTTCTTTATATTACTAAAAATTACTTTATGAGTAGCCTTGACTTGCCCATTCCCTTATGGGCAGCTAACTGATGAAAACCCTAGATAAATCTTGAACTGTTGTCACAACTTCTTTAGTTTGGCATTATTGAATGGTGTTTCATTGTCTACTATAATTTCCATGGGGATCCTGAACTGGGAAATAATGTGCTTCCATACAAAGTTCACTGTATCAACCTTTCCTACGATTTTGTAAGCTTCTCCAACTACCCACTTTGTGTAGTAATCATTGGCCAGCAGCACGTAGCACTTTCCTTTAACAGCTCTGGGCAACTCTCCTACTATATCCATTCCCCACTTTGTGGACAACCATGGTGTAATAACCGAATGCGAAGGTTGTCACATATTTTAGCATATTGTCTTGATTTTCCCATCATGTATGACCAATAGTATCCTGCAGTCATGTAGAGTCCAAGAACTTTACTTAGCTAATTGTTTAGTAGTATTATAGTATGTATAGTATTATCTTTGTTACTGTGGATTTTTGGTTCAGACCGGGAATTAATTGGACACTCATAGTAGTACTTATAGATTTTCTAAGTTTAACCTATAGTTTAAGAATATTAAGTATAACCTAAGGTTTGATTAATGTGACTGATATTAAGGATTATATTTATTATACTATAAGGTTTAGATATCAGCCAATAGGATTTTAAGCACATGTTATGAATGGTAATTAAGGATTAAGTATTTTTGAGGATTAAATTAAATAAGGGTAAAGTTTGAATGTTATAGGGTCAGTCAGCAGCTTTGAATACGTTGAGGGCTTAGTCAAGGCTGTTTACTCCATTCAAACTTAGCTAAAAATGTGTAATTTCGTGTTTAAATATTCAGCGTGTGCCGATATATCGCAGCTATAGGGGGCGATATATCGCAGCACGTAAATACGGAAAACACGAGACGATGCATGGTCGCCTCGGGCATACTAGCCCAGGCGATATATCGCCTACAGGGGGCGATATATCGCCTCCTCCAGCATAAATTCAAACTCTTTTGAATTAATTTCCTTTCAGCCATTCAAACTCCTTCAACAGTCCAGCATCTTTGGAACGAGTCTTCAGCCTCTGCTGAACGATTATTCAAATGATTTTCACCTAAAAAGCCATTATTTTTATTCAAGTAAAATCAAGATACTTTCATTCCCAAACTCTATAAATAGGACCTAGTACCCAGCCATTTCTTCACCTTTTACTCTAAGTTCAGAAGCTGCTAGTGTTAAGTGAGTGTGAGAGTTTAAACACCTGGTTTGGGAAAATCATAAGCTTAAACATCATAAGCTTATCAAACACTTTGGGAAGTGAGGTTCGTTAGTATTTCGGTTGTGGTTAGATTGATCTTGCAAGTCTTTGAGGTAACCAAAACTCTAGTTCATTTCTGTATTATGTTATTTTCTTTCTCATAGTCTTCTACTCAATCTCTAACCTTAATCTCTATTTTGGTTAGGGAATCTAAGTTCTTGAGCACATAAGTTTCGGTAAGCATGTCTCTCAAATGGTTTAGTCTTCTCATTTCCTTTTCATCTCTTTCCTTCTTTCAACTCACTCTTGTTCATTATGGTTTTAGGAGTGTTCCAAAAGTCCCAACTCAGTCCATTATATCCCGGTAACCTTGGTAAGGAAAATAGGCTAGAATCTATATGTTTATGTTTATGTTATCTTATGTGTTATGTTTTCATATGTTATGAATATGTTATTGATGTGTCTGTTGTAGGCTTGGGCTTATGCCCTATTTGACTAACAAGACCCCAAAAAGATTGTGGGCATAAGCCTATTTAGCTGGTAGGACCCCACTAATCTCATGGGCATAAGCTTGTTTAGTCTATGGGACCCCAAGTAATAATGGCCATTATAATAAGTGTATTATGTGTTATGATATGTCTTTACGTTATTATGAAATTGATGTGTATGACTATGTGTTAGATTTTTCCTTGCTGGGCATTAGGCTCATTCCTTTCTGTTTATGTGCAGGAAATAAGCTTTAGAGGCGGAAAGATTCGTGACGCTTAGAGGATGTGTATCGATGGTGAATGGAGTCAAGGGGCCGAGTGTTATTCGATTCGAGGATGTAGTTACTGTTTTATGTCTTTTTATGGTTTTACATGTATTTTCCGCAATTCTTATGCAATGTCTTTTTATTAAATCATGTTTTGTTTTTAAAGACAATGGGATCCCAAATCCTTCTTAGTATTCTATTTATTTGTAAGTAACTCTTATTTTTTACAAGTTACTCAATAAAATTATGGTATTTTCGTAAAAATGTAAGTTTTTTGTATAGTTTCGTTAATGGTCCAAATAGTCTAGATTAGTGGGTCATTACAAGTCAGAGCCTTATGAGCTAGGCTTCGGCTACCCGAGTGATTGTCGCACATTCCTTCATCAATATCCTCAATCAATATTTTAGCTTCGTCTGGATTCAAACATCTCAAGTAGGAGCCATTGAAAGACTTTCGATACAACTGGTCATTGATTAGTGTGTACCGCACAACTTTGGCTTTCAAACTCCTGGCTTCATCTTTGTTAGTAGTCTATGTTCCTTCCTTTATATATATTGGCTCCATCCAACATGTACTTGGTTTTGATATTTTGAAACATGTCTGACAATCATGGCAGTCAATTGTGCTAAGGATGATCAATGATTTGCGCGTACATTTTTCTGATGAAACCTTCTTAGCTAACTCGTCTACGCGGTGGCTCATTTCTCAAGGCACTTGTGTGAGCTCGAACTACATGAGTTTGGCTTGCAGACGCTTCACAGTATTCAGATATCTACTCATTCTAGGCTCTTTTGCATTAAAATTTCCACTAACATGCTCAGTTACCAGTTTTGACTCAACTCTAGCCCTCAGTCGTTTGATACTCAAGCTACTTGCCATCTCTAGCCCATATATAAATGCCTCATACTCTGCCTCATTATTGGTTACTCTGTCTTGCAATTGTAGAGCTTCTTCAATCCTTAGCCCGAATGGGGCCTCTAAAAACACTCCTATGCCTGCTAAATTGACATTTACTAACCCGTCTGTGCTCATCACCCACACCCAATCTTCATCTGTTAGTTTCACCTCATATTCGAGTTCGCCCTGAAATGAGTTAATTTCTACTAGAAAGCCCGCCAACACTTTCCCTTTCTTTGACTTCCAATGGGGTAAACCTTACATCATATGCAGAGAGGTCGATTGCCCATTTGGACATGCATCCAGACAAATGAGGCTTCACCAGGATTTGTTTGATCACAGATTTAGTCAGCACAGTTACCACATGGGTCTCGAAGCATTGCCTTACCTGTTTCTTAGTTGTCATGAGATCTAGCACCAACTTCTCCAGCATGCTATAGTGCGTCTCAGCATCTAGCCACATTTTTCTTACATAGAAGATTGGTTTCTGCTTTCCCTATACTTCTTTGAACAATATTGCACTTACTACTACAGCTAACACGACTAAATACACGTACAACTCTTCATCTTGTTCTGGGGCGCTCAACATCGGTGGAGCACTCAAATAGATTTTCACTCTTGGAAAGCTTTGGGTTGTTCACCACCCCATAATGATCGTGAATTCTTTTTGATGCACTGGAAGAAAGGTTCACAATGATACGACATTCGTGAAATGAAACGACCCAATGCAGCAATCTTGCACGTGATTTTTTTCACATCTCGCATAGCGCGCGGCTCAGTGATCTCAGACAAAGTTGCTATTTGTGTTGGATTTACTTCGATTCCCCTTTTGCTCATGATATGGCCCAAGAAATGCCCATAGGTAACTCCGATATGGCCCAAGAAATGCCCCTTTTGCTTTGTTGAATTCATCAATTTCATATTGTATTTATTCAGCACCTAAAAGAATCTTGATAGATGTTTCAAATGATCAGCCTCCTTTTAAAACTTTACAACCATATCATCAATATATAATTCTATTATTCGTCTCAATTGTTCAGCAAATTTTTTTTAATAAGTCTCTTATATGTTGCTCCGGCATTGTGCAACCCAAATGACATTACTCTATAACATTACAATGGTCGCTCGATTTTGAATGTTGTATGGATTCTCTCTTCTTTTGCCATTGGGATCTTATTATAACCTGAATAAGTGTCTAAAAATCTCATCTACTCATAGCTGGTAGTTGCATCCACCATCTCATCTATTATAGGCAATGGAAAACTATCCATTGGAAAAGCTTTGTTCGGGTTGGTGAAGTCGATACACGCTAGTTTCTTTCCATTTTTCTTTTGTACAACTACAAGGTTTGACGTCCAAGACAGGTACAAGCATTCCTCAATGGCTCCTATTTGCAACAGCCATTCCACCTCCTCATTATTAACCTAACATATCTCTAAAGAAAATTTCCTATGTCTTTGCTTTATTGATGGGAATCGTTTGTCTATGTTCAACCGATGCGTCATAATCATAGGGTCTATTCGTGACATATCTTTTGTTTTCCACGTGAACATGGATATGTTCTGCGTCAAGAATTCTACTAGCAAGCATTTTTGTTCACCGTTCATTTGGGCATTTACCAACACAGATGTTTCAGCGTGTTCAGCATCCAACTTCACTTCTTCTAATTCATCGACAGTCAACTGGGGTACCATGCATTCTTCTTCATCTTCAAGTGCTTTTAAGTAGGCAAGTAACTTGCCTTTTAATTGCTCTGCCTCCCCTTCCTGTGTTTCTTCTCCTACTTCCACTTGACTTATTTCTTTCAATAGGACGCAACACTTTTTAGCTTATTTCTGACATCTTTTTATGTTGATAGTGTAAGTCCCACAAGGTGATTGATATCTCAACCCTTGGTGTAGTGTCGAGGCTACTCCTTGCATTATGTGCACCCATGGCCTTCCCATTATTGTGTTATACCAAGAATAGGCGTCAATGACAATGAAGTCTACAATTAAGATGCGCTCAACGACCCTTACCTTCAGTTTGATCGCACCTTTGGGCACTACCTTCATGTTGTTAAATGAGTTATCAGCCTCTCTTTAGATATCCCCATTTCTTGAAAGACGTCATAAAAAAGGAGTTACGTCCTGCTTCCTCCAATTACCAGCACTCTGCTCAACTGAAAATTCTCTATCTATAGCTTATTCACCACTCCATCATAATGCGGTAGACTCACTTCTTTCATATCCTCCTTAGTGAAAGTGATAGGGTGCACATGGAAATATCGTTCATCTAGGGCCAAATAATTGACTGTGTGGTGTAGATAGCTCATTCTCATTACCCTTTCCTCAATTCTTCTTTTGTTTTTTGAATTTCATCTTCACTTCTCTCTTCATCAAGGGTTTGTGTGTATCTGAATATCATCGGTATTTGTTTCAACAACTATTGGGGTTGTTATTATATTGCCACTTGTGGTTGTGCATTCGACTCTACCACGACTTGTGCAGGTGATTTTGGCGATGCTCTATGTTGTTGTACTACATTTTGCATAGTTTTGATATACTGCAACAATCCTCCAGTTCTTAAAATGTGATACACTTGATTGTACAGCGATCGACATTCTGCTAAGGTATGACCCACATAATTATGGAATGAGTAGTATTTAGTTTGGTCTCGCTATTCCACTGGTGATGTTATTTTGAATGGGTCCCTCCAAAAATAGGCTTATCTTTATTCTCATTGTAAATCTGTTCCACTAGCACTACGGTTCTATATGGGGGTATTTGATGACATTCTTTTCTCTCGAACGCTTTAGGCCATTCCTGCTTCCCGGAAGGGGTTGCTCTGCTCTCCTCTTGTCTCTTTTATCGCCTAAAGGAGGATTCCCTCAACGGGCTTAGTAATTAATGTCGTGCCCTTACCCTGTAACGCCCTGGATAGCCAAGACCATTATAACGTGTATTTAAAATATTGCTCAACTCGCTCATTTGGACTTAAATGTATAATTAAAGACAAAGTCAAGGTCAGATATCAAAAGGTTTGGTCAACAAAATGATTATTTTTCATAAAAAAATATTATGTTTAAACACGGGATCCCAAAAATCAGTCACATACTTCTAATGGATAAACAGAATACAACTTAGCCATCCTAAGCAGGAAACAACAATCAACCCTAGTTCTTCCCAAGCTATCCTGAACGTGGCGATCGGGTAGGCTGCATATGTACACACTGCCCTTGAAGCTCTCCTTCTCATGGCTGGTCTGGCTATCTCTTACCCTTACCTGCACCACATAGCACTTGTGAGCCAAGGCTCAGCAAGAAAACTTAGATCAACATACATAACTAGGCAATAATATAAAAGGAGTAAACATAAATCATCAAACTCATTCAAGAACAGAATATGTGTAACAAACATATTAGTAATATTCAGCTCAATCAAATGTATAAATGAAGCTCGTCAATCAATACAAATAATTAAGTGTGAACCAAACTTCTGTTTATTATATAATGTTCAAGCCCAGAGCCCTTAGGCCGAGTCCCCTAGTCTTATAGCCGATCCCAGCACCCTTAGGTCGGGCTACGTTCTGCACGCTTGCTATCGGCCACCAGCACCCTTAGGCCGGCCTATAAACAAATATAATCACAAATGCACAATGTGTAACAAGTAGTCAATGGCAGCGTATACAAGCATGTCGATCTAGATATTCCCAGATACATATATGTTAACATTCATAACATATTCATTAACAGGGATTTAAGCCCCGTTCACAACCCGGGTACACTTTTCATACCTCAAGTCCCGAGTAGCTAGCGTATGGCAACTCCGAGCACGATCCTTATCCCTCAGCCCTTAGCGCTATAACCTAGTCACAACGTATTAATAAATAACCATTAAAACCTAAATCGATTACAAACTTCAAAATAACATACTAGCATCCCGGACCTCAATTTCTACTAAACCGGGAAGTAGAATTCATCCCGAGCGCTTAGGTTAAAGTTCCCATCACTAAAACATGAAGTGGCCCAAAAATGACCATGTGGGCCGCGACTTATTGCCTAGGGCCGCAACGCGCCTCCTAGGTCAGAGAGCCCTTTGATTGGTACCAAGACATGGGCTGCGACTTGCCTTAAAGAGTCACAATGCACCTCCAAAGCATAAGGCCCCACTTGACCTAGTTTCACCTGGGTTGCGGCACCCCAAAAACAGAGACACGACTTTACCCTATGAAGCCATGATTTCCCTATTTTTCCTCAGCCAAAAATCCACCAAAAACTTTCCAAATAAATACTAGAACTATAATTCAATCCCTAGCATAACCCTAATACGATACCAGCAACCAAAAACCCAGCTCAACACACTCAAACTTCCATCCAAACTCAAATCCATATCCTTCAACCTTAAAACTAAGACCAGCCATAAAACCAAAAGTAGAGTACCATTAAAACAACAATTGAAACTCACCTCAACTGTGAATTACTCCTCCTAGCTATAGCTAACCAATTTCTAGGCTTCAAGTCTTCAATTCCCCAAGTTTTCAACCACCAATTCCCCTTAGCTTCCTCAAGAATTCACCAAAGTTTGAGAGAGAAATGGAGAGGGTCGATTGGAGGAGGAGAGAGAGTTCTGACCTTTGTTCTTTTAGTTTCTACCAGCCACCACTATCTAAGCTAACCTAGGGGTAAGTCCATCATATTTCTAAAAGACCATAATGCCCCCTTAGTACATCCTTATCTTCTATTGCCTCTGAGGGCAAAAACGTCATTAGGTACATACCCCACTAATCCTCAATATTGTCTTATAAATTCCCAATTAATCCCAACATGCCCAATTAATCACCAAATAGTTACACATTAACCAACATGTTCTAAATAGGCATTAAGTCCCCAAAATACCCCTAGGCTTGCCCCGAGCCGGGTATTGGACCACACTGTGACTATTATACTAATCCACTCACTAGGATTGCCTCGAGCCGTATATCGCAAATATATCCACATAATAATGTGGTCCTCAATCATTCATCACATATAATCACATTTATGCCCTCAACATACCAAAACTACAGTTATGCCATTATTAACAAGAACAGACCCACATGCATATTTAATACACATAAACATGCACATATGTTCATATTACCATGTAAATCATGTATTTCATGTAGTCACACATTTATTTGCTTAATTCAACATATATATCATATTATGCCCTCCAGGCACAGTAATCGAGGAACTTAGCCTTAATGGTAAATTCAGGATGTTACAACTATCCCCTCCTTATTGAAATTTTGTCCTCAAAATTTATTCAAACACCTCGGGATACAAATCCCGTGAATCTGACTATAACTTCAAAGTTTAACCCTTTACCTTGCTGTCCCTTAGTAACACTCTCACTAGAGTGAAAGTCTTATTCTGTAAGACTTTATCTTATTTATCACAAATTCCATTAGCTTTTCCTTGCGTAGTAAATCCCACTGAAATCCTAGGGTCTCCTCACCCCATCATCGGTAATACCTAACACTTCTTTCCTTGACAATGGCACTAGTAACACCTTATGAGCCACTAAGGCTAATCTATAGGCCCCTAGCGTAGTCCATGGTAGGATCTTAGAAGTCTATCAAATCAGGAGTCAAAACTCTTCTTTCTTTCCCCAAAATATCTTATTCTTTCTATTCCACACTACTTACAGAAATACAAGGTCTTCCATCCTGGAACTCCGTGTTTCCATACTAGAAATTTGCGAACTCTTATGTCCTTTCAAATGGGCAGACATTTCTGCTCTAATAATCCTAATAACTTCATTGGTCCTTCGGTCCATTTCTTAACCACAATACTTCCTATCTCTCATTTCATTACTTGGAACGAGTACTTCTCGCTCCCTATCTCACTATATCTTATTCATAGTAACCCTAGCCATTGACTGGCTGCTATTACCGTGACTATTCAATCAAGGGACCGTACATATCTCAATATCTCATAAACTTACACATTCGAGGTAAAATCCTTAAAGTTTGAGTCATTCCTTCAGATTTTCAGTCTATCTGAAGGTAACAAATAATCCAAAGTCCAAATCTTATACTCATTGCCCTCTACACCCCTTTTTTCAAAACTTGGGAAATAATGGGTCCCAGTCCGACACCATCGACTTCGGTATCCCACGGAGACATACGGCCTCCCGTCGCCCATACATATTATTGTGATACTTGTTCACACGAACCTAAGTGTGCTAACTCAATCTATTAAGTCACAACTTTTCGTATCCAAGCGTCTTACCTGCAGTCAAATGTAATCCACCCCAACTATACCCTTTAAACTTCCAATATACAAAATTTAGTCCTGACAACCATTCAAATCTCCTGATACAACAATCATAAGGAGCTAGTACAAGACTCATCTAGAATCTCTAACTCAATGCCAGCTTTCATCAGATCACCCATCGGATCCTCATATCTTAACCCATTCATACTAAAATAGTAGGATTCTGAACCATTCTTACAAGATCTTCTTCCTAAATTTCATTGTTCATAGAAGTATATCTGCCTACTATCAACTGCGCATTCTATAACAATCTTGGTCGTTACCTCGTTTGAATTTACTGTAATTTGTGGCGTCTTATCCAACTCAAGATGTCAGCTTCTCTGTTAATTATCTCTATGCCATCAAGGATTTCCTATGTGAATCACCCATTAGTTCCTACTAGGGCCTTGCTCTCAAGGTTATTCCTCTAAGGGTGACCAAATGCTTTAACTCATTATACTAGTGCACACACTACTATTCCATAGGTGTTGTAACCGCACCCTATCAATGGTTGTCTGACATTACTGTCAACCTAATGCCCCGTGTAGAACATTTGTGTTCTTATACCTTCATCTACTGTGAACCATGAACAACCATTCTTTTCAATCTATACACGATCGCACCCTAGTCTTCGATGCACCACCCTATAGTTTCATGTCTTAAGCAAGGTGTAACGACCCAAATTTACTAATAAGGCTTAAGGGCATTGATTAGTGTGCCGGGAGGGCACATTTGGACAATATGTGAACCAAATGATTAAAAGCATGTTTATATGACTGTTTGGATATCCGTGATGCATGACTATGTGTATTAGTATGCATGTAGGCCCTGATTAGGGTAGAAAGGCATATTTATAATTTTGGCTCGTTGAGGGCATAAATGTAAATATTTGTGATAAATTGTTGAGACCACATTATTATGTGGATATATTTGTAACCTGTGACTCGGGGCGATCCTAGTGAGCGGGTTAGCGAAAAAGTCACAGTGAGGATTTATACCTGGCTCGGGGCGAGCCTGGGGGTAATTATGAGAATTTAGGAAATATATTGGAGCCTATTTTCATATTGAGGAAAATAATTGGTGAATATTAAGATAACGGGAATTAAGCGATAATTATTAGAGACACTCGAGGAATTAGCGGGAATTGAGGGCAGTGACCAAAATGCCCCTGGAATGCTTTAATGTTTAGATTATAATGGAAGGGAAATATGGTCATTTGATTTAAAACAGAGATAAGTATCCATCTGCCTTTATACACTTAAGTGGATTGTTTAGAGGGTAGTGGAAACTGAAAGGAAAAAAAAGGGAAGAAGGAAAAACAAAACTCTTAAGCTAACCCCTCTTTCTCTCATTCAGCTCCTTCTCTTTGTATCACTCCTTGGGGGATTTGGGAGATATGGTTTAGAGGAGAATTAGACCAAGCTTAGCACCTAGATGCTTAGAGAAGCTGGGAGGTTTTACTTGAATTAAGCTTAACTGAGGTAAGTTTTAAGATTTTTGATGAGTTTTTCTAGGTTTTATTGAGGTGATTTCTAAGTTTGAGTTTTGAATGGAATTAAAGGAAATAAACAAGAGGAATTGAAGGGCTTGAGGCTGGAAGGATGCTAGAGATAAACTAATGTCAAAATTCTCCAATGAGGTGACAAATTCTGGCTTTGAAGTTTTGAATTTCTGGATTTCTAGTTGAATTCTTGAATTCTGGTTTTGGTGCTTGCTTTCTTGGTTTGATGATGCATATGGGTAAGTTTTAGGTTGTTGGGTTGTGTGGGGTGAGCTGTAGGTAATGGTAGGCTCAATTTGGTGTGTTTTTGTGGTTTGGAGGAGTTTTGATGAGTTTTGGTTCGAAGAAAATCGAAGGAAAAGTCAAAGGGTGTCTAGTTCTTTGACTAGAATTGTAGCGTTAGACTTTGGGCGCTACAACACTAGGTTTAGGCTTCCTGGGCATTTTTTGATTCTGTCTGTAGCGCTGTAGCACCCTCCTTAGGGCGCTGTAGCACTACCCTGCCTCCAGAAATGGGTTTTGGGTGTTTTTCTTACGGTTTTTGCCCGGGGGCTCGGGGTTTGATTCCACCACCCCATTTGGTGGAATTAGGGCTTCCTAAGGGCTTGGGATTGGTCCCGAGGCTAGGATTTTGGATTTGAGGTTGGGTGATGATTCTGATCTATGGCTGTGACTAGGTGTATGCTAGGACTCAAACGGGATCGTGCTTGAGGGTTGAATTGAACAATGCTATTGGAATCTAAAGGTAAGAAAACTGCACCCGATTATGTGGTTAGGTTGGCACTAAGTGGTCCCTATGTTTGTATTCATTGTTATGTGATTGTGATAAGCCATGTGAACATGATGGGACTAAGAGCTCCCTATATTTATTTATCATGTCATGAGATGGTATTATGCCATGGGACATGTGATAACCGACCTAAGCTTGTCGGAATCAATATTTGCGCACTGGGCGTGGCTCAGCCACTGGTAGCTGAGGACAACTTATTAATCACTGAGCTTGGTTAAGCTGGCCGGAGTCAGTGGGTATAACATTGAGGGTGGCCTAAGTAAGCTGAAGACAGTGGGTTAAGCAGAGGGTGCGACCTAAGGGCACCGACCCTGAATATTATGTAATGGTTGCTATAAATTATTGATTGTGAATGTCATTATCATTGTTAATATGAAAAATATGATAAGTGGGTTATCTGGATGACGAGTTGTTTATTTGTCAATTGTTATCACTAAATAAATGAATGTTATGAACTTGTTGAGTACTTGGATAAGCTATATGGAATATTTGGTTATTGATGTTGATCAAGCTATGTATTATGTTTTCTTGCTGGGCCTCGACTCACGGGTGCTACGTGGTGTAAGTAAAGACAAGGGTAGGTAGATTCAACCATGAGTTGGAGAGCTCCGGGGGCGAGGAGTACATTGTCGGCTGCTCGGCCGCCACGGTCGAGGGATTGTATAGGGATGGAAACCTAAAATGTGTATTTTTCCATTAGAGTGGCCTAAGTTGTTTATAACTTCTGGAACTTTTGTAAATATGTCATCTAAATCCTGTTTTGAGATTCCATGTACTAAACTATCATTTTTAATAAAATAACCTGTTTATGACCAAAATCTTTTATTCCTAATTTGTTGATGACGTTAGATTCACATTTTGTTTAAATGGCTTGACTAGCAAGTCTTGCACTATTTTAAACACACAGTGTAACAGTCTTGGTTACCCAGGGCGTTATAACTTGGTATCAGAGCGGTCTAGGTTTATGTGTTCCTGAAGACTAGCTGGACATGTACACTCGCCGCTAAAGACAAGCTCGACTCAAGGGTTTGTAATTGGATACATGAAATTGTACGCTTAAGTGCTTGAATGAAATATGAGTGTATTAATTGGTATGATTAATAGGGAGCTTGAGATACTAATAGGGCCTAGCCCTTGACTGTTATGTGATGATATTGAGGCATCCTGATTAGCTGCTCTTGCATGTGGATGAATACTTGGATAGTGATTGGTATATGGATTACAGGTGATTATATGTTTAAATTGAACTTATATGCTATACCCGTGTATTGGTATGGAAAACATAGTAAGTATGAATGCATATAATGGTAACGAAATTTGATAATTTATGCATAGTATTATAAATTGGTGCTTGGTATGCTTTATGTATGCTTGATTATTATGGTTATTTGGATCTGCCCTTGGGATGGTTCTTGTTATGAACGTCAAGGCTGAGGGGTTTAGTTGGTGAAGACAGATTAACTCAGATTGTATGTGCTCAGAATGGCTAATTGGATCTAGATTTGTTTTAGTAAGAGTTGCAGATGATAGTTAGGTTTGGAATCCCCCATCTGCCCTGAGATTTGCAGCAGGTTTATTGGGGGGGAAACGAGTTGCTTTGTATATCAGGACTGTGGGACAGCGGTATTGGTTAAACCGAGGGGGAAACAGACAGGGATTACTGTATGGAAGGCTAGGGAAGCATTATCCTCTAGTTTTGAGGAAGGATTGGGTTTGTACAAGAATTGGTAGTAAATGGGTATAGCTAGACCCATTCTTTATAATATGAGGAAGGACAAAAATGGAGATAGAATAGTTGTATTAAGTATTTGTGGCGGAAGGATGTCGAAAGTGGTAAGATAACGAAAGTGTATGTCAATGAGTTTGGTGGGTTGATCAATCAACTTCAGATTATGAAAAAAATGGATGCAGCCGGAGATGATGAATCATTTATGAGTTAAACTTGGAGATGATTATCTATGCTTGGGCAGTAGAGAGGGCCATGTTAGTTAAGATAGAAGGAATACAGGTGATGATATTCTCGTTCGTGGAAGTTAGTAAGGGTGGCTACTCAGTGATTGGAAAAAGGAAAACCCTTGATAGTTTTATGGCTCCAGGTCTTGACAGGAAGGGGGTTTAGTCCACAGGTTGGCCATCAAGACTAAGATGCCTTCTTACATGCAGAGCCCGAGACTAGTTCCTCGGAAGTGACCAATGGACTTGATAGTCTTTGTTTTTGGTTAGATTATGAGCTGGAAAAGTTTTGTGTTATGTGTCACCCGGGAAAGATTTAGATATGAGGTACATATCGCAAGGTTGTTATACGAGGGGCCTGAGATATGAGTACTTGTTGAGGAAAGCTAATGTGTTACATAAGGGACAACCCTGGACTATCATGGACATCTCTTGAAGTATATTGATTAGACTGAATGGAAACTAAATTGGTCAGTAAGGATGCAGCTGAGTATGCAAGGATTTTTTGGGTACGATTCAGAACTTGGGAATGGGTGGATTTAGTATCAAGAACGTTATGAAGAATGATATTAGTTTGGCTTAAGGAATTATTGGTTCACCTGAAGAATTATTTGACTTAGGGGTGATTGGATAGAGCATTGTATCATGGGACTCGTTGATATCGCCTGTTAGGAATGAAGAGTTTAAATGCCCCGTTACAAGACAGGACAATGTCTTCAGGAGCTGATCATCGATCTGGTTATTACCAGATAAGGATCAAGGAAAGAGACATTTCAGGAATTATTTCTTGTACCGAGTAGGGGGTGATGGATTAATAATAAAGGTTCCTAATCATTTTATACTTCAGTGACATGGATAAGTCCGACAAGCAAAGAATGCAGAATCGTCATGAATGGGTTGCATTTAGGTTCACTAGCGATGTGTTGAACCACTCCCCAGCTAGAATCAGAATATGAACGATTACTACACTAATGATATTACAACTAAAGCACCAGGGTTATAGGTAAGATTTTGGATGGTATTAACTTTGTTTCTCAAGGGTACTCAAGGTCACATTACAGGAAGGGAAGAGATTAGGTATGAAGAAATTTGGTCAAAAGCACATTAGGATCGGTGAACATATCAACTACTACTTAAAGTATCTTTGAAGACAACTACAACGTCAGGATTTTGAATATGGAATGGTTAGTCAAGTATGGGGACGGTGATGGATTGTAATTCCTGAGTTTAAAAGGGAGAAACCCTTGCAGTAATTGGCGCTGTATATATGGTATTTGGGTTTAGGGTTGGAGATCTACTATATTGGGATGTTTAGGACCTTAGCTAGTATAATGGACACTACTTAAGTTTTACCAGTGGGATCAAGACAGACTTGATTAGTCTGTGAGTTTCCAGATGAGCTTCCAAGGAATTTGTCAAGGGTACATCTACACAAAGAGGTAGAATGGTGATTGTATTGGTGTCAGGGATAGAATCAGATCTAGGGTGCTGTACTGAATGGTTTCAACAAAGCTGTAAGAATTAAAGACTCAATTGTTGAGTAGGATAATGTTCTTCAAGGTAGATCTTTGATCTGGTTATTACTAGCTAGAGATCAGGGACAATTAAGGATCTTTGATCTGGTTATTACCAGCTAAAGATCAGAGAGAAGGATATGAAAAAGATTGTTATTAAATTAGATAAGGGCACTGGGGATGCTGAGTCATGTGTTAAAGATTTGGTCAATGCCAAATTGTTTTTGTGAAATGGGTGAACAGAGTATTCAAAGATTATCTGAATTGGATTTGTGACTGTCTTGGTCAACGGTGTTGTGATGTATTCTTGGTTGGAAATTTGCCAAGGTTAAGGAATGCCTTAGGAATGGTAGTTTCCCTAGGCGGGCATGGTGGTACATGTATTCCAGGTTGAGTTCTACGTCTTTTTATAGGTCAGAATCAGTTTGTGAGTTGTTATGACACCACAGTGACAGGAAGAAGGTGATTGTTTATGCATGATGTTGGTTAAAGGATCCGACTAGAACTAGAGTGGAGTTACTAGTGGACTAGGGGGCCAGTTTGATACTTGAGATTATTATCATGTAAAGGATTAAGGAAAGACAGTTAAGTGAACCACAGATGGGACAATTTAAGGCAAAGTCTTGGTTGGATTAGCTAAGGAATGTATAGCGTCAGGTATAAGTTTACTGTAATATTAGGATCGGATCTGGAATCTGATGGATACCAGAATTACATGGAAATTATGGATGAATCTCATACTACTCTCTTGGTCTTTTCATCCAGGCGTCACGAAAAGGTACCAGAGTTTGAAGTTTTTTTTATTGGCGGCCTGGGATGGAGAGGGACATAATGGAATATAAGACAAAGCTCTTAACCTATTAGCAGGTCGGGACAAGGTATCAGAAACCAGTAAGGCTATTGTAGTCTCTGAGTATTTTATAATGGAAACAAGGAAACATCGTGATGGGTTTTGCAGTGGGCTGCCAGGACGATGGGTCAGCATGAGATGGTTGAGTCATTATGGACCAGCGTTTGGGGTGAATTCGCTTTTATTAGCAAGAACAAGTTACATAGCTTATCAGTATTCAAATCACTATGTGAGATAGATAGTATACCTTCATGGAATTCAAGGTCTACTTTATTGAATAAGGACTTTGTTCTACTTTCAGGTCTTGGGAGGGTTGAAGAAGACGATGAGTAGATAATCGGAATCCGGTGCATTTGTTTATTCTTAGACTTATGGTAAGTCAGAGAGGGAGAGTGGGAGATATATAGTTATTGGAAGAACACTTGATGAGATGGGGTATAATAAGAAATGTATATCATCCATTCCTTGGAATGAGATAAGTGAGATGTTATATTTGGATCCTGAAGTAGCTCAGGGCATCAACTTGTTGTGAATTTTCTAACGATTAAAATATGCGCAAGTATACACAGTCGACAACAAGTAATACAGTGATACAGTATCAAAGTTCGTCTCCACAGGGACTTTTAAGCTAAAAATAATGCAATATCAACTAATAACAATTTACAATTCAGTAGCCGAATCAAGAGAAAATTTGAGTGATTAATTCTGAAAATAAATGTAAATGAGCAATTTAATTAAACTAAAAATCAGATATTAAACTAAAAATCAGAGATCAAAATGAAGGAATTCTGTGTAGATTTCAGATATGAGAAAAATAGGTCTGGGTGGTTAATTCCCTTCTGTTCGTTCCAGTTGTTACAGCAATGGCTCAGCAATGGTTTAGCAATTGCATCAGAGTTAACAGATTTCACAAAGATTCAGTAGTTCCTTCCAAAACTTACTGATAACGTTTACAACTCAACTCAACACATTCCTGTATTAAATCAGGTTGCATACTGTCATTTAAACACCAAATCTCACGTTATACAAGGCAGCAAAACATCCTTATTTTACCACTAAGATTTACCTAAAAAGGTACTTCTCTTGCATCAATTAAGTGGGATCGACTAGCCTAATTTCTTCCAAAATCAGATCTAGCTAAATAATTGTTACTTATGGCCAGTAAACAACAATCAGTTAACATTAACAACACTTAATTGAACAACGTCACAATTACCACAACCATGCATCAAAACATTACTTCATAATATAGGGTTCATAACCACCCAAACCCTTAGGATATTAGTTCATAGCTGAAATTATAAACACAAATCCAGTACAGAAAAGTTCCATTGAGTATAATCAGAAAACTAGATAAGAATTTAATACAAAATGAGAGAGAGAGAGATTAGAGAGATGAGTGGTGAGCTCAGGTTTCCCTTAGGCGTCTGCCTTCCTCTTCTCCTCTGTTTAGTACTTCCTTCTTCTCTCTTCTTTTCCTTTTCTCTCTGTACTTTTCTTAGTGAAAATATACAGAAATCTTCAAATATTCAGAGTGTCTCCTTACTCTTTCGGCTGCCTCCTCTTTAGGGTACTTGGTGTACCCTAATTAGTAAGTCAAAGTCAATTGTGCCCTCTTGTCCTCTGCCACACCATCCAGCTGACTCATTGTACAACATTCTCGCCACCTAGGCATCACTTATTCTTCATTAAGTCCAGCTGGAATTTGTCACGTTTCTTCACTGGTCCCTGCCGATTGCTACGTTGTGGTTGCTACAGCATTGATAGAATAGCAACATGCTATTTTCAGATTTGTTCCCCTTCTTGATCCAAAGTTCCCGATCACCTATTCCAGCCTCCTTTCCTGTTTAACACATACACTAAACTACATAAATCACTCAAAAATATGACAATGCAAACACAAGGTCCCTAGCTACACAGACACACTAAATTATACACAATTACACAAAATACAAACACATTACTCTTTTGTTTGGTTTGAAAATTAAGTTTAAAGATATAAAAATAACTCTAAATCTTAGAGTTATCAGCATCATTGAGACTATTGAAGGTTAAAGCTTGGAGACTCACTCTTCAAAGTGAATGAAAGGGGTTTTATTGAATTGGAAAGAAAAATACGGGGTTCCAATTAGAAGATTGTACGTTTCTCAGCATATCGCCAAGGATAAAGGGAGTGAGGGGATAAGAGTAAGTTGGACCCTAGAATATTAAGACTGTTTGGATCTTGGAAGGGAGCAGTGAGGTTGCTTTTAAGTTAATATAAGTTTTGGCATTGTTAGCTGTACACAGTGTATAAATATTCCATGTTGGGGACATGGGTTAGAGAAACAAATGTGTTGTGATATGGGGATCTGCAGCTGTAGATGGATTCATTCTATGTGGAGTGGTCAGCTCAGTTATGAGATAGAAAGTAAGGTTCGGATGAACAAAATTGTACCTTGAGTTAAGGTAATGTTTTAAAACAGTGAGGTCTAGGAATGACCTGGGAAACTGGAATCAGTAATGCGGAATTTATATCCGGGAAATCAGATAAAATTTTGAGGACGAAATTTCTATAAGGAGGGGATAGTTGTAACGACCCAAATTTACTAATAAGGCTTAAGGGCCTTGATTAGTGTGCCGGGAGGGCACAGTTGGACAATATGTGAACCAAATGATTAAAAGCATGTTTATATGATTGTTTGGATATCCGTGATGCATGACTATGTGTATTAGTATGCATGTAGGCCCTGATTAGGGTAGAAGGGCATATTTGTAATTTTGGCCCATTGAGGGCATAAATGTAAATATCTGTGATAAATTGTTGAGACCACATTATTATGTGGATATATTTGTCACCTGTGACTCGAGGCGATCCTAGTGAGCGGGTTAGCGAAAAAGTCACAGCGGGGATTTATACCCAGCTTGGGGCGAGCCTGGGGGTAATTCTGAGAATTTAGGAAATATATTGGAGCCTATTTTCATATTGAGGAAAATAATTGGTGAATATTAAGATAACGGGAATTAAGCTGTAATTATTAGAGACCCTCAAGGAATTAGCGGGAATTGGGAGCAGTGACCAAAATGCCCCTGGAATGCTTTAAGGTTTAGATTATAATGGGAGGGCAATATGGTCATTTGATTTAAAACAGAGATAAGTATCCATCTGCCCTTATACACTTAATGGATTGTTTAGAGGGTAGTGGAAACTAAAAGGAAAAAAAAGGGAAGAAGGAAAAACAAAACTCTCAAGCTAACCCCTCTTTCTCTCATTCGGCTCCTTCTCTTTGCACCGTTCCTTGGGGGATTTTGGAGCTGTGGTTCAGAGGAGGATTAGGCCAAGCTTGGCACCTGGATCCTTAGAGAAGCTGGGAGGTTTTACTGGAATTAAGCTCAACTGAGGTAAGTTTTAAGATTTTTGATGAGATTTTCTAAGTTTTATTGAGGTGATTTCTATGTTTGAGTTTTGAATGGAATTAAAGGAAATAAACTAGAGGAATTGAAGGGCTTGAGGATGGAAGGATGCTAGAGATAAACTAAGGTCGAAATTCTCCATTGAGGTAATAAATTCTAGCTTTGAAGTTTTGAATTTATGGATTTCTGGTTGAATTCTTGAATTCTGGTTTTGGTGCTTGTTTTCTTGGTTTGATGATGCATGTGGGTAAGTTTTAGGTTGTTGGGTTGTGTGGGGTGAGTTATAGGTAATGGTAGGCTCAATATGGTGTGTGGTTGTGGTTTGGAGGAGTTTTGATGAGTTTTGGTTCGAAGAAAATCGAAGGAAAAATCAGAGGATGTCTGGTGTTGTGACTAGCACTGTATCGCTAGCCTTTGGGTGCTACAGTGCTAGGCTTGGGCTTCCTGGATGTTTTAGGATTCTGTCTGTAGCGCTGTAGCGCCCTCCTTAGGGCGCTGTGGCGCTACCTTTCTTCCAGAAATGGGTTTTGGGTGTTTTTCTTACGGTTTTTGCCCGGGGGCTCGGGGTTTGATTCCACCACCTCGTTTGGTGGAATTAGGGCTTCTCGAGGGCTCGGGATTGGTCCCGAGGCTAGCATTTTAGATTTGAGGTTTGGTGATGATTATGATCTATGGCTGTGACTAGGTGTACGCTAGGACTTAGACGGGATCATGCTTGAGGGTTGAATCGAACAAAGCTATTGGAATCTAAAGGTAAGAAAACTGCATCTGATTATGTGGTTTGGTTGGCACTAAGTGTTCCCTATGTTTGTATTCATTGTTATGTGATTGTGATAAGCCATGTGAACATGATGGGACTAAGAGCTCCTTATATTTGTATATCATGTCATGAGATGGTATTATACCATGGGACATGTGATAATCGGCCTAAGCATGTCAGAATCAATATTTGCGCACTAGGTGCGGCTCAGCCACTGGTAGCTGAGGACAGCTTATTAATCACTGAGCTCGGTTAAGATGTCCGGAGTCAGTGGGTCTAACACCGAGGGTGGCCTAAGTGAGTTGAAGACAGTGGGTTTAGCAGAGGGTGCGACCTAAGGGCGCCGACCCTGAATATTGTGTAATGGTTGCTATAAACTGTTGATTGTGAATGTGATTATCGTTGTTAATATGAAAAATATGATAAGTGGGTTATCTAGATGACGAGTTGTTTATTTGTCAATTGTTATCACAAAATAGATGAATGTTATGAACTTGTTGAGTACTTGGATAAGCTATGTGGAATATTTGGTTATTGATGTTGATCATGCTATGGGTTATGTTTTCATGCTGGGCCTCGGCTCACGGGTGCTACGTGGTGCAGGTAAAGACAAGGGTAGGTAGATTCAACCATGAGTTGGAGAGCTCTGGGGGCGAGGAGTACATTGTCGGCTGCTTGGCCGCCACGGTCGAGGGATTGTACAGGGACGGAAACCTAAAATGTGTATGTTGCCATTAGAGTGGCTTGAGTTATTTATAACTTCTGGAACTTTTGTAAATATGTCATCTAAACACTGTTTTGAGATTCCATGTACTAAATTGTCATTTTTAATAAAATAACCTGTTTATGACCAAAATCTTTTATTCCTAATCCATTGATGACGTTAGATTCACATGTTGTTTAAATGACATGACTAGCAAGTCTTGCACTATTTTAAACACACACTGTAACAGTCTTTGTTACACAGGGCGTTACACAAGGACAATATCCATCATGTCGTCCTTTTGTATAAGTCCACCGCATACACATTCTGATACCATAGTGTGCTAACCAATCCTTATTCTATCTTTTGAAATTCTGGTATGAAACTAGCCATTTCGACAAACTTTAGGTTCTTGTGTTACCTCAATCTTGGGTATGGGTGTCTTCAAAGATGCTTCAAGTAGTAGCCGATGTATCTTACCGATCTCACTGTACCTTTCACCCCTCAGGTGTTCCTTTAGTAATTTCTTTGTGGCTTCTAACTGATTTACTTCATACATGATCCCATCACTTCTCATAACGCGACCTTGAATACCCTTGAATAAATCAAAGCTTACTCTTTCTAGAGCCTTACCTGTAACACTGCATTATTAGTCTTAGTATTATCAATGAAGTGGTCATTCGCATTCTTCTTCTAACTGGGAGTTGACCAACATGTCCCTAATCAATCTTAATATGGCTGGTCCTTGACAATTTTGTGCTCTCTCTGCTTGTCAAACTTACCTGTGTCGTTGGAGCATTAGTTAGTTAAGAACATTCACTGATAATCCATCACATCCTACTTGGTGCAAGAAGTAATTCCTAAATGTCTCTTTCCTTGATCCTGAACCGGTAATAACAGATCAAAGGTTAATTCTTGAGAACATTGTCCTATCTTGCAACTGGGCAATTGAACCCTTCATTCTTAACAAGCGGTGTCGACGTGTCCCATGATGAGATGCTCTGTCTGATCAATCCTCAAATCAAATACTTCTTCAACTGAACCATTAATTCTTTTTGTTGAGCAAATGTCATTTTTCAAGATGCCCTGATACCAATTCTATCCATACCTTAATCCCGTAGCGTACTCAATTCCTTAATGCAACATCAATCTCAACGCTTCCTTGTGCACCCATTTGAAACCTTACCGGGCGATTTTGTTTTCATCTGATCTAACTGATATATTCCAAGTGGTGCCTACCACAATATCTAGGTATCCCATAGATGCAACCAGGTCCTTTCCCTTTTAAATCCAGAAGTCATCACCATTTCTTGTTATCCATAGTTGTCCCTTATTTGCTAGAATAATCTGTACTCAGAATCATATCAAAATCCTTGTATGGTAAACTTAATCAATTATATTGTCAACCTTCTACCCATAATACTCTATTCCTTCTCCTCAAAGTTACCAATCTTCACGACAGACACTAAAATTGCAAGCCCCATGGCGTGAGGATTATAAAGCGTGTGTCACAAATCTATGTCTCTTCTAGAAGATACATAGCACCGAACTCACTCAGCTCAGTTTATAACAAGGAACGAGAACTAGAGAGACAACTGGTCACCTCCAAGGGACTAGCGTCGGGCTCTGGCTATATCAAGGCGAACCAGTTCTCCCTTCTTTAATCTCAGGCAATCCTTCTTGATATGCCCAACCATTTCACATAGAAAACATGTCCTCCCAGATGGTGCCTCCCACACCTGGCACATACTAGGTAATTTCACCAGGCCTCATCGCCGCCCTAGCGACCATCCTATAAGCTATAACCCTTCCTGTTAGGACCAGGAGTAGTAGAACTATCAGGGGTCCTTCTTGTCTAGTTACTGGGAATCCGCCCCTACCTAATCCCGCAAACGAGGATACCATTGCTTGAGCTTCCTACACTACAACCCTCTCATCCATATCTCATCTCTTGCGTCTTCTATAACAAGGTCCTCCCTACTGCCCAAGCATAGATAGAAGTCTCAGGCACTGGAACGACCCTAACGCTCTAGGCCATCCCAAGTTTCAAACCTCAGATGAATCGTTCCTTCCGAACCACATTCATTGGTATCAAATCAAAAGAATATCTAACCAACCCATCACAGTCACTGACATACCTTGTCAATGTCTTACCATCCTGGATTACGTTCATAAACCCATTGGTCTTTGAAGTTTGAATTGCATAACAATAGTATCTTTCATCACACAATTGTCTGACTTCCTCCTAACCCATCTTGACAACATTCTAGGTCAGGGATACCACCTCCCACCACATCCGGGCATCTTCCCGTAGCCTATATGTGGCAAACGCCACTCTGTCATTACCTACCGCTCCTATATAATCAAGGATGGGGCTAATCATGCCCATCCACTACTCAACTCTGACCAAATCCAAATCTTCCTCGAAAAAATGGAGGATATTATTTCTGGAGTATTTCCTACGATAATTCTCATCTCTTTCCACACTTAGGTTGAACCAACACTGGTGCCAATACCGTTAAGATATACGAAGCAGCGTTCCCCGATGGAACCTGCAGTCTCAATCATCTAATCTCCTCATCCTAATCTGGCAGTCTTGCTTGCATACTAGTAAACATCTACTATGAATTCCAAGGGAAAATGGAGGGTTCTGACCCTAACTGTCATCTGCAACCCCCCATACTAACGATACCAAGTCTAGTTGACTGTCTTGGATACATACATTCTTAATCTATCCGTAGCCAATAACTTAACCTCTCAGCCCTAATATTCATATCCAGAACTATCCCACAGGAAAGACCAGACAATCATAATAACGACACACAATATTTATGCGTCAATTATCAAATCTTATTTCCACCAAATACATTCATACACATCATGCTCTCTATACTAGCATCTAGGTAAGGCACATAGGTTCAATTTAAACAATTAGCCACATAATCATGTTATTAGATACCTAATCATGAGTTGAGCTTATCTTTTGCGGCGAGTGTACACGCCCAGCCAATCTTCAGGAGCCCTTAAACCTAGACTGCTCTGATACTATGTTCTAACGCCCGGGATAGCCAAGACCATTACACCTTATGTTTAAAATAGTGCTCAACTCACTAAGCGAGTCATTTGAACTTAAATGTGTAACTAAAGACTAAGTCAAGGTCAGATATCAAAAGGTTTGGTCAACAAAATGATTATTTTTCATAAAAAAATTAAGTTTAAACATGGGATCCCAAAAATCAGTTACAAACTTGTATAGAGTAAATAGAATACAACTTAGTCGTCCTAAGCAGCAAACATGATTCAACCCTAGTTCCTCCCAAGCTATCTTGACCATGGCGATCGGGCAGGTTGCATATGTACACACAACTGCGGAAGCTCTCCAACTCATGGCTGGTCTGGCTATTTCTTACCCTTATCTGCACCACGTAGCACCCGTGAGCCAAGGCTCAGCAAGGAAACTTAAATCAGCATGCACAACTAGGAAATAATATAAAAGCAGTAAACATAAACCATCAAACTCAATGAACAATAGAATATGTGCAACAAACTCAATAGTAATATTCAGCTCAAGCAAATGTATAAATGAAGCTTGTCAATCAATACAAATAGTTAAGTGTGAACCACACTTCTGATTATTGTATAATGTTGAAGCCCGACACCCTTAGGCCGAGTCCTTTGGTCTTATAGCCGACTATGGCACAGTTAGGTTGGGCTGCATTCTGAATGCTTGCTATCGACCCCCGACACCCTTAGGCCAACCTATAAACAAATATAATCACAAATGCACAATGCATAACAAGTAGTCAATGGCAGCGTATACAAGGATGCCTATCCAGATATTCTCAGATACAAATTTGTTCACATTCATAACATATTTATTAATAGGGGTTTAAGCCCTATTCACAACACAAGTGCACTTTTCTTACCTCAAGTCCCGAGTAGCTAGCGTAAGGAAGCTCCGAGCATGATCCCTATCCCTGAGCCCTTAGCGATATACCCTAGCCGCAACGTATAATAAATAACCATTAAAACCTAAACTGATTAAAAACTTCAAAATAATATACTAGCCTTTGGGACCTCAACTGGGTAGTAGAATTATACTAAACTGGGTAGTAGAATTCATCATGAGCGCTTAGGTTAATGTTCCTGTCACTAAAACCTGGAGTGGCCCAAAAATGACCAGGTGGGCCACGACTTACCCCTTAGGGCTGTGGCGTGCCTCCTAGGTCAGAGAGCCCCCTAACTAGAACTAGGACGCAGGTCACGATTTGCCTTATAGAGTCGGGGCACGTCTCCAAAGCAGAAGCCCCCACCTGGCCTGGGTTCACCTGGGTCGCGACACCCCAAGAACAAGGCCGCAACTTGACCCTATGAACCCAGGTTTTCCTGTTTTTCCTCAGCCAAAAATCCACCAAAAACTTCCCAAATAAATACTCAAACTATAATTGAATCCCCAGCATAACCCAATATGATACCAGCAATCAAAAACCTGGCTCAACACACTCAAACTTCCATCCAAACTCAAATCCATATCCTTGAACCTTAAAACTACGAACGGCCATAAAAACAAAAATAGAGCACCATTAAAACAACAATTGAAACTCGCCTAAGCTATGAATTACTCCTCCTAGTTGTAGCTAACCAATTTTTAGGCCTTAAGTATTAAATTCCCCAAGCTTTCAACCACCAATTCCCCCCTTAACTTCCTCAAGAATTCACCAAAGTTTGAGAGAGAAAGGGAGAGGGTTGATTGGAGGAGAAGAGAGAGTTCTGTAATTGGTTCTTTTATTTTCTACCAGCCACCACTGTCTAATCTAACTTAGGGGTAAGTCCATCATATTTCTAAAAGGCCATAATGCCCCCTTAGTACACCCTTATCTCTAATTGCCTCTGAGGGAAAAAATGCCATTAGGTACATCCCCCGCTAATCCTCATATTGTCTTATGAATTCCCAGTTAATCCCAACATGTCCATTTAATCAGTGAATAATTGCACACTAACCACCAATTCCTAAATACGCACTAAGTGCCAAAATACCCCTAGGCTCGCCCTGAGCCAGGTATTGGACCCTGTTGTGACTATTCCGCTAATCTGCTCAATACAATCGCCTCAAGCCGTATATCATGAATATATCCATATAATAATGTGGTCCTCAATCATTTATCACATATAATCACATTTATGCCTTCAACAGCCCAAAATTATAGATATGCCCACAACACCAAATACCCCTTTTCATAACATATGAATATAAGAATACTAAAAAAGTATTATGATAAGTGGCAAAGTAAAAATAAAAAATGGCGGTCTAATTTTGGGAGCCCGCGCTATACTGGTCTCTAATTATTTTTTTCCTCGTTTTTTTTTTTAATTACAAAGCTTGAAAGAACTTTCTGGGAAATATATCGTTGTTCGACTCCTCCGCCTACAGTGTCTCCGAAGTCCTCCATCTACAACGTTTGGGTCTTCGGTTGGCTCCATCTTCATTGTTTCCAATCTTCTACAGAGTATTGTTTGTGGTATTTTTTCCAAACTACTTTTTATCAATCTGATTCTAACAGCTTGTGTTTGTGGTATTGTTTCATAAAACCACATTGAGCTAACCTGCATATGTTGAGCTAACTGCTCTCATTTGTATTCATCTTTCTCTTACTGGGTCTGAATCAAAAAATACAGAGTTTTCTTATTCTGTTCAGATCTTTTGGGATTCTTTCTTGCACAATAAAAAGGTAACACAACCACGTATCTTTTGTTATTTTCTTCTTCTATACTTGTTCTTGTCTTTTGGGATTCTGTTTTTCTTTGCTTTATTAGGATTTTTGTTATTGTGTTTCTGATTTTTAAACATCTTAATTGGAAAAACACATAATCTAATAATGCCTTCAAGAGTTTTAAGTCAAATATAATTACCCAAAACATCATAAATATAATTACCCAAAACAATAGCTTGGTTTCCCTCCCCTGTCTTTTTCAGAAGATCCACCTTACTTCCATAGTAAAGTTCACATTCAGCTCTATGACCATTCGAGTAAGCATATGCAACACATGAATAATTGCTCTTGCACAGTAGCTCACAGCTGTTTTGACCAATAGCAGTAGCCCTTTGAGTGGTTATTGAAGTCGGCATTAGTCCTTTTATCTCATAGACATCATCACCATTTTCACAAATTAATGGAATGATCAAACAACCACAAGAATTCCTCTCTGCTGTGCCATCACAAAGCGAATAGTTGACCATTGAAATTTGCTGATCTTCCATCCTATACTCATTGATAACCCCATTATTAGCCATGAAAAACCATGAATACACATGGCTTTCTTTTTTATTGAAAGTAAGATAAGTATCCTTCTTTTTTGATACATAACTAAAGTTGTGATTATCTGAAGAGCTTTCGAAGAATAATCTGAATCTTTGTCCATCCTAAAAGCCAATCTCTCAATAAATTTTTTCACCCAATCAGATATTGAACTGGGTTTTGTTTTCTCTATCAAAGCATAAAAAAAAGAACCCTTATCTGGATCATCAGGACTAAGCCATGTCAAAAGAAACTGCACCCTCGGCTGACTTGCTCTTTTTGCAACCCAAACTGCCTTCTTGTCCTTGTCATTCTTAAACCAGACTCCTATCTACTCATTGCTTGAATCACCAGAACTGAAGAATCCCAGCTCAAACACCCCATTAGAAGAAACAAAGGCTTCATAATTATACAAAGTCTCTCCAGGTTTAAGGGTATCTGATGCATAAGATAAGTAAGAAAGGGAGGAAAATATGAGGAGAAAAGAAAAGGCTTTGGAGTTGTAAGCTGTCACGTTGAATGGTTTACTAGGTTGGTTGGTTTGAATTCTATTGTTGGAGTATTAAACAATGATCAGGCATATAACACTTGGTCAGAAATAAGAATCATTATAATAAAATGTGACACCAGTATTTTGATCTTACTATGTTTTTGATTTGTTTTCTTTTTCCTTAAAACTGACTAGTAGAGAACAATGGATTGATCAAGTTAGAATGGTGGTCAATATTGCAGCCTCCTTAAGACTTCATTTCTGGTTTTATGTGGCATATGTTATTAAAAAAATGGTAGAGAGAGTACTATTTAGAATGATTTAAGCATAACAGTCCAAATAGGATTTTCTTGTGTTTGCATATATTTTTAATTATTTTAAATTATGAAATTTGGTTTATAGAAACACAGATGGAAATGGAAATAGAATATATATTTCCTTAAGGGTTCACAAAATAGAAAAAAAAAAAAAAAAGAGAATATTTATATGGTATCACTTCTATGGTAAGATTTTTTTTTGCCCCTTAATAAAATTGACTCTATGTCAATTTATAGGCTAGTGATGCCTATAACCTCTGTGTCATTTCTTCTCTATAGCAAGCTAAGTGTTTTTTCTTCAATATTTGCCTCTGTGGACACCATAACAACCATAAAGAGTTATATAGCTTCAACCCCATTACTGGAATTGACAAATTTGTTTCCTCTCTCTTTTGTTCTCTTCTATTTCTCTTTTTTTTTAGGGTCATTTAAATTCAATTGACAGTTTTTCTTCCTTCCTTCCAAAAACACCATATTCTTCTACCAAAGGGAAATATAATCTATGTGGTGGTCTTTTTTGGTCAACTTCTTTCAAACCAAGGAACACTGTTTGATCTAAAAGAAAGTTTAATGCACCAAGAATCCTCTCTAATTCCAGCTTTACATTATGCTCAAATAGACTAAAAACAGTTGGGACAAAGTTCAACAACTTACTTGCTTTTCCTGATACGGTTTGGCCTTACAGTCTGTCGCTTTTGACCACTCGGCCACTATCCCCTTCCCGGGCCGAGGCCCCCTCAATGGGTTCTAAGAAGGAGGTCTTGAAGAGCCTGAATCAATAAGCTTATTGATTTGATTGAAGGGAACTAAGACTTTTTATTAGCTTAGCTAGCGTTCTGGGAGAATCTAGTAATTTAGTCAGTTCCTAACAATCTCTGTAAAGCAAGGGGCAAAGCTTCTACGACAGCTTCCCCCTTCGTCGCTTCTGGCTAAGCATCTTTCGGCGGAGTAAAGGAGGCGACTAGTCGCTTCTGGCGAAGCAGTGAGCCTACCCTTCTCGTTACTACAACTTGAGTCTCAAAGCTTCAGAATTGATCTTGTCCATCACATGGTCTGCATCATAAAGCTCTGTGAGTTGTTTCTCCTCAGCATCATTTAGTAGAACATCAGCAGACAGCAACTTAGTTTCCAACTTTTTGAGCAGTTTACGATTGACTTTCTTTGCTCCAAAGAAGTCCCTGACCTCTTTAGAAGTCAGCCTATCAAACAAAACATTAAGAAACCCAGAGAAAAGAGCTCCGCCCATCACTGCAGTGCCCATGGTTTTTCTGCTTGAAAAGATTACTATGACAAATAACAGGTGAAAAGAGAGAAAACAAAAGCTCAGTTTTGAACAAAAGTCTTTGTTTAGGAAAGTATTCTATTTCAAAGACACTTAATGATTCATTTGTTTATTTATTTGTAAAGAGTTATACAGTCAATGTGTGATGATTCTATGATTACATATTTGTAAAGAGTTATTCATTTGTTTACTATGATTACATATTTTGATATATTTCATAAGTTGATTAAAGTATGTAATGATTCTCAATGAATCACTGATAAGTGAATTGGCTATATGGCAGTTTAGTTAGTTATAAAACTAGTTCATATATTGTAAACTTCAGGATTGAAAAGTTCAATTTTTTTTTACTATGACAAAAATTTCTATTATTGTCCACTTCAAATTATGGAAATCATTTTAGTAACAATCACATTACAATGAACATTTTTCTTGTAAGAAAAGGTTTAATCTCTTCACACCTAACCCTGCTTGTGTTTAAACATGGCTAGTCTAAATCAGATAATGATCGAGCAATAAGGTATGACAATACACTGTATGATATTTTGGCATAAAGATAAGTGCTTTTGCGATTTGATTGGGCAATGGGAGATGACACAATTAGCTTTCTTTTGACATTTTTTTTTGTTTTATGTTTTCCTTTCTTTTCTCTCCCTTGTTACCATGACTCGCTGTTAAAACTTTCATTCGATGTTTTACAATATTTGCACCTATCTGTGAAAAGAAAATAAACTGACAATGTCTTTTTGGACATTGACAAGTAGTGGTAGTTATCATTGATTATCATATAAAGTCACATTTTAATAAGAGAAAAAAAAAACAATGTTCAAAGTGTTGTCATCTTATGTTTATAATAATAAGATCACAATTTGTTATAGATAATTGTTGTTAAAAGGGATCTAAATGGACTGATTTGATTCAACTCATTATCTTTTGTCACAAAAAGGTTAATCCTAATGTGTCACATCTACTACTTATCTAAATAAACTATACTCGAAGAGAATATCACAAAAATTTCTTTACTATATCTAACTATAAATATAATCTCATAGTCAAATACATAAAATACATAAAGTCAAAGTCATAAACAAACATGTGTCTAAGTTTGTACATGTAATTTTTGAGTTAGACAAGTCAATCCTATAAACGACCCATTTATTATACAAGTTAGAAACCTCAACTTTAAACTAATTCAACCCCCTTTTAATTAAAATCCAAACCGGCTCACTTAATGCAAGTTTCAAGTCGTATTATCATGTTTGACCTATTTTGCCACCTTCAATCTTGAACATATATACCCAAAATTTAATATTTAAAGAATTTTTCTTACTTATTGTATCATTTAATTATAATTTTGTATTAATCTTTTAGGTATTGATTATATTCTTTAGGTTGTGGATCGAATTGGCAAGGAGCATTGCAAAGTTAATTAACTTGATTATTAATTGCAAGAGGTACGAAAATATGTTCTCTTAACTCTTTTATTAATATCATACAAATGTTAGAGGAGTTTGAATATCTTAAATATTCATTCATAGAGAAGTAGGTTCTGTGATTAAAATTGTGTGATGTGGTGATAACGAAAGGTTGAAAACTTGTGTGTCTTAGAGAAGTAGGTTCTGAAAAATTTGTTTGTGTGTTGTGGTGATATAAGGAAGAAAACTTATTGTGTGTTGTTTGAATTTTTTTACTTGGTATTGATAGATGGTTAGGTAACCGTTATATGGGAAATGATGTCAAATTTTATCTAGAATTATGTATTATCTTCTTACAAATAAATTGTGTTTGCTTGAATTGATTTGATTATATAGATAGATATCTCACTTGGAGTGTGAATAAGGGTAGTTTTCACGTCCCCAACCTTAGGGTATGAATAATAAAACATTATAAATATGAGTTGTGATTAGCTTTTTTATATCTATGCTTATGGTATGCAGATGGATAAAACTTGGATCCTTCTTAACAGGTTAGTAAATAAAAATAAAAAAGTTTAAGTTCAAGTTTTGGTATTTTATTATTGAAGTATCCTTCAAAATTGTAGAGTTACAAAGGAATATGAGAGAAAAGCTAGGGAGTTTTTGAAGTCTGTAGTAATGAATGCCAGTTTTCCAAGTAAGATTCTTTGTCCATGAAACAAATGTCAAAATTTAAGACATCAACTTTCGGATGAAGTTGTAGAACACTTAGTTTTGTATGGCATGGAAAAATCATAGAAAACATGGTTTCATCACTGGGAAGATCTAGTTAAAAGTAGCACGACTAAGACAAGTTCTACATATAATTTATTTCAGGCTGCTGGAGTATGTTCAAGTAATGTCAATGATTTGGATGATGATAACAACGATGATGATTTTGATAGTCTATTAGGAGATGTTGAATCTCCATTGTATGAAGGTTGTTTGAAATACACCAAAATTTCATCCATCGTCGAGCTATACAATCTAAAAACAAAGCATGGATTCTCAGATGTTGGCTTTTGTGAGATGTTGGAGATGATCAAAGCAATGTTGCCAAAAGATAATCTCCTACTAACATCTATGTATGCAATTAATAAGTATCTAAAGATGTTTGATCTGAACTATAAGCATATACATGCTTGTGTGAATGATTGTTGCTTGTTCACAAAAGAAAATGCTAATGCCCAAGTGTGTCCCACCTATCAATATCCAAGATGGAAGCAAAATGAACACACAAAGGAGATTCTACAAAGGCAGCCTACAAAATTGTTAAGATATTTTCCTATTACACCAAAGTTTCAAAGGATGTTCAGAAATGAAGAGACAATTTCATGCTTAAAGTGGCATTCAACTAATAAAAGAATGGATGGGAAAATGAGCCACCTGGTAGATTTAGAGGCTTGGGATGCAGTTAATGGGAGATGGCCAGATTTTTCACTTGAACCATACAACCTTCGATTAGGACTTGCTGTTGATGGGATCAATCCTTACAAAAATATGAGTTCTACATATAGTTGTAGGCCAATAATTCTCATTGTATACAAATTTCCACCTTCAATGTGCATGAAGAATGAATTCACATTTCTTTCTATATTGATTCCTGGACCAAAACAACCTGGGAATGACATAGATGTTTATTTGGAGCCCTTAATAGATGAGTTACTAGAATTATGGAAAGGTGTGTATACATATGATGCTTCTACAAAGAATTTTTTTTAATTTAAAGGCCATGCTGTTATGGACCATAAATGATTTTCCAACTTATGGAAACTTAGCTGGATGTGTGACTAAAGGGAAGTATGGTTGTCCTATATGTGGAGAGAACTCGAATGTTGTTTGGTTAAATCATAGTAAGAAGATGTCTTTTTGCAATCATATTCGATTTCTTCCACAACATCACCCATATCAAAAGAAGAAATATACAACTGCTAGGGCAAGGGAAAGAGCACCACAATGTCCAACTATATTAATAGGTGTTGAAGTAGCAGAGCAATTAAGTGAATTGACTAATGATTTTGGTAAGGGTAGAAAGAGGGGTCGTGGTTCAGAGTTTGATAAAGGATGGAAGAAAAAGTCAATTTTTTTAGGCTCCCTTATTGGGAGATCTTGGTTGTTCGTCACAACTTGGATGTTATGCATGTTAAAAAAAATGTTCGTTAAAGCATTATTAACACATTGTTGGATTGCAAAGGAAAATCTAAAGATCATTACAAATCGAGATTAGATTTGACAGAGATGGGCATTATGACTCATCTCCACCCATATGAAGAAGAAGGAATTACTCGTCTTCCTGCTACAGCTTACACTTTGTCAAAATCAAGGTAAGAAGTTGTTTTGTAAGAGACTATTTGACTTGAAATTGCCTTATGGATATAGTTCTAAGATTAGCAATTGTGTAGATATGGAGAAACATAAGCTAACAGGACTTAAATCACATGACTGTCATGTGATTATGTAGCAATTGTTAGCTATTTCTATAAGGGGTTTAATGGAGGAAGGTTGCAGAGAGACAATCCTTCGACTTTGTAGGTTTTCCATGAATTGTGTCAACGTGTGGTTGATAAGGAGGAG
This sequence comes from Humulus lupulus, assembly GCF_963169125.1. NCBI lineage: Eukaryota > Viridiplantae > Streptophyta > Magnoliopsida > Rosales > Cannabaceae > Humulus > Humulus lupulus. The sequence continues at coordinate 96,759,652 of NC_084795.1, read as the reverse complement.
ATTATAAAATTGGAATTAGAATCTGCAGAAATTGTCTACAAACTGGAAGAATAATTCCCACCTTCTTTCTTTGATTCAATGATTCACTTGGTTGTCCATTTAGCGTGAGAAGTCAGACTTTGTGGTCCGGTGAAATTTCGATGGATGTACCATTTTGAAAGGTATATGAAAGTATTGAAAGGATTTGTATCAAATTATGCATGACCAGAAGGATGTATTGCAAATCGCTATCTTGTTGTTGAATGTGTACGCTTTTGTGAGACCTTTTTGTAGCATAATGATAATCAAGATAGTACTGAAGTTGAAGAAAATCCACTATCAGTTGGAGAATGCTTTGAACATGACCAAGGGGATATAGCAATAGCCCACCGGTATGTGTTATTCAACTCAGATATTGTAGCACCATTGCTCAATATCCATATGGATGAGCTGAAAGGAATGCACAAAAAATTGAAGGATAATCAAACTTTGCTATGCAATCGACATTATGAAGGGTCCCCCCTATGGTTTTATGATAAGGTTACACTCTAAAGCAAAGATACAAGTTTACATTTTCATTTATTATATGAAACTTATTTGACATCACTATTTTTTTCTTTTCAGATTTCTAAATCTAACAAAGTAGATGACACGTTAGCTCAATTGGCTGAAGGCCCAAGACGTAGTTCCATTTCCTATAAAGGTTACATGATTAATGGAATTCGGTTTCATAAAAGAGGTGCTGAAAAAACTACTCAAAACAGTGGTGTATATTTGGAATCACATGGAAGTGGGCAGTTGAATGATACAGAAGAGTATTTTGGAGTTATCAAGGATATAATAATGCTTGATTATCGTACTTTTAAGGTGCCTTTATTTTGGTGCGATTGGGCAAATATTCGAAATGGTGTTAAAAAGTTGGATTTCTATAAACTTGTAAATTTTAATATAGAGCAAAATCAGTCTATTAGGGATCCATATGTATTAGCATCTCAAGTTAAAAAGGCATTTTATGCTAGAGAGAATGAGTCATCTAATTGGTATATAGCTTTAAAGTATTCAAATAGATGGTGTTTGGGGCTAGAATGAAACAATCTGTATGATTTCATTCAAATTTATGCTACTCTTATGACTCTTTAAATGTAATTTTTTTCATACTTTCAATGAAACATAGCTAATTTTATTTACTCTTTGGCTGATATTGTGTTTCTAATTTTATATATTAATTATTTATCTTATTTAGGAAGATAACGATATGATGCATTTATGATTTTAGTTCTTATGTTATTTTTTTTATTGCAGTAATTTCAATAAAATGAGTACATTACGAAAATCTCCGAGAAAGTAAAAAAAACACCTACACCTAAGTGCATTATGCAATATTGTTGCCCAAAAAAGAAAAAAATATATTAAAAAGTCAAGCTGACTGGGATGATATGTTGGACAAAAGCCTTATTCTAAAGAAAAAGAGTTCCTTATCTGAGTTTTCAGCACCTGCTAGAGTTGTAATAGACTCACCACCTGCTCTTAGTACAAGAGCAACAACTCGTTGTATGGTTTACAATGGGGAGCCATCTCCAAATGATAATATGGAAAACATGGAGATGTCACTGGGAAGTTCAAGGACTAGAAGATCCCTTAATGATGAAGTAGAAAGGTTATTAGAAGCAGGAAGAATTTCTAAAGAGGTTGAAAATGAGGAACTGCAAGAAGTGGCTGAGGCTGAATATTAAAAATGGTCGAGGTAGAATTTGAAGAAGTTGCTGAGGTGGAACTTGAAGAACCAGAAATAATGGTTGAAACAAATGAAAATATAAGTATTTCCCTAGCTATAAGGCAACAAATGCAGGAAGCTGTTATAAAATCTGATCAATTACAAAAAACAAGTAAGACAATTCAAAATGAGTTCCAAGAAGCACCTCAAGATAGAAATGCAAATGAAATGAATGCACTCAAAAAGACTAGGGGCAGTACTACATTGGCAAATCTTACTAAGAGAAACAATGACTCGATGAAAATAAATTGGAATGAAAAAGGCCAACCAGTTGGTACTAACTCAGTACAACTTTTGTGGGTGCTCTTGTGAGGGAGATAGTTCCTTATACTATTTCAGATTGGAGGAAAATTTCTCCAATCACGAGAGACGTTCTTTGGGCATCTATTCAGGTAGCAAAATATGATTTACATGTGGTTATATTCTTTCTTTTCTTTAATATTCAGCTCTCATCATAAACATATAATATGCTATTCTATATCTTATTGTAGGAAAAATATGATTTACATCAAGATTGGAAAAGAAGATGCGCTTTGAAATGATGGTAGACCTATGGAGATCTGCAAAATCTAGACTAGTCAATGATATTATTGATGCTAAAACTAAGAATGAACGACTAGCATTAAAGCCAGATTGCATAAAAAGTGTAGTAAAGAACATATGGTAAGATTTGAAATAAGTGATTGAATATTTAAGTAGAGATCAAAATATTTTTTTTCCTAATGTTGGTTTCTTATTAAATAGGTTATAAGGGCCAAATTTCAAGAGAGGAGAAAGAAAAGTGTTCCACACACCTTAAGTCGAAGAGGATATGCTCGAACAATCAATGATATGGTAACAATTAATATTTTTAGTGAATACATTTTGGTTCTTATTATTAGTTTTTATTTTATATTCTACATTTTATTATTGTGTAGACAAAACAAACTGAAGGGGGAATGTAACTAGGATTGTTGCTATACGGAGAGCCCATACCAAGAAGAATGGTGAACCAATCAACCAAAAACATCTGAAGTTTTGTGAGTATTTATTATTTAATTTTGGATATTTATACTTGTTCACTATTATTGTACATTAGTTGTACTATTTTATATGTAGGAAGAACTGACTGAAATTATAAGCGAAGACCCAAAATCTAGAACCACAAAACATTCCGATGAGGATGCATTAACAAAATTATTTGGTAATCCAAAATTTGGACTCTTAATCAAACAAGGAAGGGGGGTAACAAGGTCAAAATTAATTGTTGTTAATATGTGTAAAGACAAGATGACATTGTTGGAAGAAGAGTAGCTAAATATGAAGATTCAAATTGCTGAAATGTTTAATCTACTTAAAGGACACTTGGTAACAATTCTTTCTCGCACTTGTATAACTAAAAATTTGCATTTTTGAAATGAAACTTATCTTGTTGTTTATATTTAGGGCGATAAAGCAACAACAAGTAAGGGGCAGTCCCACAATATTCCACAATCCAACAATATTCCTTCTCCTAAGGTAAATCTTCAAATTGTTTTCTTTTTTTTTTTTAAGGAAACAAATACAAAAATTAATATATTGTCGTCAAATTGCAGAGTGTTGGAGTTAAAAAGGGCCATAACTTTACAGAAGCAAGGAATGCTTGCTACTGGCTCGATGGGTCAGATGCAATTATTGTTGAAGGCCATTGGGATTCTAGTGATCCAGACTTAGAGGTGCACGGAATTCCTCTTGGACCAGATTTTATGTGTGTATGGGTTGATGTTGTTGTTGTGCCTGGTGCTTATTTATTTCGTCCTAACTATGAGATTCTTACTATACGAGAAGTTGTTGGTTCAACAGTTGCATGGCCTTCTCAAAAGGTTATTCCAAAAGGCATTTATTTGGTTATTTAATTATATAAATGCTTGTTCAACATTAACCGATATGCAATCCAAGATTATGATAGTATTATTGACTATTTTAGATGAATGACATGATATTTCATGACCTCATTAGTTTTTCTTTTATGTTTTATTTACAAGATTCAACAAGTGAAGTGCAAAAGAAAATCTGATTTGGAAGGCTTTGGTGTGCTGAAATTTGGAAGATCATGAATTCCTACCTTTACTTTTGAATATGCAACTGTTTAAGACTATTTTGTTGACTATTGTGAGAATGTTTTGTTTATGTTAATTAGGCAGTGTTGAATATCTTAAGACTTTTGGATTATTTTTTAGATAATCTTGAATGTATTTTGATACAATTATTTTGTTATATGTGTTATGAACCATATAATTGGTACTCAAAAATATATTGTACAATGTTAAGGGTGTCTTAAGTATATTAAATGAAGCGGAAAAGAAATAAAAAATAATTATAATATACAGGTTTATATAATAATAATTCAAGCTTATCCAAATATTGGAATAATACAAAAAATGTGTTATTGTATCTTTTACAATAACACTGGTTTATAAGCATAAAATTATGTTATGCAAACTATTTTCTATAGTGCAGAAAGTGTGTTATTATAAAGTGTATCATAACACTACTTTATAAGTACAAAAAAGTGTTATATAATCTAGTTATAAATAGTATAATGAAATACTTATCTAAATATTAAAATAACACAACAAAAGTGTTATCGTAAGCTATACCATAACACATGTCTATAACTATGGAAAAGTGTTATGCAAAGTGCCTGACCTACTATAACACTGCTTTCCTTAACACATCAAAAAGTGTTATGGTATATATTTGATAATACTTTTTTGATCTTATTGAAAGTATTTTTTCTTGTAGTGGCCCTTATTAACAAGAACGGGCGCACATGCATATTTAATACACATAAACATGCACATATGTTCATATTATCACGTAAATCATGTATGCAACGTAGTCACACATTTATTCGCTTAATTCAACATATATATATCTTATTATGCCCTCCAGGCACAACAATGGAGGTAATAAGCCTTAATGGTAAATTCGAGACGTTACATAGCCTCTTCCTCTCTTATTTCCCGTATCTTAAACAATCATTCAACTCTCATATGTATATTTGATAGATCCCTTGGTGGGTTCAAGTAGAGTTGCTCACTCAGTAGCGACCACTTTTGTAAACTTTCTCTGAGCATATTCGTTGCCACTTTTTTGCCTACATTATTAATCTGATGTACCAACTTGAGGTACCTTTTCAGGTATGTACGAGGGTGTTCATTTACCCCTTACTCATTGAATACAAGTCACCCATTGTTTTTGGTGTTTCAATATTTATCTCATAGTGTTATACAAACCATTCGCCTAACTCCACAAAGGAATTCACTGATTTTGGTTTCAACCACTTGAACCACCTCAGCGTCGGTCCCACCCAATTGGTCATGAAGGCTTTGCATTGCATGGCTTCATTCTTGGTTTCCATTGCCATCTTTTGCTAGAAATGTAAGATGTGATTTGATGGATCTGAACTTCCGTCAACTTGGGAGGAATTTGGCATTGCGAAGTCTTTCGATTTTGGTTAACTAACAATCCAGTCAGTGAAAGGTGACTTAAAAATGCCTTTGAAAGATTCTTTGGCCATATCCATCAAACCCCGGGTAATCACAATGTTCACACTGTTAAGGAATTTTTTCATCATTTGCCCTTTCCAATCGGATGGTATCACAGGCATCGATGGTGATTGTCGTGCTTGAGATTGTTCCGAACAGTTGGTGTCACCATCTTTTTTGTAGTGTGTGTTCCACTTTTCTCCTTTTCTCACTGGTATAACTTTTTTCCTTCCTCTTCATAAATCTTTGAGACATCTTCCTCCATTTCTGGCAGCTCCGGGTTTGCTTCTGGTTGAGTTTCATCAGTAACTTATGTCGTAGTGGCTTTAGTTCGCCCTTGGTGGATATATTTCTCTCTCCTCATCAAGGTTAATTCTGCCATCGACTTGGCTTGTTGCATGACCATCTCATCTATTTATTTTTGGTGTCGATCCTCCTCTTGCTGTCATCGCTCCTTGACCTGTTGGAATCTGACATCTTCTTGTTCTTTCATTTGTTGCATAAATTGCATCACTTTGTGTAGCTCTGGCATGTAGTCCACTTGCGATGACTGGCTCACACCTCTTCTAGTTGTGTTTTTGAATGAGGCATTTTCTTTTCTTTACTAGTTACCATCCAATTCTTCGAAAGACACAAAGATCAATAGTTATCAAGATATATTTTTTTTTAGTTCTATCATTATTGCACATTTGACGAAAATTTTGGAGGTTCATATTTTTTCACTAAAATATCTGTTTCAGATGTTTTTTTTTTTTTTTTTAATTTTTGTATTTTTTCGAGACCTACAAGATTAGAATGAGAGAGAGAGTGAGAGAGTGAGAGAATGAGAGACGTTAGAGAAAAAGAGAGAGAGAGAGAGTTCGGACTGAGAGAAAAAATGAGTGTTTGAATACAAAGGGTGTTTTAGTCCAAAAAATTGAAATTGTCATATATTTGGGATAGTAATTTATGTTGACATATTAAAAAAATTTCACTAAGTTATTATACATATAACATGAAATTTCCCTTCGTTTTTTCTTACTCTACAAATATAGTTGTTAAAAAACTTGTTTGAAGCAATTAAGAGATTTCAAGAACAATAAATAAAAATTAGTTTTTTATGTTAATTACATCATGTGTGTAAATTATATTAATTTGAGATTACCAAATTTATTAATACTTAAATGGTGTTCGACAAAATAGTTATATATTTAATTACTTTGCACCATAACTTCATTTTTATAATTCATTGCCAAATGACTTTTAAGATACACTTGATTTCTTGTTTGATATATTCGACACTCAAAATTCTCAATATTTTTTTTTTATATAAAAATTCTCAACACCCTATTTGGAGACTATTTAGACAAATTTAAAAATAAATATTAATTTACAAAGTAATATTAAAAGATAATCTATTATTACTAATTACTCTAATATATACTTATATTTTATCATATATAACATTTAAATTCACCTAATATATTTATATTATAATAGAAATTAAATATAATTAGTTTTAAGTTGATAAAATAAAAAATTATATTTAATTGATATTACTTCATAAAATATAGAGCATAAAAAAACACTATATCTCAATACAAAAACTCCATAGTTTTTAATATTTTTTTCAAAATAAAATTGCATACTAATTGTCAACAAAAAAAATAATAAAAAAACGTGAGTTCTATCTGGATATATTTTTTGTGGACTTTGCTTACAGCAGTATAACTAATTTAATAAAAAAAAATTATATCTCACAACATATAATTCATTTTATTTACAAATTTAACCTCAACAATTTTAATTACAAAAATAAAAATTTTTATGCTGCATATTAGAATTATACATATCTCATATAAGAATTGTCAACACTAAAATAATCATTTAATTCTCTTTCATAACTTTATAAGAAAATTCTAGTCACACCGTTGATCATTTTGGCTCAAGAGTTGTACCATCGCGACCTATTTTTCAAAGTGATCATTTTGATATGTTGGAAACATATGTTTTCTTGCCATCACCAGAATCAAAAGTAACCATTTGGTTGCTTATAAATACTAATTAGATACTGATAAGTTACTTTTTTACAAAAAAAAATATTTTAGTTAATTAACTTTAAGGTTATTTTAGAAATTTGGTTAATTGGTTTATGTTAAGTATGAAAAGTAACTTTTTAGGAGTAACTCCAAGTTTATGTTATGAAAAAATAACTAATTAGTATTATTTTCTAATAAGTTATTCATGGTAACTTGGAATTAGAGTAACTTTTTATACTATATGATGACTAATTAGTTTATAAAATAGACTTGAAAATAATGTAAAAGTATCTTAAATAATAAGACATGTAAATTACATGAGTGACTAAAAAAGTTTATTAAAAGTTAACGTGTAGTATACTAAATGAATTTTTATTAATAAACTATATGGTAACTTATTATACTATATGACAACTTATTAGTTTCTGAAATAAATTTGAAGGTTACCAAATTGTATCTCAAATAATAAGATACCATAATATAACCTAAAAATAACTAATTGATATATTAAGATGTCTACAAAAATGTTTTGGAGGTAACCAAAATATACTGAAATAATATGATCTAAAAATAAAAATTTTATTAAAAAAAATTACAAATTGGTAACTAATTATCATTATAAGTAACCAAAATGTTATTTTTGAAAACAAAAAAAACGAGAAATTTGAGAATTCATGAATGTTTCAAATTCAAGTATATTATTTTTGGAATCAAATATTTTTCGATGATGTAACAAAGTATTTTTATAAATAAAATTTTGTATGTAGTTTTTGTAATTATTTTATATTATATTTATATAATTGTAAAGATCCCATTTAATAATCTCAATTTTGGATCAATCAAAGAAATGGAGGTAAACATTTACTAGCTTTTAGTTTTATTTTTTTGAACTAACATATTTTTTTCCCTTAAAAAAACTACACACATTTTTTTAGGAGAACATTTTTTTACCTTCAAAGGTACATATTTTTTTTCCCGTTTTTGTCTTATATGAAAACAAAAACCTTCTTTAAAATATACGTACATACTTTTTAATTTTAATAACTCAACGGCTCATTTTATCCTTTTTTTTCAGTTTAATTTTTTTTTTTAAATTATTTCATATCCTTGTTTGTTAATATATACTTTACATATAAATTTAAAATTAAAATATTTATATAAAATATTATTTCTGTACAAATAATATACAATTTAGTTTTAATAAAAAAAATGATAAAATAGTATTTTATAAAAGAAATTGTTTTCATCATATAACACAAATAATGATTATTGAAATTAAAATATATATGTTCATATTTGAAATATGTTTTTCTTTAATATATTCAAAATTAAAAGAAAAGTTGATATTAGATATAAACAAATTGGAAAGTTAGGTAGTGTAGCACATTTTACCTACTAGTACAACGCAACATTTATGTGGGCATGTGAGAGTGCTTTTTTTTTTTTTTTTTTTTTATAATGTTGTTTATTGTAGTTATAACAAATTTTATGTAAATATTTAAGAAATTTTGAATAATTTACAATAACAAAAAAAAAAAAAAGTTCAAACAATTGCTTTTACACATATAAAAAAAATAAGTATTCGTACAATAAGTTGTTTGAACTTTATTTTCGGTACTATAAATTATTCAAAAGTTTTTGAAAACTCGCAGAAAGCTCGTTATAACTATAATGAACACCGTCATGAAAAAAAAAAAAGATTATGCGCTCATATGCCCATATCAGGAGTGTATTGTACCAATAGGGTAAAAAGAACTACTCCACCGCATATGCTTCCAAACAAATTATATAATAACATGTTTTATTAAGCGAACTGTAAAACTAGACACACGGATTTCCAAAATTAATTTATTTGGAAGTGGGGCTCACATCAAAACAACAAAAATGATTTCATGGTAGTGACGTTTCCAACCCAATACTTAAGATTTTCCCAATAAAAAAAGTATAAAATAATGCAAAATACATAAAAGGACAAGTGTCTTCTATCAACATCAATCCTTCTTATATAATAGAGTATATATATCCAACGTAGTATGCGTTGTAAAATTAATATAAATACGCAACTGTACACTATCACAAACAAGTAATAAAGTGATAAGTATATGAGTATCGCGCTCCACATGGATTGTGTTAGCAACAAATCATGTAAAATCAACACTTAACAACTTGAACAAAACAATTTGTAAGATTTTATTAAACCTAAAAAACTAAAAAAGAAATCATAAAAAACAAAGAACAAAAAGAACAAGATAATGATAAGGAGCTAGAATTATTAAATCCTCTTAATATGCAATTTGGTAACAATGGTGTGTTATATTATTTTATAATATAATGTTTTAGATTAAATAAATGTGACAATGAGTGTCACATATTGTAATATATAAAAGCGTGTTACAATATTTGGATATATGTGAATATTCAAATATGTACCATATTTGGTGTTACAAATTCAGTTACAGATTTGTAACTCCCAAATATTGTCCATTATTGTGTAGATTTGTTGTTACAAAATTTTACGTTGAATTTCTTAAAGCCATAAGTGAAATGGCTATTGGAGACTTGGTTTTAACCCCAATAATGTGTTTGGGGGGGGGGGGGGGGGGGGTTACAAAATCAATTGCGAATAATTTGGAATCGTTTGGAAAAAACAGCACAAATTTGTGTGCTAAAACTGGCTAGTGGCCGCGGCCAGGAGCATTGGTGGCCGCAACCTGGGTGACAGAGAGCCACGACCGCGATCAGCAATGCCCGTGGCCGCGGCGAGGAAGGCTGGTTGCCAAAATTTTAGTTTTTTCCAATTTCTTGAACGACTCTAACAACACAAATAACTCCCAAATCTTCTATTAAATTCTATAAACATCCAATTAATCATTGGTAACAACCATGGGGGTTGGTGGAATTTGAAATTCAAAGGGTGTCTGTAAACTCTATAAATAGGTGTCTATTGCTCACTTGTAAGATAATTTTTTTATCAATTAGAGCACTTGGCTGGAAAACACCTAAGGACTTGATAATTCTAGAAAGCTATTTCAAAAATTGTGAGAGTTCCCTTAGTGCTTGAGTTAAGGGGAAATAAGCTTTTGGACAAAGGTTTCAAACCTTGTTCAAGTTGGTGATCCTCAACACTCTTCACTTTGGTTGTGTGAGTGAGAGTTCTTTGTTCTTGTTCTTTTCTTTTTATAATATAGCCTTTCATCTTCTTCTCATATCCTCCTTTTACTCTTTTTACTTGTATCTTTTGTTATAGAGTTGCAACTTTATTTAATCAATCTTGGTTCATTTGTATATTTTGCTTAGAGTTGAAAAGGTATTTTTAACATTTCCATTTAGGCAACTTATATTTTCCTAACATTCAAAACCTTACCCCTTGTTTGTTTCAATGGAGGGAAAGACTATAAAAATCATGAACCAAGACCTAGTGAGGTTGGATAGATTTGATGGATCCAATTTCACTAGGTGGCAAGATAAGGTGAGGTTTCTCTTGACCACTCTCAAGATCGCCTACATCCTAGAGTCCACACTTGAACCGCTCCCAACGCCATCCAACAAGGACACTCACGAGGTGGTGGAGAAAGAAGGAAGAGGGAGGAGGACAATCTCCTTGGTAGGGGTTGTATCCTCAACACCCTTTTCGATAGGCTCTATGACCTCTACACCGAGACCAAGTCGGCAAAGGAGATATGGGATGCACTTGAGACAATATTCAAGGTGGAAGAGGAAGGTACCAAAAAGTTTTTGATTTCTCAATATATTGATGTCAATTTTTTTGGTGATAAACATATTCTTCTTCAAATACATGAGCTACAAATAATTGTTAACAAATTGAAAGTTTTGAAGATTTAGCTTCCCGAGGCCTTTCAAGTTGGTGCTATAGTGGAAAAATTACCACAAACTTGGAGGAGATATATGAAAAGAATCCTTCATAAAAATGAGGATTATTCTTTGGAGGAGATCCAAAAGCATATTAGAATTGAGGATGAATCGATATGTAGAGACAAACTTGTGGAGGGATCTAACGGAGATACTTCCAAAGAAAATGCTGTGTCACAAACAAAACATCACAAAAACAAAGGAAAAGGCAAGAAGGTTAATGAAACATCTTTAGGTCCAAAAACCAAACCAAACAAGTTTAAGGGCGAGAAATATCCTTGCTTTGTGTGTGTAGGCATAGAAAAGACCAACAAGGATCTAAGGTAAATGCAACTCAAGTGGAGAATATAGCTGCTACCCTTAGTGAGGTGAATGCGGTCCAAGGCAAGGTGAAGGGATGATGGTAAGACACATGTGCTACCGTCCATGTCACCTATGACAAATCATTGTTCAAAACCTTTGAAGAGTCAAAGGGATACCATGAGATTCAAATGGGCAATGAGGGAAAATCCAAGGTACTTGGCAAAGGTACCATTGAAGTCTTTCTCACCTCCGGCAAGAAAGTCACATTAGTGAATGTGCTTTATGTTCTCGAAATGAGTAGAAACTTGGTAAGTGGTGATTTTCTTGGAAATACCGGCATTAAAGCCATTTTTGAGTCCTGTAAACTTATTCTTACCAAATCCAATGTATTTTTGGGAGAGGGGTACTCTAGCAAGGGAAGGATTAAGTTGTGCACCAATGATGTAATTTTCAATGTTATCAATAAACATGCTAATTCTTCTTGTATTGTTGAGTATGAATCTTTATTTTTGTGGCATCTTAGACTATATCATATAGGTTTTTCAACCATGAAAAGAGTAGTAAAATGTGGTATGATTGCATGAAATATTAAAAACTATGGAAAATGTGAAACATTTGTTAAGACAAAAATGATTAAGAAACCATTTCCTAGTGTAGAAAGATCATCTGATTTACTAGATTTAATCCATAGTGATCTTTGTGAATTAAATGGTGTTTTAACTAGAGGTTGTAAAAGGTATTTTCTTACTTTTATAGATGATTTTAGTAGATATACCTATGTGTAACTTTTAAAGCATAAAATGAGACTTTTGATGCTTTTAAAGTATATAAATTAGAAGTTGAAAATCAACTCAATAAAAAGATTAAGGTGCTAAGAAGTGATAGAGGAGGAGAGTACTTCTCTAATGAATTCAATGCATTTTGTGAATAAAATGGCATAATTCATGAGTGCACCGCACCTTATACACCACAACATAATGGTGTTGCCGAAAGGAAAAAAAGGACTTATCTAGAGACGATAAATTCTATGTTGGTGTTTTCAAAGTTAAACTTCAACTTATGGGGTGAAGCTTTGTTAACCGCTTATCACATTCTTAATTGAATACCGATGAAGAAAAATGAGATATCTCCACATGAGTTATGGAAGGACAAAAACCCAAGGTACTTTAAAGTGTGGGGGTGTCTTGCATATTGCATGAAAAACAAATCTAATAGAACAAAGTTACATTCAAGAGCCATAAAGTGTGCTTTTGTTGGTTTTGCCAACACTAGTAAAGCTTATAGGTTATTAGACTTAGAGTCTAATATTGTGATTGAATCTAGAGAAGTTGAATTCTTTGAAAAAATGTTATGTGACAACAATTCTCAAGCTTCAACATCTCTAAAGGAGAATTTTTTATATGAGAACAATTCTCAAGCATCTACATCCAAAAATGATTCTCAAAGGGAGAATTCTCAAAGGAATGTAGGGAACCCATTGAACTTAGAAGAAGTCAAAGGGCTAGAAAGGAGAAAAGTCTAGGATTGGATGAGACAAATTCTCAATGAATTACTTTCTACATTGTAGAAGTAAATAGAGAGGAAATCATTAGGAAAATTCCTATTGTACTTCTCATTGAGGATGATCCTAAGACTTATAGAGAAGTCATGCAATCAAGAGGTAGTGCATTTTGGAAAGAAGCCATCAATGATGAGATGGATTCCATTCTTTCCAACAACACTTGGGAGTTGGTATACCTCTCACCGGGGTCTAAGCCAATTGGGTGTAAGTGGGTATTTAGGAGAAAATACCACACTAACGACACTATCTAAACCTTTAAAGCTAGATTAGTAGCTAAAGGTTTTAAGCAAAAAAAGGGTATCGATTATTTCGATACCTATACGCCTCTTGCAAGAACAAATTCTATAAGAATTTTGTTCGCCTTTGCTTCTATACACAACTTGTATGTTCATCACATTGATGTCACGATGGCATTCCTTAATGGTGACCTCAATGAGGAGGTCTATATGGAACAATCCGAAGGGTTTTTCCTACCATGATATGAACATAAAGTACGTAGACTTGAAAAATCCTTATATGGATTGAAAAAAGCTCCTAAGAAATGGCATGAGAAATTCGATCAAGTCATCATGTCTAATGAGCTTAGGCATAACAATGGACACAAGTGTTTGTATTCCAAAACTTGTAAGGGATATGTGATCGTTGTTTGCTTATATGTGGATGACATTCTTAATTTATGTGATGGCATGAAAGAGATAGAAGAAACAAAGAGGTTTCTATCATCAAACTTCAAGACGAAAGATCTTAGAGAAGTTCACACCTGATGAGTGCATGTTTTATGCACTCAAATATTGATTTTTATCCTTAGAATGGTTTGTTTTTCCTTATTTTTTTGTGTAGATTTAATGAGTTTCGTTTAAGTGTGCATGAATTGCGATTTTAGGTGTTTTGAATGTTATTTTGGGTGTTCAAGTTAGAGAATGATGCATTACATCGCTTCTAAGAGGCAAGAAGTCGCTGAAATTTGTGAAAAATTAAAATTTGGAAAAGTCCAGGCGACTGGTCGCCTTACACAAGGCGATGCATCGCCTGTCATATGGTGACACGTCACGCGGGATATGGCGATACATCGCCAGTTGCGCCATAAAAATAGGGAAACATATTTTTCCACACTTTCTTCACTTGAATTAAAAAGTAGGACGTCTAAGGAGATTTTGGGAGACTAGGGAAAGACCACAACACACATATAAAGGAAAAGAAACACATTTAGAAGGGAGGAGATACATTGAAGGATCTAAGAAGTGATTCAATCAATATCAACAGAGTTCTTTAGCGTTCTTTGTTTCCCCCCTTTATTTCTTTGTTCTATTTAGATAATTACAATATATTTGAGATTATAAACCACATCAAGTGTGGCTAATTTTCTTTTTTTTTTTAGGGTGTAGATGGATCTATTGACATGATTTTATTATTATGATTTAATTCAAAGTCTATTTTAGTCCAATATTGTTCTTATGTTTTACTTTGAATCATTGTTGCTTTAATTGTGATTTTCATATTGTTCTTTATAGTAAATGAATTATAATTAGGGTTATATTTAGAATGTGGAGATTATTACTCGAGAGGGGAACATTCAAACAATCTGGCTGCGGGTAGAACAACTTAGGTTATGTGAGATTGAGAGATAAGCATAAATCTATGTAACCGAAATAATTCTAGATTGTGAAACTGAGCGGTGGAATATTTAGGATTATTTCTAGAGTGGAACTTAATGAAGGTAATGATAAATGGTCGTATAGATATATAGGCTAGGTATCACTTGCACATTCTTTATGCGGCACTCGAGAGAGGGTATAGAGATAAAATAATGCTCTAGGTTTTTGAACATATTGGATTGATTTAGGCACATTAATGTTAGGGGTAAGATTGTTAGAGAGTGAAGTTGAAACCTTGACAATTGTTATTATCTTGAGTTGATTCACATTTAGTTATTTGTTCTTTAAAATTCATAGTTATTTATTATTTTGCTTCTTGTTATCTTTCAAAATTGATTGCTTAGATAAAGTAGGATTTATTATTTGCTATATTTAATTTATTTAATTGATTTTAATCCTTGTGGGACGATATCTATCTTTAGACTACTTTACTATTTGTTTGATTCGTGCACTTGCAAGCATGTTCATTATTTTTTGCAACAAATTTTTGGCGTCGTTGTCGGGGAATAAAAAAAAGAAATTAAAATTGAATTACTATAGTAAAGAAAATATTAGATTTTAATCTAATTACTTTTTTATTTATTTATTTGTTCACTAGCTTTGGTTTCTAAACTTTTTTTTTTTGTGGTTGAAGGTGTATGCAAAAAGCTTGTCCCTCAAATCTCCTACAATTAGATTCTGAAATTGAAAGAACTATATCTTATATTAGGAGAGAGTGACGAGCTAGATCACAAAAAATGGAGGAACAAGTTAAAAACAACAATGTTCCAGCCAACAACAATAATGCTCCTGTGAACGCACCAGCAAACTAGACCTTGAGAGACTATGTTAGGCCGGTTGTGAATGACAATGATTCAGGCATTCAAAGGCAACAAGTGAATGTCAACAATATCGAGCTTAAACCAGCCTTGGCTAACACGGTGCAACAAAATCAATATTTTGGCCTAATTGATGAAGACCCCAATGTTCACTTGGAAACTTTCTTGGGGATTTGTGACACGATCAAGATCGATGGGGTCACAGTAGATACTATACAATTGAAGTTATTTTCATTTTCATTGAGAAATAAAGCTAGAGCTAGGTTTCAATCTATACCCAAAGGAATTGTGACTACTTGGGAGGATATGGCACATAAATTCCTCACCAAATTTTTCCAGCCATCTAAAACGTCACAACTAAGGGGTGAGATTACTCAATTTAGACAGATGGAGTCAGAGCAATTGCATGAGGCATGGGATAGATTTAAGGTATGCTGAGAAAATGTCCTCAACATTGCATATAGGATTGGTTTCAGGTTCAACTATTCTACAATGGGCTAATTGGTCCAACAAGATCACATATTGATGCCGCATCTGGCAGAACCATTTTATCAAAGACATCGGTAGAAGAATTAAGCTTGTTTGAGGTTATGGCCATGAATAGTTGTCAATGGTAGAGTGAGAGATCGATGGTTAAGAAGGCAACATGGGTTTTTTAAGTAGATCAAATAACGTCACTGATGGCGCAGATGTCTGCTTTGACTAATCAAATAAGGGTCTCATTGAAAATAAAGTAGCAGCAAGCCAAGAAAGAGCATGTGTGGCACACGCTTCTAGTTCGAATGGGTTGGTGGATGAACAATGCCAATATGTTAATTGGAACTATAGCTTTAGGCCCAACAGAAACTTGCCAACATACTACCATCCTGGCCTTCGCAATCATGAAATTTTTTCCTATGCCAACAATAGAAACGTTCTCCAACCACCTCAAGAGCCACCTAGACAAATGGGGGAGAAGCATTCACCATCACTTGAAGAGTTACTGAAGACTTACATAGTGGAATCCAAGGCAAGGCTAGATCAACATGACACTCGTCTCAACAATATTGAAACACATTGTACTAATATGGGAGCAACGATGAAGACATTGAAAACACAAGTGGGTCAATTGGCCAATAATATGAAGACTCAAATGTCTAGATCTTTTCCAAGTGATATGGAGAAGAATCCAAAAGAGTGTAATGCAATTACTTTGAAGAGTGGAAAATAATTGGACGCTCCTACAGTTGAGAAGAAAAAGGTTGATGAGATCCCAATGAACGGTGAGAAAGAAGAAGACAAGAAAAATGAGAGGATTAAGAAGAAAGAGCCATTGGTGGCTAATCCAGGTTCAATTACTTTTCCGGACAACCCACCCAAGATTACTACTCCATTAGCATTTCTTCAAAGATTTCACAAGAAGGCGATTGATGAACAATTTGCAAAGTTCTTGAATATTTTCAAGAAAATACATATTAACATTCTCTTGTATATGCCCTTGAACAAATGCCAAACTACGCTAAGTTTATGAAGGAGGTGATGTCTAAGAAGCGTAAGTTAGAAGATTATGAAACAGTGAAGCTAACAAAAGAATGTAGTGCCATTATCAAGAGACAATTACCAGAAAACTTGAAAGATCTGGGAAGTTTTACAATTCCATGTGTTACTGGTGAACTACATAGTGAGAAGGCCTTGTGTGATTTGGGTGCTAGTATCAATCTAATGTCTCTCTCTATCTTTCGGAAACTCAATCTTGGAGATTTCACACCAACTACTATTTCCTTACAATTGGCGTATCGTTCTTTGACGTATCCTAGAGGTATCATTGAAGATGTTCTAGTGAAGATTGATAGATTCATTTTTCTGGTTGATTTTGTTGTGCTTAACATGGAGGAAGACCATGAAATTCTGATAATCTTGGGAAAACCTTTTCTAGCAACCGCAAAAGCTTTGATTAATGTACATGATGGTAACTTGACTCTAATGGGTGAATGGCGAAGAAGTAAAGTTCAACTTTAGTAATGCTATGAAGTTTCCCAAGGAGCAAGCGGAGTGTAAGAGAGTGAATGTAGTTACTCCATGCTTAAGAGACTTTTTCAAGACCATGTTTCATAATGATCCTTTGGAATTATGTTTGACAACATCGATTTCTAGAGAGGACCTTGGAGTGGAGTTGGGAATGACTTATATGGAGGTGGTCAATAATTTATTTGCTTTTGAAGCATTACCGGTAGAAAAGGAGGTGTCTAAGAAGGAAGATATCTATAAATCTCTTACTCTCGGTAATAGCTTGGAGAAAAAGAATACTACTAGTGATGGGCTTTTTTTGAAGTAATTACCCGCTCATCTTCGATATGCCTTTTTGGGAGATGGATCTACCAAACCCATAATAATTTCGGCAACACTAAATGAAGAAGATGAAAGGAAGTTGTAAGAAACTTTAAAGCAGTATTCATCTGCCTTTACTTGGTCAATTTCATATATTAAAGGCATTAGTCCAACAATTTTTATGCACAAGATTCTTATGGATGACTCCTACAAGCCTTCTATTGAACATCAACATTGTCTTAATCCAACTATGAAAGAGGTTGTGAGAGCGAAAGTCTTGAAACTTTTGAATGCTGGAATTATTTATGCCATTTCTGATAGTTCATGGGTGAGTCCAGTTCAAGTGGTACTGAAGAAAGGAGGAGTGATGGTTGTAATGAAAGAAAAGAATCAGTTAATTCCAACTCGTACTGTGACGGGGTGGAGAGTGTGTATTGATTATAGAAAGCTGAATAAGGCAACTCGGAAGGATCATTTTCCCTTGCCTTTCATTGAGCAAATGTTAGATCGCTTGGCGGGCCACGATTTCTATTGTTTTCTATATGGTTATTCGGGATATAACCAAATTGTTATTACTCTGGAGGACCAAGAGAAGACCACCTTTACTTGTCCATATGGTACGTTCGCTTTTCGTAGGATGCCATTTGGCTTGTGTAATGCACCAACCACTTTTCAAAGGTGTATGATGGCCATTTTCCCCGACTTAGTGGAGAATGTAATGGAGGTATTTATGGACAATTTTTTAGTTTTTGTTTCCTCATTTGACTATTGTTTGTGCAACCTTGGGATAGTTCTCAAATGATGTGTGGAGACCAATCTTGTTCTTATTTGGGATAAATTCCATTTTATGGTTAAGGAGGGGACTGTACTTGGGCATCGAGTTTCTTCTTTGGGTTTGGAGTTGGATAAAGAATTTTTTTTTCACTATTGAGACCTTACCACCCCCAACTAATGTGAAGGGGATTCGAAGTTTTTTAGGCCATGCCAGTTTCTACAGGAGATTTATTAAAGACTTCTCTAAAGTTACTAAGCCATTATGCAAGTTATTAGAGAAGGGTGAGCCTTTTCTTTTTTATGAGTCATGTTTGAAAGCTTTTAATGTCCTTAAAGAGAAACTTATTGCAGCACCCATTCTTATTATGCCCGATTGGAGTGAGCCATTTGAGATAATGTGTGATGCAAGTGACTTTGCTATTGGAGTGGTTCTTGGGCAGCGAAGAGACAAGATTTTTAGAGCTATTTATTACTCTCGTCGTACTTTGAATGAAGCTCAAGAGAATTATACAACTACTGAGAAGGAGACGTTAGCGGTAGTTTATTCTTGTGACAAGTTTCGTCCTTATATAATTGAATCTAAGGTGATAATCTATACCGATCATGCAGCTATACGGTACTTGTTTGAGAAAAAGGATGCTAAACCTCACTAGATTAGATGGGTTCTATTGCTCCAAGAATTTGATTTTGAGATCCGAGATAAGAGAGGAAGTGAGAATGTAGTGGCTGATGATCTATCTCATCTTGAGGGGGTGAATAGTGGAGATGACTGTTCGTCAATTTTGGAAGCTTTTCCAAATGAGCAATTATTTTTTATGGAAACTAAAATCCCTTGGTATGTTGATTTTGTCAACTATTTAGCATGCAAGGTTTTGCCACCGGGTCTATCCTCTCAACAAAAGAAGAATATTTTTTCATGATGTGAAGCAATATATTTGGGATGATCCGATTATCTCTAAGCATTGTACGAATCTTGTTATAGGAAAGATGTGTACCGGAAGAGGAAGTAAGTGAGATTCTATTTCATTGCCATTCTTCTTCTGTGGGTGGCCATTTTGGAGTTGCAAGGACTGCTGCAAAGGTCCTTGATAGTGGGTTTTATTAGCCTACTTTACACCGAGATTGTTATGCATATGTGAAGAGTTGTGATCGTTTTCAACGTGTGGGAAACATCTCTAGAAGACATGAATTGCCTCTCACTAATATTCTAGAAGTAGAGATCTTTGATGTGTGGGGTATTGATTCCATGGGACCATTCCCACCTTCATTTGGTAATCTATACATTCTCTTGGCGGTGGACTATGAAAGTAAATGGGTAGAAGCTGCTGCAACAACTACAAATGATGCTCAGGTTGTAGTCAAATTTATTCAAAAGAATATTTTTTCTATATTTGGTACACCGAGAGCCATACTTAGTGATGAAGGTACCCATTTCGCTAATAAGGTTTTTGATGCTCTTATCACAAAGTACAGAGTAAGACATAAGATGGCCCTAGCTTATCATCCACAATCTAATGGTCAAGTGGAGATATCTAATTGGGAAATTAAGCTTATCTTGGAGAAAATGGTGCAATCTAATAGAAAGGATTGGTCTAATCAGCTTGATGATGCTTTATGGGCATATAAGACAACTTTCAAGAAACCTATCGGGATGTCTCCTTATCGGATTATGTTTGGAAAGGCTTGTCATCTACCATTTAAGCTTGAGCACCGTGCACAATGGGCCATTAAAAAGCATAATTTTGATTTGAAAGCTTTGGGAGAGAAAATACTTTTCCAACTTAATGAGTTAGAAGAAATTCATCATGAAGCTTAGGAGAATGCACATATTTATAAGGAGCAAACGAAAAATTGGCATTATAAACAAATTCTTCGAAGGGAGTTTGTACCGGGAGAGAAGGTTCTTTTATTCAATTCTCGTCTTAAACTCTTTCCCGGTAAATTAATGTCTTGTTGGTTAGGGCCATTCACAGTTATTCAAGTCTCTCCATTTGGAGCTATTGAGATTCAATGAGGTGATGAATCTGTGTTCAAAGTAAATGGCCAACGGTTGAAGCATTATTTTGGAGCAGAAGTAGAGAAAATGGCGAGCATTAAGCTCATTGATGAGTAGTTTGGTATTGAGGTACAAGGTCTAGCTAAAGACTTTAAATTAAGCGCTATATGGGAGGCAACCCATCTTTTTGATAACTTTTATTTATTTTTCGTAAATTTTATTAGTAATTTAGTTTAGGATTAATTTTAATTTTAGTTTTTAAAGTTTTATTCAAAAAAAATTTGGCCTAGGCGATGTATCGCCTGCCTAGTGGCGATGCATCACCACAAGTGGAATTTTGAGCCTGTTTGGGCCTCAAAATAGAGAGTTTGGCAATACGTCGCTAGGATTCTGGCGGCACATCGCCTAAACCTTAATCGCACTAGGCAATACATCGTCTGGTGAATGGGGACACATCGCCACTTCTGTAAAAAAAAAAATGAACCAACACAAGCATCACTTTTTTTTTTTAAGTTAGGTAGTTTTGTTTCTTTCATTTTTTTTACTTAATTACTTTTACTTCTTTTCCTTTTCTTTCCTTCTCTCCCATTCCCACATTCCTTTTTTTTTTTCTCTTTTTCTTCTTCAAGCTCTATCACCATCATTTTTATTAATAATCATCTTCCTCATACTTCTGATCTTGTATGATTCATTCTCATCACATTATTAATTATTTCCTTGCTTTATTTCTATCATTTATTACTCTACACTATATTTCTCAAGTTTTTCTCAATGGAAAAATGGAGATGAAGAAGGGATTCCATTCCATCCCAAGTGCTTTTCCTTGGAGTTTGGGGGAGAATTCTGGGGTTTTGTGAGAGGTAGTTTGGGTTCAAGAGTGGTTATGAGGGTCTTTAATTATTACTTATGTGGCTTAAAAACAAGAGAACTGAGGCCTCTACCTCAGCATCCTTTATTGTTCAACATTCTTTTGTAAATGATGAGGCCAAGGGTAAATATAAGTTGTATAATGATCGAAATAAGAAAATCATCATGGAATCTTCTTTTCAGCCGGCACCAAGTGATGGCAATTTGTTGAGCATGATTCAAGAGTGTGGATGGCAAGGCTTATGTCAGGTGTCCATTATGGGGAATATTAGTGTGGTTAGAGAATTTTATGCTAATGGCACCCAACAAAGAGAAACACAATTATGTGATGGTAAGGGGTCGAATTGTGAATTTTTCTCCGTCGGGGATTAATGCATAAAATGGGTTACCACGAATTCTGGATGATGAATATCATACTATGGTGAGAGAGGGTCCAGATTATAGATTTATTTTAAGTCAACTTGCTCCCCCTAGTGTTGATTGGATTTATTCTACTACTGATCCGACGGTGCCACGTAATGTGCTTAGTATAGTGTTGAATCCTTATGCCAAAGCATGGAATAGTTTTATTTGTTCAACATTGATGCCCTCTACCAATAAGTCTGAGATTCTGGTTGACCGCATGGTGCTTTTGTATTTTATTTGTGCGGGAAAAACTATTGATGTGGGGATTTTGGTTCGGGACAGTATTTTGAAGATTATGAGGGGTGCTACTACTAGTGGTCATGGTCCTGCTAGTTTTATTCCTGGGTTATGTAGGGTGGCTGGTGTTCCGATGAATGAGACTGAGCCCTGTTTGCAAAATACCACTATAGATCATGGTAATTTGACTCATGGTTCGTTCTGGCAAGGTGGAACTCCTCGTCCTTCTAGGCTTGGATTTGAGGTGGACGATCATGAGAATGTCCCACCACCAGAGTATTAAGTTTGGGACACTGTTTTTATTAAGTTTGGAGGGGGGGGGGGGGGGGGGAGAGTTTATGTTTATGTTTATTTTATTTTTCTTAGTTTTTATTTTGTTTTTATGTTTTATTGGATTACTGTACTTGACTAAATTGAGATGTTGACTTTATGACTCATGGGTTTCAACGATGAATATTATATTTAACGCTTTGATATCACTTGGTGTGTGTTTTGAAGTTTATTGACTTTGTGCTTGGTTATCTTACTTGGTGTTAATATTATTATCTCTCATTGAAGTATCTCTTTATGATTCTTATTCAATATGTGGCTTCGTGGGTATTGTAGAGGCTTTGGATTCATTTTGTTTGACATAGATACAACTAGAACTTGCTTGATCAATTCGTTGAGGCGAAATTCTAGATCTTTGTTATGTAGAAATGATGAAGGCATTTTCTTTGAATCGTTTGAACCAAAAAGCTAACCTATATACATTTTTCCTTTTGTTTCCCTTTTTGAGCTATTGTGACATTCATATTCTTTGTTATTTTAACACATTTTGAGCTAACTTGATTAATTTTTATCCTTTTAACCTATTTTGCACCATAAGCATAGGATGAATTGTATTCATTTTTGGAATGTGTTGTAAAGTAAGGGAATGTGATATATTATGATTGTGTGATTGGAAAATAGATGATGTGTTAGGTTTCAATGTAAAAAGAGAGTTACTCTTCAATTGTGTTGATTGTAAGGTTTCTTTTCAAAATAAATAGAGAAAAAAATGCATGTTTTTTAAAGAAAAAATGTTGAAATGAAAAATAATTGAAAAAATTAAAAGAAACAAGTTTGGGGGAAGTAGTAACTAAATGATGAAAAAAAATAGTCATAAGGAATGAGAGAGTGAAAAGAATGTTTTGGGAAAAGGGGAAGTTTTATAGATTAAAGTTAGTTCTTTTGTAAGTTTATAGTGTGAAAATAAGCCTAAATGACTATTCTCATCCACCACTGACTCGGGCCTAATATTATAAGCCAAATGAAGACCTCTTGATTTACATGATATTTGATTTACATTAGTGGAGACAAGTTGATAAAGTCAGCGTATGGTTGTTTTTACTATGTGATTTATTTGTTATTTTTGTCTTGATGCACATGAGCTACATATTTGTTTGAGATTATCAGAGATGTTTTTATACAATGAGATGTTAATATTAACATTTGAGTATTGATTTGTTGAAATTCGAGTTTTATGCTTTAATTCACATATTGAGTGACTAAAAAGAGTTAGTAATTTGAGAGGTTAACCCTTGAGTCTAAACAAACATTGTTGATTCGATTGTGTTAGTCATTTTTAGTGTTTAAGAATTCATTGTTTTGGTTATGGTTTGCTATTACTAAGAGTCTCTTTTGCTTGAGGACAAGAAATTGTTCAAGTTTGGGGTGGATGAGTGCATGTTTTATGCACTCAAATATTGATTTTTATCCTTAGAATGGTTTGTTTTTGCTTAATTTGTGTGTAGATTTTATGAATTTCATTTAAGTGTGCAGGAATTGAGTTTTTAGGTGCTTTGATTGTTATTTTGGATGTTCAAGTCAGAGAATGATGCGTTACATCGCTTCCGAGAGGTAAGAAGTTGTTGAAATTCATGAAAATTTAAAATCTGGAAAAGTCCAGGCGACTCGTCGCCCGACATAAAGCGATGCATCGCCTGTCATATGGCGACACATCGCTCGGGATATGGCGATACATCGCAAGCTGCGCCACAAAAATAGGAAAACATGTTTTTCCACATGTTTTTCACTTGAATTAAAAAGTAGGACGGCTAAGGAGATTTCGGGAGACTAGGGCACGACCACAACACATATATAAGGGAAAAGAAACACATTTAGAATGCAGGAGACTCATTGGAGAAGGATCTAAGAAGTGAATCAAGAAATATTAATAGAGTTCTTTAGCGTTCTTTGTTTTCCCTCTTTATTTCTTTGTTCTTTTAAGATAATTACAATATATTTGAGATTATTAGGGTGTAGATGGATCTCTTGACATGATTTTATTTCTATGATTTAATGCAAAGTCTATTTTAGTCCAATATTGTTCTTATGTTTTACTTTGAATCATTGTTGCTTTATTTGTGATTTTCATACTGTTCTTTATGGTAAATGAATTATAATTAGGGTTGTGTTTAGATTATGAAGATTATTACTCGAGAGGGGAACATTCAAACAATCTGGCAGCGGGTAGAACAACTTAGGTTATGTGAGATTGAGAGATAAGCATAAATCTAGGTAACCAAGATAATTCTAGATTGTGAAACTGAGAGGTGGAGTATTTAGGATTATTTCTAGAGTCGAACTTAATGAAGGTGATGATAAATTGTCGTATAGAGATATAGGCTAGGTATCACTTGCACAAGATTTATACGACACTCGAGAAAGGGTAAAGAGATAAAACAATGCTCTAGGTTTTTGAACATATTGGATTGATTTAGGCACATTAATGATTAGGGGAAAAATTTTTAGAGAGTGAATTTGAAACATGAACAATTTTTATTATCTTGAGTCTATTCACATTTAGTTATTTGTTCTTTAAAATTCATAGTTATTTATTATTTTGCTTCTTGTTATCTTTCGAATTTGATTTCTTAGATAAAACAGGATTTAGTATTTTCTATATTTAATTGACTTTAATCCTTGTGGGACGATATCTTCCTCTAGAATACTTTACTACTTGTTCGATTTGTGCACTTGCAAGCATATTCATTATTTTTCGCAACAACCCCATACTCGGTATCAAAGTGAAGAAACATAGTGGGGGTTTTTCGTTGGGGCAAGCCCACTATATTGAGAAAGTATTGACCAAATTTTACCGTCTTAAGGTTAAAGATGCCAATACTCCATTCGACCACAGTGTAAAACTAGAGAAGAATGAAGGAAGAGCGGTGGCTCAATTGGGGTACACAAGTGTTATAGGGAGTCTTATGTACGCTGCCCAATGTACTAGACCCGATATAGCATTTGCGGTAAGTAAACTTAGTAGGTTTACAAGTAATCCATGTGTGGATCACTGGAAGGCTATTGGGAGAGTCCTAGGTTATCTCAAGAAAACCAAAGGACTAAGCCTTCAGTACTCAATCTTAGAAGGTTATACAGATGTAAGCTGGATATCCAATCTTGGGGACAATTTGTCCAGCACTAGTTGGGTATTTACACTTGGTGGGGGTGCAATTTCTTGGGCTTCCAAGAAACAAACCTCTTATCTCATTCCACTATGGAAGCAGAGTTCATAGCTCTAGCTGCTACCAGCAAAAAGGCCGAATGGTTAATGGATCTTTTGATGGAAATACCCATAATCAAAGAGAATGTATCCACTATATCGATACATTGTGATAGCCAAGAAACATTTGCTAGAGCATACAACAGAGTGTATAATGGGAAGTTTAGACATATTAGTCTAAGACATGGATATGTAAGAGAATTGATTCAAAGAGGAGTCATCTCAATATCCTATGTGAGAACAAGTGAAAACTTGGAGGATCCTTTCACAAGCCACTAACGAGTGATTTAGTGGCTACATCATCTCGAAGGATGGGACTTAAACTCCCAAAAGAGATTCACGATTAATGGTAACCTATCTCAACACTAGTTACTTAACTAGTGTTAGGTTCAATAGGTAATAACAAGTCAATCGAGTGAATGTTAGTTATACCAAAAACAATCCCATCAGAGATGTTGAGTAGTTGTGAGTTACCAAATTAAGGGTTAAAATCGAGAGGTTTTTAATAGAATTCAGTCTTGTGAAGACAAGTATTTTTGGAAACAAAATAATGTAAGAGTTCTACCTATATGGACCTAGGGGTGGTGCCGCCTCTCTTGAGAATTGGGAGTATTCTCAAGAACGTCCATGATTGGAAAGTGCACATGGCCATCAACGATGCAAAGCGAGACAAAGAGGTCTTAATTGAACATGGCAAAGGTGTGTATGTTATCACCGATTTGTTATCATGGAAAGTTTTTTCAATGCCCAGTGCAACCAAATTTTCAACAAATTTTGTGATAATTACACTATAGTAAAGTTCAAGATGAATAACACTTTACTTTATGCGCCAAAGCAATGACTTCTACAAGAGAGAGCTATTATTTAATCAAGTAGGGGATATGTTATATTTTTAAAATATAATGTTGACTGATTAAATAAGTGTTACAATAGATAACTATTTAATCTAGTGGGGGAACGTTATATTATTTTATAATATAATGTTTTAGATTAAATAAATGTGACAAAGAGTGTCACATATTGTAACATATAAATGAGAGTTACAATATTTGGATAAATGTGAATATTCAAATATTTAGCATATTTGGTGTTACAAATGAAGTTACAAATTTGTAACTCCCAAATATTGCCCATTATTGTGTAGATTTGTTGTTACACAATTTTGAGTTGAATTTCTTAAAGCTATAAGTGAAATGGCCGTTGGAGACTTGGTTTTAACCCCAATAATGTGTTTGGGAGTTACAAAATCAATTGAGAATGATTTCGAACCGTTTGGAAAAAACAACACAAATTTGTGTGTTGAAATTGGCCAATGGTCGCAGCTGGGTGACAGAGAGCCACAGCCGCGACCAGCAATACCCGTGGTCACGGCCAGGAAGGCTGACAACCAAAATTTCAGTTCTTTCCAATTTGTTGAATGGCTCTAACAATACAAATAACTCCCAAGTCTCATTTTTAATTCCATAAACATCTAATTAATCATTGGTAACAGCCATGGGATTGGTTGAATTTGAAATTCAAAGTGTGTCTCTAAACTCTATAAATAGGAGCCTATTGCTCACTTGTAAGACAATTTTTCTATCCATTAGAGCAATTGGCTAGAAAACACCTGGAGACTTGATAATTCCTGAAAGCTATTTTCAAAATTTTAAGAGTTCCCTTAGTGCTTGAGTTAGGGGGAAATAATAATTTAGACAAAGGTTTCAAACCTTGTTCAAGTTGGTGATCCCCAACACTCTTCACTTTGGTTGTGTGAGTGAAAGTTCTTTGTTCTTGTTCTTTTCTTTTTATAATATTGCTTTCATCTTCTTCTCATATTCTCCTTTTACTCTTTTACTTGTATCTTTTGTTTTAGAGTTGTAATCTTATTTATATCTTTCATTCTACTACTTCTAGTTTATTTGTATCATTTTGTCTTAGAGGTGTATTTTTTATTACTATCTTTTTCTACCATTTTCATATTTACATGTATCTTTTGTTATAAATTTGTAAATTTATTTAATCAATCTTTGTTCATTTGTATATTTTGCTTAGAGTTGTAAATGTCTTTTTACCATTTCCACTGAAGCAACTTATATTTTCCTAACATGTTGCAAGTATGTTATAGCAAACTAAGCTTACCAATTAAGAATTCCAAACAAGTTCACAGGCTTCAGTCGAAGTCTCTACGATTTTAATTCTTTAGTTAAACTAAACATATGTTTATGCAACCTAACTTCAAGAATACATTTTTAAGCATCATCTCTCAGATCTCTTGCCAATGTTGGCCGAAAAGAATGGGTATTGAATGTTGGTTGGGTTTTGTTCTTTTTAAAGCTAGGATTCCAATAAAAGAAACGCTACTTTTCTCTATTACCTCCACATGTTACATTCTCTATTCTTTTTGGGACCACTTTGAATTAATTCTAGCTCGCTTTATTTTTCTAAGAACCACCAAATAAAAACTTATTAAATGACCAACCAACCTTGTTTTCCACATTGGTCTCTCAATAGCTAATATTCTCTAAATGCTGCATTATTGTTTTAGCGATCTAAAAAATCTTGCACCAAAAGTTAGCATTTTAAATCAATTTAGCTTTCTTCAAAACTACACATAATTGAGTTAGATTAATTAATTAATGCGAAACTAAATTAAAATAATCCACAAATTATAAAAATTAATTAATAACTAATATAATATATTAAAATTAATATTTATTCAAAACAAAATAAAACTAATTAAAATTATCTAAATTACACTAAATATTATTGAGAACAAAGCTAAATTAATGCAATAAAACGAGATAAATAATTCTATTTATATAGAGTTGTCATAGTACTAAACAATTGAAATTTTGTACAATTAATAGTTAATATTTTATTATATTTATTGTATTTATTTTTAATTAATTCGTTGATTGTAATTTTCCCCTTCAGTAATGAAATTTTTACTTTGTCAATATTTTTTATTTAAGTCTAAATTGATTTTTCAAACCTTATATATATTGCTTAGTGTTACACCCAAATTTTGACACCGTCATAAATGAGCCTCGAAATATAGGCTCGTAAAGCATAAGCTCGAAAATAACAAGCAGTGGCTGGACACTTCTATAAATTTGCACGATTCCTGACTTGTTCTTGTTGGCGATCGAGCACAAGTTCAGAATGCTCAAGCTTAAGCATCATGCTCGAAAGAATGAATCTTCTCCAATGCATGTGGGTGTTATTCAAGCCTTAGTTGCAAGCTCGAAGACATTGGTCTCTGAAGATTGAGCTCAATAAAATTATTGGCTAAAGAAGAGGCTGACAAGAATAATGAGCTCGAAGTGTTGGTCAATCTCGAAAGCGTGTAAACGTTGCGTTCGAGGCCAGCAACACATTTTGAACACAACAACTATTTGGAGATCCCTATTCCTTAGGGATTTTTTATTATCTGATATTAAATCCCAATTATCATGGAATATTATGTAATTAATGCATTTATTTGTATTAATTTCAAATTTGAATTGTAACTTCGCGAACTAAGGGGAAAATTATATTTGTGGACACGAAAAATATTGTACAGATAATACTCTGTTGAATTTCTTTGATAAATCTTTGAGAGAGTATCATGAATCAATAATATTGACTTGTGGACTAGGCAGATTTTAACTGCTGAACCATGTAAAAACTCTACTTTTATTTCCCTATTTGTTAAATCTTTGTTTAGTTCTCTTCAGATTTAAGTTGACGAGATTGGAACCGTCGAACTCGACCTGGGCATGGGGGCGAGAGAGAGGTAGCTCAAGGACATATGTCTGCCCAACTAGTAGGAAGCCACATGTCAAGATCACAAACAACTGGTGCAAGAAGGTCAGTGGAAGACCCACCTTGTAACCACCGAGCCCATCAACCAGACAGAAACTTCAGTTTTATGTGTGCGAGCTTAGACCTCTCTAGGTCTGGAAGCGTATATTATATCGAACCTATGAATATTGGGAATTATGGAAATAATCCTGATCTTCGAGATCATCTGAATCAGAATTGGGGGAAGGCCAATCCTGCAAACTCCGATTTACGCAATCATTTGAACAGCCGAAAGGAACCTGTACAACTGACATATGGGAATCAATATAACCCTATGCCAGGACAAGGAGCTGGAGATTTAATAAACAATAACAAGCTCCCCCAAGTACAAGCTTAGCCTTAAGTGGACTTGGTCCATGAGAGAATTAACCAGCTCGAAAGAGCATTCTGGCTCCTCCAGGATGAAAGGAACAGGGACAAGGTTGATGACTCCGATGAGGAGCTCGAGGCTTTTGCTCCAAATATTTTCAATACGCCATTCCCTCATGGGTTCAAGATACCCCACGTAGCTCCCTTTGAGGGGAACTCAGACCCATATAGCCACTTGAGCACATTCAATACCATCATGTGAGCCAGCAACGTTGGTTATGAGCTCAGATGTATGTTATTCCAACCACTTTGATAGGACCAACAAAAAATTGGTTTGCAAAATTCAGAAAACATTTGATCTCGTCTTGCGATCAGTTAGCAAAGGAATTCAAAAAATAGGTCAAGGCCATGGTAGGCATAAGACCCGAAGCCATGGCCTTAACTAATGTCAGACAACAGCTGAGAGAATCATTGAAATGTCACCTCGCGAGGTTTAACATAGAGGTGGCACAAGCCCACAACATCGACAACAGTGGTCACCTTATGGTTGTATGAGCTGGTATATTACCAGGAGGTCCCCTTTGGGATGATATGTAGAGAAAACCGATAAGGATAATGACCGAGTTCAATAAAAGGGCCTAGATATTTTTTAATGTAGAGGAGGCGAGGTAAGCATTAAAACTGACCCCTCAACCCATAACTACAACGACGAATGTTAACTCAGCCTCGACCTTGACTATCCTATCGATGTCGCGACCCACAGGAGAAAACCTTTCAAAAAGGAAGAAAAATGAAGGGAATAACTCTAAGGCAGACGAGGGGAAAAGGAAGAAGGGAGACAAGTATTTCTCTATTTACACGGTTTACACCGAGCTCAATGAGACTCGGGAGAATATCTTCCTCGCAAATAAGAATCATGTCCCGTTCAGACGACCTAACCCAATGCAAAATCAGAAGGCAAAGAGAGACTCCAACAAGCACTACAGATTCCACAGGGTCATCGGACATACCACTGATGAGTGTCGACAAATGAAAGATGAGATCAAAGGCTTGATCTCGAGAGGAATTCCGGACAATTATAAGAAACTTGAATACCAACCAAGCATCGTCAGGACAGAGGGCAGTATCTGCACAACCTGCCCAGCAAAATAATAATTCCCGAGCAAGTGAGGATGATCGACCTCCCACAATATATGGAGAAGATGTGGTACCATCTCCGGGGGACTGCACCTTGTCGGATCGTACAGAAATCCGTAGAAGAGATATGTAAACGAGCTCAAGACTGGAGACGGTTCACCCTATGAACCTGAACCATGAGCTCCAAAGCAACAAAGGGTTGTATCTTAACCCATAACTTTTACAGAAGAGGATGCCTCACATGTCTAGTTTCCCCATAACGATCCCGTGGTCATCACGCTTCAACTTGCAAACAAAAGGGTGCACAGAGTCCTTATATATAATGGGAGCTCTGTTAATATCCTTTATAAGGCCACTCTAGAAAAGATGGGATTCACGCTTCGAGATTTGAAAGCATATGCAACAACATTGTATGGATTTTCAGGGGAAGGGATTGCTTGTACGAGATCCATCAACCTCTCCGTAACCTTGGGAGACTATCCAATCTCGGTAACCAATATGATGGAGTTCGTGGTGGTGGACACCCCATTGGCCTATAACGTATTGCTTGGGAGACCAACTGTGAATGAGCTGGGGGCAGTGTCGTCTGTTAGGCATTTTTCCATCAAGTTCCCGATGTCTAGTGGCATAGGGACGCTGAAACAAGACCAGCTCGTCGCACGAGAATGCTATATCATTTCTATGAGAAGGAAAAACCAAACAAGTGCACAAGAACTTGTAGTTATTTAGGAGATGGATAGATTCATCTTTGAGATAGAAGAAGAGATCGACCCTAAGGTTGAAGAAAGGGCTAATCTCGAACCATTGTAGGAGCTTGAAGAAGTAAAGCTCGATGAGAAAGATACCACGAGGGTGGTAAAAGTAGGGAAAAATCTTTCTGAAAGTGCAAAATAGCAATTAACTTTCTTTTTGAAGGAAAACCAGGATGTGTTCGCATGGTCACACTCAGATATCGTAGGGATTAGTCCAAGTGTTATGAGCCATGCACTCAACATAGATAAGAGCTTCCCCCTGAAGCAACAAAAAAGGAGGCTCCTGGATGACGATAAGAAGAAATCCCTGAAAGAGGAAGTTGAAAGGTTAAAAGCAAATCGGTTTATCCGAGATGCTTTCTATCTTGATTGGATAACCAACTCTGTGCTGGTCCCGAAGCCCAACGACAAATGGAGAACCTGCATCGACTATTCCGACCTCAACAAGGCATGCCCCAAGGATTGCTATCCCTTGCCTCGAATTGACCAGCTCGCAGATGCCACTGCAGGCCATGACATCATGTCATTCATGAATGCTTATTCTGGATATAACCAGATTGCCATGCATGCACTTAACCAACAACATACGAGCTTCATGATCGACAAGGGCTTGTACTGCTACAACGTAATGCCTTTCGGGCTCAAAAATGCCGGAGCCACGTACCAAAGATTGGTAAATAGGATGTCCACTGAACATATAGGGAATAACATGGAAGTTTATATGGACGATATGTTAATCAAGTCAAAACATAACAACAACCTTGTAGATGACCTCACTGAGTGTTTTACTATACTCCAAAAATACAACATGAGACTAAACCCACAAAAATTCTCATTCGGAGTATCCTCAGGTAAGTTTCTTGGATTCATAGTGAATGTTTGGGGTGGAGAGGCTAATCCCGAAAAGATCAAAGTGTTAATTAACATGCCCTCACCTCAAAAACATAAAGATGTTCATAGCTTAACTGGACGAATGGTAGCCTTAAGTAGGTTTATCTCAAAATCTATGGACCGATGTCTTCATTCTTTAATCTTTTGAGAGGGGGCGAGAAGTTTGAATGGTCGGACGAGTGTGAACTCGCGTTTTAGAATCTTAAGAAACACCTCGTCGAGCCACCGATCTTGTACAAACTGATCGCAGGGGATGTTTTATACTTATACCTTGCCATTACCGAGCATGCCATTAGTGCAATACTTGTACAGGAGGATAAGAAAGTACAAAAGCATGTATACTACGTCAGAAAGAGGTTACTGGGGGCATAATCGAGATACCCATTAATGGAGAAACTAATCTTGAGCTTAATGCACGAATCTCGAAAGCTTTGACCCTATTTCCAAGCATATCCTATTCATGTGCTAACTGATTAGCCGCTAAGGCAAGTATTGTCCAAGCCAGAGGCATCTGGGAGATTGTTGAAATGGGTTATCGAGCTCGGACAGTTCAAGATTACCTATCATCCTAGAACGACGATCAAAGGAAAGGATTTGGCAGATTTCATTGTCGAATGCATAGGGATCTCCAACGAGGAAGTCGTAACCCCAGCCCGTGAGCTGTGGAGACTTTACGTCGATGGGTGCTCTAATGAAAATGGATCGGGGGCAGGGATCATTCTAATCATTGCAATGGGAAATCGCTTCCACTCGGTGCTTAGATTTAGTTTTGAGGCCTCAAACAACAAGGCTGGATACAAGGCGTTGTTAGAAGGTCTTCGGATAGCCACTGAGCTCAAAGAAAAAGCCATTCATTTCTATAACAACTCACAATTAGTTGTTAACCAAGTCGTGAGTGAATATCAGGCTCGTGACATAAAAATGGCGGTTTACCTGGAGAAAGTTAAAGAAGCATTTGGGGGGGTTTAAGTTCTACACTATAGAACAAGTTCCCCAAGAGCAAAATTCAAATGTAGATGCATTAGCTAGGCTCGCCACGACTAATGAAGCTGACACACTCAACGTGGTCCCAGTAGAATTCTTACCGACCCCGGGCATAACCAGGCTTGAGGGAGAGGATGTAAACATGATTAACTCACAACCCACCTGGATGACCCCAATAGTTAACTACCTCGAAACCAGAATGTAGAGTCCAAGAACTTTACTTAGCTAGTTAGATAGTAGTATTATAGTATTTATAGTATTATCTTTGTAACTATGGATTTTTGGTTCAGATCGGGAATTATTTGGACACTCATAGTAGTACTTATAGATTTTCTAAGTTT
Organism: Humulus lupulus; assembly: GCF_963169125.1. Lineage (NCBI taxonomy): Eukaryota > Viridiplantae > Streptophyta > Magnoliopsida > Rosales > Cannabaceae > Humulus > Humulus lupulus. The sequence goes on along the minus strand of NC_084795.1, from coordinate 96,725,811 downwards.
AACCTATAGTTTAAGAATATTGATGTTAACCTAAGGTTTGATTAATATGACTGATATTAAGGATAATATTTATTATACTATAAGGTTTAGATAAGAACCAATAGGATTTTAAGCACATGTTATGTATGGGTGATTAAGGATTAAGTATTTTGAGGATTGAATTTAATAAGGGGTAAAGTTTGAATGCTATAAGGTCAGTCAGCAGCTTTGAATACCTTGAGGGCTTAGTCAAGGCTATTTACCCCATTCAAATTTAGCTAAAAATGTGCAATTTCGTGTTTAAATAATCAGCGTGTGCCGATATATCGCAGCTATAGGGGTCGATATATCGCAGCACGTAGATACGGAAAACACGAGACGATGCACGACAGCCTCGTGCATACTGGCCCAGGCGATATATCGCTTATAGGGGGCGATATATCGCCTCCTTCAGTATATTTTGAAACATTTTGAAATCGTTTTCCATTCAGCCATTCAACCTCTTGATAAGTCCAGCATCTTTTTGAACGAGTCTTCGGCCTCTACTGAACAATAATTCAAATTATTTTAACCTAAAAAACTATTATTTTTATTCAAGTAAAATTAAGATCCTTTCATTCCTAAACTCTATAAATAGGACGTAGTACCCAGCCATTATTCATCTTTTGCTCTAAGTTTAGAGGCTGCAAGTGCTAAGTGAGTGTGAGAGTGTAAACACCTGGGTTGGGGAATCATAAGCTTGATCATCATAAGCTTATCAAACACCTTGGGAAGTAAGGTTTTATAGTATTTCGGTTTGAGGTGTAGATTGGTCTTACAAGTCTTCAAGGTAACCCAAAACTCTAGTTCATTTCTGTACTTGTTCTTTTAAGTTCTCATAGTCTTCTACTCAGCCACTAACCTTAATTTTTATTTTGGTTAGGAAATCTAAGTTCTTGAGCAAAAAGGTTTTGGTAAGTATTTTTCTCAAGGTTTAGTCCTTCCATTCCGTTCATTTCTTTTTCTTCAAATCTACTCACCCTGTTATATATGGTTTTACGAGTGTTCCAAAAGTCCCAACTCTGTCCTCACATCCCGGTAAATTTGGTAAGCAAAATAGGATAGAATCTATATGTTATATGCTTATGTTATCTTATGAAATATGTTATAAAATATGTTATGAAATATGTATGTTTGTAGGCTTGGGCATATGACCCATTTGACTAACAAGCCCTAAATAGATTATGGGCATATGACCTACTTAGCTAGTAGGACCCCACTAATCTAATGGGCATATGACTTGATTACTCTATGGGACCCCAAGTAATAATGGCCATTATAGTATGTGCATTATATAAGTGTTATGTTAAGTTTTTATGTTTCTTATGAAATTTATGTATATGAACTATGTGTTAGATTTTTCCTTACTGGGCATTAGGCTCATTCCTTTTTGTTTATATGTGCAGGAAAATAGCTATAGTGGCGGTAAGATTCGTGGATGCTTGGGGAATGTGTATCGGTGGTGAATGGAGTCAAGGAGTCGAGAGTTCGATTTTCGAGGATGTAGTCTTGTTTTATGGTTTAACATGTATTTTTCCGCACTTATTATGTAACTCCTTTTATTTTAAATTATGTTTTGTTTTTAAGACAATGGGATCCCATATCCTACTTGATATTTTATGAAAGTAACTCTTATTTTTACAAGTTTCTAATAAAGTTATGGTATTTTCGCAAATGTAAGTTTTATTAAGGATTTGTATGTATAGTTTCGTTAATGGTCCAAAAGTCTAGAGTAGTGGGTCATTACAGTTGGTATCAGAGCAACGGTTCCTTCGCATGAAGTTCTCCTCGATACACACGCTCAAAGCTCCGAATCTGACCGCCAAGTAAGTATTTAAGTTATAAGTTATTTTGCTTATGTGTATAGCTAACAACTTTAGTGTTTATGTTTTCAGTTAAGTATGAACGGAGCTTTAACCTACCAAGATATCCGAGCCATTAAGGCCTTAAAAAGAATAAGGGAGCCAAGAAACACTGTAGGAGCACTAGAAAGAATCACACGAAGACTGCTTTTGTTCCACCAAGAGATAGGTCACCTTCAAGAGTCTAAGCAAATAATGTTAAGATCAACGGAACAATATGTACTAATAATTAGGCTATTTAAAGATTTCCATCTTGTAATAGAAGCCTTAGAAGAAATATGGGAAAAAATGAATGATGAGGATGAACTACCATTAGCGATGCGTTATTATTTCCTCTTAGTTAGGTTCACTGCAAAATTCGAGTTTCAATTCACAAATGAGCAAAAACATAGGATTCTCACAAACCTTCCTAGAGGACATTTTGATGCTCATGACAATGATGATTATGAGGAGATAGATGATGATATGCTAGATGAAGGATCGGATGTAGAAGATCCCGATTTTTAGAATAGTAGTTTTCATTGTTTGTTTTATTTCTTTTGTGATTGTAATAAGTGATTTTTTTTTCCAAATGAATAACATGCTATTTTATTATCATGTATGAGTTTGATTTTATTTTTGCAATCATAATAAATAATAAATAAAATGAATAATGACTAAGTTCAATGAGGGTGGATACAAATCAATGAACCAAGTTTCCTTATTTAGAGTTAGGGGGCCATAGTAGTGGGAACGATTTTACTGATCCCAGCCCTCCCTCAATATGGTTAACTTTGGAACAAAGATAAGTTTCGAGCCTGAGAATTAAGTCATATAGGATGATTAGAAGCAGACTTAGAAAATAAAGATGACTTGTTTTTCTAAGTATAGAAACCCACTCTAAATAATAAATAAAGACTTATATAACTTTTCATAAGAAGTCATAATATATAGGTCCGAGATATGTTTGTTTTAGAATAAGTTTTTGCCTTAGAGCCTATTATGGTAAGTTCTAACATGTTTCTTTCAACTGTTAGAACTCTACTACGATGTCGCTCCGAAGATCTGCACGCATCAACGGAAACGCCTCCAACACCGTCCCAGCAACCAATGAAGTCCCTCCAGTTCGCCGTAGGGGAGTGCGTGCTACTGCCTGCCGCAACGCGCCAGCACCACCAGCTGACAACACTGCAGAGATCGCTAGACTGTGACAGCAAGTCGAGGAACTTTTGCAGCAACAACGCCAATAGGCTCAAACGCAGCCTCAGCCTCCGCCGCAGCCGCAGCCACAGCAAATGGCCCCAGCACCCCAACAAGTAGGTCCATATGGGGGATGGCCTATCACGAACTACGCGCCGTATCCAGTACCGAACATGGAGCCAGTGTATGAGAGGTTCCGCAAGCAGCACGCTCCAAACTTCGAAGGGACAACAGACCCCTTTGAGGCAGAAGAGTGGCTGAGGAATGTGGAGCCGATTCTGACGCACATGAACCTTAGTAATGCGGACCGCATATCCTACATCTCGTCCTTGCTCAAGAAGGATGCCAGGATATGGTGGGACTTGGTCCAGCAATCCCATGATGCTGCCACCATGACATGGACTGGATTTGTGGAGCTCTTCCACAAGAAGTACTACAATTCAGCTGTACTCGCTACGAGGGTTGAGGAGTTCGCCAACTTGAAGCAGGGTACTTTATCGGTGGCAGAATATGCTCGTCAGTTCGACCGCTTAGCTAAATTTGCATCTGAGATGGTTCCAACTGATTTCCTGAGGGTAAACAAGTTTGTTAGAGGACTTCAACCGAAGATCGAGATGGGGGTTAAGCTAGGAAACCCGAGAAACACTACATATGATGACGTTCTTGAGACGACAATCGAAGTAGAAAGGTTGCAGGCCAATGTAAGCAAAGAGGAAGTCAGTAAGCCTAAACCTAGACTACAGAGTCAACCTCAGACCAGTCGGAACAACAACCATAGCGGCAACAATCAGTCCAGCAACAACGGTAACGGCCAGAAAAGACGGCATCCTGATAACAAGAAAGTCGATAGTGATAAAAGGGCACGTACGAATAATGGGGGAAATAGGCCAGGCTACCTGGAGTACCCGCCATGTTCTAAGTGTCAGAAGAAGCATCCTGGAGAATGTCGCACAAACACCAAGGAGTATTTTAACTGTGGTCAAGAAGGGCATCGTAAAAGAGATTGTCCTCAGCAAAAGCCAGAAGGGAAGAAGGACGAAAAGATGGTTCCTGCAAGGGTTTTTGCTTTAACCCAAGGAGAGGCTGATTCTAGCAACAAGGTGGTCACAGGTCAGGTTTCTATCCTCAATAATTTATGCTATGTATTATTTGATTCGGGAGCCACTCATTCATATATCTCGTTAGGAATGATAGAAAAACTAGACAAACCTAGTGAAAGATTTAGAACTAGGTTTGTAACCGAGTTGCCTCGGGCAAAGTAGTTCTATCATCACGAATAGTACGAGGCGTACCGATCAAGATTGAGGACATAGAACTAGAAGGAGACCTGATAGAGCTAGTGATCAAGGACTTCGACGTAATACTAGGCATGGATTGGCTAGCACGGCATGGTGCAACGATCGACTGCAAATGCAAGAAGGTGATGTTCGAGACTCCTGACGGCAAGAGACGATGCTTCATGGGACAAGGTTCAGGATTGCACATCCCGTTAGTATCATCTCTCAAAGCTCAACGAATGATGGAGAAAGGATGTCAAGCGTTCCTAGCCAGCATCACGAATGTGGAGAGGGAGACACCACTTAAGGTTGGAGACGTCCGTGTTATACAAGAATTTCCAGAGGTATTTCCCGATGACTTACCAGGATTGCCGCCAACTCGAGAAATAGACTTCACGATAGAATTAGTACCAGGCACCGAGCCTATCTCTAAGGCACCATACCAGATGGCACCTACGGAACTCAAGGAGTTAAAGACACAGCTACAAGAACTTCTAGACTTGGGTTTTATTAGGCCAAGCCATTCACCATGGGGAGCTCCGGTACTATTCATGAAGAAGAAGGATGGAAGTATGCGAATGTTCATAGACTATCGTGAGCTGAACAAAGTAACGATTAAGAATAAATACCCGCTACCTCGGATTGACGATTTTTTTGATCAACTCCGAGGCGCGACTGTATTTTCTAAGATCGATTTACGGTCCGGGTATCATCAGCTCAAGGTAAAGGGAGAAGATATTCCTAAGACAGCCTTTAGGACTCGTTATGGACATTACGAGTTCTTGGTTATGTCTTTTGGTCTTACTAACGCACCAGCTGCGTTTATGGACTTAATGAATAGGGTCTTCAAAGAATACTTGGATAAATTCGTCGTTGTGGTCATCGACGACATTTTAATTTACTCCAAGGATGAAGTAGAGCACGAGGAACATTTGAGGTTGATTCTGACGCGATTAAAGGAACATCAACTCTACGCAAAGTTCAAGAAATGCGAGTTTTGGCTTTCGCAAGTGGCGTTCCTCGGGCACATTATATCGAAAGACGGAGTTGCACTAGACCCATCAAAGGTAGAGGCCGTGAAGGATTGGCCCAGACCAAAGAACGCATCTGATGTAAGAAGCTTTCTAGGGTTAGCAGGTTATTATAGCAAGTTTGTAGAGGGCTTTTCTAAGATAGCCACTCCGCTCACCAACCTGACCCGGAAGCAACAAAAGTTTAACTGGAATGATAAGTGTGAAGAAAGCTTCCAGTTGCTTAAGGATAAGCTTTGCTCAACACCAGTACTCAGTGTACCGACACCCAACAATAAGTTCGTTGTCTAGTGCGATGCATCGAAGCAAGGATTGGGTTGCGTACTGATGCAAAATGACAAGGTGATAGCCTATGCCTCACGACAGCTAAAGGAGTACGAACAACGCTATCCAACTCACGATATGGAGTTGGCAGCGGTGGTCTTTACGTTAAAAATCTGGCGCCATTACCTTTACAGAGAACGGTGCGAGATTTATACGGACCACAAAAGTTTAAAGTACTTCTTTACTCAAAAGGAGCTCAACATGAGGCAGCGCAGGTGGTTGGAGTTAGTAAAGGATTACGACTGCAAAATCCTATACCACCCGGGAAAGGCGAACGTAGTAGCCGATGCACTTAGCAGGAAAAGTTATGGGAATTTAGCAGCTTTAGCCGGAATAGAAAAGCTGTTACAGCAGGAGCTTATCAGTGCCGAAATAGAAATGGTTGTAGGCAAGCTGGCTAACTTGTCTATCCAATCGAATCTGCTAGAGGACATACGGATTGGTCAGAGACATGATGACTCACTAGCAGCACATATGGATGCAGTCAGAGAAGGCAAGACTACAGATTTCTCAATATCTAGCCAAGGCTTATTGAGATATAAGGATCGGGTATGCGTGCCAAATGATCAAAATATTAAGAAGACGATCCTAGAAGAAGCACACAGTACCCCGTACTCAGTTCATCCAAGGTCTACCAAGATGACTCACGACATCAAGGCAATCTACTGGTGGCCAGGGATGAAGAGGGACATATCAGAGTATGTATCTAAGTGTCTTGTATGCCAACAAGTGAAAGCGGAGCATCAGCGGCCTGCAGGTTTATTACAACCGCTAAGCATACCAGAATGGAAATTGGACGACATAGCCATGGACTTTGTGAAGGGTCTGCCAAAGACGAATAAGCAGCATGATTCCACTTGGATAGTAATAGATAGACTAACCAAGTCGGCTCATTTCCTGCTTGTTAAGACTTCATACACGGCAGACCAATATGCAGACATCTACATCCAAGAGATTGTACGATTGCATGGAATCCCCAAGACGATAGTATCAGATAGAGGGTCGGTTTTTACATCAAGATTTTGGGGAAGCTTACAGCAATCTATGGGTACTAAGTTAAGCCTTAGTACACCTTTTCATCCTCAGACAGATGGGTAGTCCGAGCGTACGATTCAGATTTTAGAGGATATGCTACGCGCATGTGTGCTTGATTTCGGAGGATCATGGAACAAGTACTTGTCGCTGATCGAGTTCTCGTACAACAATAGCTACCAGTCAACGATCGGGATGGCACCTTATGAGTTGCTGTATGGAAGAAGGTGCCGATCACCATTGCACTGGGACGAGGTAGGAGAAAGGCAGCTTCTAGGGCCCGAAGCTATTAGACAAGCTCAAGAAGCAGTAGCGCTTATTAGACAGCGTATGCTCGCTGCTCAAAGCCGTCAGGAAAGCTATGCGGATACCAAGCGACGCGATGTGGAGTTCCAAGTTGGAGATCAAGTCTTCCTAAAGATATCTCCTATGAAAGGTGTCAAGCGGTTCGGGAAGAAAGGCAAGCTTAGTCCCTGATTCATAGGTCCTTTTGAGATATTGGACAAAGTGGGACCAGTTGCGTATAGACTAGCCCTACCGCCAACACTATCCGATAGTCGCAACGTGTTCCACATTTCGATGCTACGCAAATATGTGTCAGACCCATCTCACATCCTCAAGTACGATACAATAGCGCTCCAGAAAGACTTAAGTTACGAGGAACGACCGGTTAGCATCCTAGATAGAGGGATGAAGCAGTTGCGGTCCAAGACCTTTCCTATAGTTAAAGTCCTATGGAGTAACAGTTCTGAACGAGAGGCAACGTGGGAGTTGGAGGAGGACATGCAAGGCTGGTATCCGAAGTTATTTGGTAAGTAAATTTTGAGGACGAAATTCTTTTTAGTAGGGGAGAATTGTAGAGTCCAAGAACTTTACTTAGCTAGTTAGATAGTAGTATTATAGTATTTATAGTATTATCTTTGTAACTATGGATTTTTGGTTCAGACCTGGAATTATTTGGACACTCATAGTAGTACTTATAGATTTTCTAAGTTTAACCTATAGTTTAAGAATATTGATGTTAACCTAAGGTTTGATTAATATGACTGATATTAAGGATAATATTTATTATACTATAAGGTTTAGATAAGAACCAATAGGATTTTAAGCACATGTTATGTATGGGTGATTAAGGATTAAGTATTTTGAGGATTAAATTTAATAAGGGGTAAAGTTTGAATGCTATAAGGTCAGTCAGCAACTTTGAATACGTTGAGGGCTTAGTCAAGGTTGTTTACCCCATTCAAATTTAGCTAAAAATGTGTAATTTCGTGTTTAAATAATCAGTGTGTGCCGATATATCACAGCTATAGGGGGCGATATATCACAGCACGTAGATACGGAAAACACGAGACGATGCACGACAGCCTCGTGCATACTGGCCCAGGCGATATATCGCCTACAGGGGGCGATATATTGCCTCCTTCAGTATATTTTGAAACATTTTGAAATCGTTTTCCATTCAGCCATTCAACCTCTTGATAAGTCCAGCATCTTTTTGAACGAGTCTTCAGCCTCTACTGAACAATAATTCAAATTATTTTAACCTAAAAAGCTATTATTTTTATTCAAGTAAAATTAAGATCCTTTCATTCCTAAACTCTATAAATAGGACCTAGTACCCAGCCATTATTCATCTTTTGCTCTAAGTTCAGAGGCTGCATGTGCTAAGTGAGTGTGAGAGTGTAAACACCTGGGTTGGGGAATCATAAGCTTGATCATCATAAGCTTATCAAACACCTTGGGAAGTAAGGTTTTATAGTATTTCGGTTTGAGGTGTAGATTGGTCTTACAAGTCTTCAAGGTAACCCAAAACTCTAGTTCATTTCTGTACTTGTTCCTTTAAGTTCTCATAGTCTTCTACTCAGCCTCTAACCTTAATTTTTATTTTGGTTAGGAAATCTAAGTTCTTGAGCAAAAAGGTTTTGGTAAGTATTTTTCTCAAGGTTTAGTCCTTCCATTCCTTTCATTTCTTTTTCTTCAAATCTACTCACCCTGTTATGTATGGTTTTAGGAGTGTTCCAAAAGTCCCAACTCTGTCCTCACATCCCGGTAACTTTGGTAAGGAAAATAGGATAGAATCTATATGTTATATGCTTATGTTATCTTATGAAATATGTTATGAAATATGTATGTTTGTAGGCTTGGGCATATGACCCATTTGACTAACAAGCCCCAAATAGATTATGGGCATATGACCTACTTAGCTAGTAGGACCCCACTAATCTAATGGGCATATGACTTGATTAGTCTATGGGACCCCAAGTAATAATGGCCATTATAGTATGTGCATGATATAAGTGTTATGTTAAGTTTTTATGTTTCTTATGAAATTTATGTATATGAACTATGTGTTAGATTTTTCCTTGCTAGGCATTAGGCTCATTCCTTTTTGTTTATATGTGCAGGAAAATAGCTATAGTGGCGGTAAGATTCGTGGATGCTTGGGGAATGTGTATTGGTGGTGAATGGAGTGAAGGAGTCGAGAGTTCGATTTTCGAGGATGTAGTCTTGTTTTATGGTTTTACATGTATTTTTCCGCACTTATTATGTAACTCCTTTTATTTTAAATTATGTTTTGTTTTTAAGACAATGGGATCCCATATCCTACTTGATATTTTATGAAAGTAACTCTTATTTTTACAAGTTTCTAATAAAGTTATGGTATTTTCGCAAATGTAAGTTTTATTAAGGATTTGTATGTATAGTTTCGTTAATGGTCCAAAAGTCTAGAGTAGTGGGTCATTACACAGAAGTCTCCCAGCAGACCGGAACGAGGCTAGAAAGCTTATGTACAAAATACCAAGATATACCATTTTGGAAGGAAAATTATACAAAAAAGGATACTTTATGCAATTACTTAGGTGTGCATCTCCCCCCGAGGCAAAAAAGATTTAGGAAGATGAAGGATTCATACCAGGGGGCACAGCCTATCAAAAAAGGTGATTAGGCAAGGATACTTCTGTCCAAGAGTCAAGGCAGACTCATTCGAGTATGTCATACACTACGATAAATGTCAATGGTTCACTTCGATACCACGAGCTTACTATGATGAGCTCCTCATGGCCACTCATGGTATGGGGAATCGACCTCATAGGCTCCTTGCCTTCTGGCAAAGGTGGGGTAAGATATGTTGTAGTCGCCATCAATTATTTCACAAAATGGATCGAGGTCGAACCCTTAGCAACCATCACCTCAAAGAAAGTCCTAGATTTCATGATGAAAAACATCATCTGTAGATATGGGATACCCAGGAAGATTGTATCGAATAATGGGACCCAGTTCGACAGTGATTTGTTTACACACTTTTGCAAAAAGAATGAGATAATAAAAAGTTTCTCCTCCGTGGCCCATCCCCAAGCAAATGTCCAGGTCAAAGAGGTTAACAAAACTTTCAAAAGTTCTATGAAGAAAATGCTAGAAGAAGCAAAGGGGAGATGTTTAGAGGAGCTGCCTCAACTCTTGTGGGCATATAGAACAACTGCAAGAACCTCATCAGGGCATACCCCTTTCTCCCTGGCTTATGGGTGCGAGGCCATGTTGCCCCTTGAGGTTGAAACCCCAACCATAAGGCATGACACATATGACCAAACTTTGAACCAATCCCAGCTCGAAGAAAGTTTGGACCTCATCAAAGAAAGACGAGATGAAGTCCAGTTGAAAAATGTTGCACACCAGTAGAGGGCTATGAGATATTTTAATAAGAAGGTCCGAGACAGGAAATTTGGATTGGGATTTGCCACACGAGACCCATCTGCTTAGGTGCTTGGGACTAATTGGGAGGGACCTTACCAGATTAAGTCCATTATTTGACCTGGAGTTTATAAGTTCACGAGGCTCAATGGAGGACTAGTTCTGCAAGCTTGGAATGGTGAACATCTACGACCTTATTATCAGTAATGTAGGAATGATGTTTACTTTTTTTAACCATGTGTGTATTTGATTTTTTGCTTTTTATCAATAAAGTACTGAATTTCATTCAAACGTTGTATTTTTATTGTTATACTTTTTTCCAAACTCTCGAAATTCAATAACCTAAGATCACAATCATAGGATATTAAGGGGGCATAAATGGTATACAATCATACCATAGGCTCAAAAAAATATAACTATAATAAAAAATAATTCTAATAAACATGTTTTGAATATTAAACCGACATGAAGAAAATAATAAATGTATGGATCACTAACTAAACACGCGAACTAAACAAGTCTGGAACAAACCAGCAAAACCTAATCGATAGTCAAAGGTTGGAATTCTATATAAACCAACTATAAACTATAAGTTGAAACTAGGGCGGGAAATTTTTGCAAACAAGTTTCTGTTAGCAAAACTTATACAAGATCTTTACTTATTTTCATGTATATCTAATATTAAACAAATTAATACGAGATAGCCTAAAACATGTTTCTAAAATTGAATTCAAAGAGAAACAAAGAATAGAATACTTACAGTATACGCAGCGGAATGAAAGAGTCATTCCTTCAATTTCTCTAACTCGTGTATCCTCTCTATCGCAGAGTATTATCAAGAAACTGAATCGATCTTCTATTTTCTTCACAAACTTCCAATGTATCCTTAGAATCACCTAGACTAGTGTGGGAAATTATGAACACATGAAATAGATATAGAGAGAAGAAGAGAAAATAACAAAGAGGCTTAGAGAAGGACTTGTGTTTAGAGAGAATATAAAACTATCAGAAAACCAGTGATAAAACTTGTCAGACTTATGTTTTGACTTCTCTCTAAGCACTCCTTTTATAGACTCAATTAGGAAATTTAGTTTAATTAAAATATTAATAAAATAATAGCCATTTTAAAGCCCTAGGTCGAAATTATCATGGGCATTAGGTCCGTGAAATTTCCCATTTGATTATAAGCTCATTGGACTTAAAATCAAGGCTTGTATTATTTTCTATTGATTTAATTAATTAAATAATCATTTAAATCTTTTATCAAATTAATTATTTATAATGCTACCACAAGGAGGCCAGCACAACCTCCAGCTCCAACAGAGCCATCTGCTCCTTCTAGGCCTCAGAGGAGTACCCGAGCTCGGGTCCCGCCTAATCCACCTGTGGAAGTGCCTGCAGGAACTGAGAACAACCGAGCTCCTGCCGAGGCTCGGACTCAGGTTCCTGGTAGTGCACCGAAAGCAACTGGCCCATCTCGGGCAAATTCTGGACCCTCCAGGCCGAGGCAAGGACGGCAACCACCGTCACCTATACGGTTTCCTCCGTCTCCCATAAGATATCCTTCACCTCCCCGCAGGAACGCTCAACCTGGTCGAGATCAGGATCAAGGGCGTACAGGGGAAAGACAAGGAGACAGGGAGACGTTCCAGTGGCGGAAAGGCGCGCCATCCGAGAGAAGTCAGACGTCCCGATCTCGCACTGCAGAGACAAGGCGACGTAGAAAGGATCCACCACGAAATGACCGATCGATGAGTTTCACCAGTGATGAGTCCGGAGAAACTAGGTCTGTCAGTAAACACGACCGGGGTCGTAAAAATACTGGAAATCACAAGAGCCATCCCGACCTGCGCAATCATCTGAATCAGAGCAGGGGAAAGGGAGATCAGACAAATCCGGATCTTAGGAATCATCTGAATGGGCGTAGAGATCCCTCACGGAGACGCGAGCCTGGGATCGCGATTAATGACTATCAATTCCAAACACCGCCTAAGGACCCAGTACAAGAAAGGATCGATCAGCTCGAAAAAGCCTTTAGGCTTTTGAAGAATGAACGAGGGAACGGTCGATATGAGGACTCTGATGAGGAGCTCGAGCCGTTTGCTCCCAATATTTCTAACACTCAGTTCCCCCAAGGGTTCCGGATTCCTCACGTCCCAGCGTTTGAAGGAAAAACCGACCCATGCAGCCATCTGAGTACATTCAACACTATCATGAGAGCTAGTAACGTGGGTTACGAGCTCAGATGTATGTTGTTTCCGACATCATTGGCCGGGCCTGCCAAGAGTTGGTTCGAGAAGTACAAGAGACATTCTATAACTTCGTGGGATCAATTGTCTAGAGACTTCAAGAAGCAGTTTCGAGCTATGATGGGAGTCAGACCCGAAGCATCCACTTTGACTAACGTCCGACAACAACCGGGCGAAACACTGAAGAGCTACCTGACAAGATTTAACCTAGAGGTCGCCCGAGCTCGAGACGTGGATGATAGTGGGCATTTGATGGCCATCCGAGCTGGTGTTTTACCCGGGAGTGCCCTTTGGGATGACATGCAAGGGAAACCGGTGAGGTCGATAACCGAGTTTAACAGACGGGCGCAGAGATTTGTCAATGTAGAGGAGGCGAGGTCAACACTCAAGGCGACCTCGCAGACCGAAACTACAACGATAAACATTAACTCCGCCTCAACCTCGGTTGACCCAGCAGCTACACAGCCTACCTCGGGGAATCCCTCCAAGAGGAAAAAGAGCGAGGGAAATAATCCCGAGGTTGATGGAGGAAAGAAGAAAAAAGGAGAAAGGTATTTCTCCGTATATAAAGTGCACACCGAGCTCAACGAGTCTCGGGAAAACATATACCTGGCTAATGAAAACCAGGTCCCCTTCAGGCGTCCGGACCCTATGAGGAATCAAAAGTCCAAGAGGGATTCCAGCAAATACTGTCGATTTCATAGGGACACCAGCCATACAACTGATGAGTGCCGACAGCTGAAGGACGAGATCGAAGGGTTGATCTCGAGAGGTTATTTCCGGCAGTACGTCAAAAACCAGAATACTGGACAGGCTACTGCTGGCCAGAGAGTAGCCGCGCTTCCGGCAGCACAGAATAATAACTCCCGATCTCGGGATGAGGACAGGCCTCCGCCGATAGATGGAGAGGACGTAATAACCATCTCGGGAGGTCCTCATCTCGCAGGAGGGGGCAGAAATGCTCAAAAACGATATGTGAATGAGCTGAAGACAGGGGATGGGTCTCCATACGAACCCGAACCAAGGGCACCAAAAAGCCAAAGGGTTGAGACTCAGCCTATAACCTTCACCGAGGAGGATGCCTCCCATGTCCAGTTCCCTCATCATGATCCACTCGTCATCACCCTACAGCTTGCCAACAAAAGAGTGCGCTGAGTTCTCATAGATAATGGGAGCTCAGTTAACATTCTTTATAAAGCGACACTAGAGAAAATGGGACTCTCCCTTCGCGACCTGAAGGCTTGTGCAACCACTTTGTACGGCTTTTCTGGAGAAGGAACCGCCTGTATGGGGTCCATTGAACTCCCTGTGACCTTGGGAGACTATCCAGTCTCGGTAACCAAGATGATGGAGTTCGTGGTGGTAGAGTTACCATCTGCCTACAATGTACTACTCGGGAGACCCGCCCTGGTCGGGCTGGGGGCAGTTTCATCTGTAAGGCATCTAGCCCTTAAGTTCCCAACTCCAAGCGGGGTCGGAACATTGAAAGGAGATCAATTGGCAGGAAGGGAGTGCTACAGCATTTCCTTAAGGGGAAAGAAACAAACAAGCGCGCAAGCACTCGTTGTCATACAGAATAAAGATGGGACAATTTTAGAAATTGATGAGGAGATCGATCCAAGGATTGAGGAGAAGGTCGACCTCCAACCTTTGGAAGAGCTCGAAGAGGTCCAGCTCGATGAATCTGATCCCTCAAAGAAGGTGAAGGTCGGGAAACACCTCCAAGACGAATCAAAATAGCAATTAATTTGCTTTCTGAAGAAAAACCAGGATGTCTTCGCGTGGTCACACTCTGACATGGTGGGAATAAGCCCTAATGTAGCGAGCCACGCATTGAATATAGACAAAAGCTTTCCCTCGAAGCAGCAAAAGCGAAGGCAGCTGGATGAAGACAGAAAGAAAGCACTAAAGGAGGAGGTGGACAGGCTGAAAGCAAATAATTTTATAAGGGACGCTTTTTACCTTGATTGGGTGGCCAATCCAGTGTTGGTCCCAAAACCCAATGGGACATGGAGGACGTGCATTGACTACTCGGACCTCAACAAGGCCTGCCCGAAAGACTATTTTCCCCTGCCGAGAATTGATCAGCTCGTAGATGCCACGGCAGGGCATGGTTTGATGTCGTTCATGGATGCCTATTCTGGATATAACCAGATTCCCATGCATGCCCCCGACCAAGAGCATACGAGCTTCATTACAGACAAAGGGCTCTACTGCTACAATGTCATGCCATTCGGACTCAAGAATGCCGGAGCCACGTACCAGCGGCTCGTAAACATGATGTTCTCAGAGCAAATAGGGAACAACATGGAAGTTTATGTTGACGACATGCTTGTAAAGTCTCAACTTAACAAGAACCATGTTGATGACCTCGAAGAGTGCTTTGGCGTCCTCAGAAAGTACAACATGAAGTTGAATCCTCAGAAGTTCACTTTTGGGGTGTCTTTAGGAAAATTTCTGGGTTTCATTGTCAATTCTCGTGGGATCGAGGCTAATCCCGACAAGATAAAGGCCCTCATCGATATGCCTTCACCTCGAAAGCATAAAGATGTTCAAAGCCTGACTGGCAGGATGGCATCTCTGAGCAGGTTCATCTCGAAGTCAACAGACCGCGGTCTCCCATTCTTCAACTTATTGAAAGGAAGTAAGAAGTTCGAATGGACAGATGAGTGCGAGCTAGCCTTTCAGGAGCTCAAAAAGCACCTAGCCGAACCGCCCATCCTATCAAAGCCTGAGACGGGAGAAGTACTGTTCCTGTACCTCTCAACTACCGAACACGCGATAAGCGCGGTGCTCGTCCGAGAGGAAGAGAGAATACAGAAACCCGTCTACTATATCAGTAAAAGATTACTGGGGGCAGAGTCAAGGTATCCACTGATGGAGAAGCTCGCCCTCAGTCTGATCCACTCATCTCGAAAGCTCCGCCCTTACTTTCAGGCACATCCTATCCATGTATTAACAGATCAACCACTAAGGCAAGTCTTGTCTAAACCAGAGGCGTCTAGTCGACTCCTAAAGTGGGCTGTTGAACTCGGACAATTCGAGGTCACCTACCATCCGAGGACGACCATCAAGGCACAAGCATTGGCGGATTTCATAGTGGAGTGCACCGGCATCGCTGATGACATGGTAACAACCACGACCCACGAGCTGTGGAAACTTTACGTCGACGGGTCGTCAAATGAAAATGGAGCGGGGGCAGGAGTTATTTTGATCACTCCTGCAGGGAGAAAATTTCACTCTGCATTAAGGTTCGGCTTTAAAGCATCTAATAATGAAGCTGAGTACGAGGCTTTACTGGCAGGACTACGAATAGCAAAGGAACTCAAGGCCAAAGCTATACATTGTTACAGCGACTCTCAGCTCGTAGTTAATCAAATCTTGGGAGAGTACCAGGCTCGTGGCACAAAAATGGCAGCTTATCTGGAGAAGGCAAAGTACGCATTGGAGTTTTTTGAGTTTTATGCAATCGAACAGGTTCCCCGAGAACAAAACTCAAACGCAGATGCCTTAGCTCGCCTCGCCACCTCCGCCGAAAATGAGGAGCTGAATGTTGTACCCGTAGAGCACCTGTCAATGCCCAGCATAACTAAGCCTGACGAGGAAGATGTGAGTATGATCGAGACAGAGCCGACCTGGATGAGCCCGATAGTTGAGTACCTCGAAAATGGAATTCTTCCGAAAGATCAAAATCAGGCTCGGAAACTAATGTATCAACTTCCCCGTTACACCACCCTGGACGGAAGGCTATACAGAAGAGGGTATTCCATGCCATTGCTCAGGTGTGTGACTCCCCCCGAGGCAAAGAAGATTATTGAAGAAATTCATGAAGGGTTCTGCGGAGATCATACCGGGGGGCATAGCCTATCCAAGAAGATTATACGCCAAGGATATTTCTGGCCAACCATTAAAACGGATTCTTTCGAGTTCGTGAAAAAGTGCGACAAGTGCCAGAGATTCGCCACGATACCCCGAGCTCCACCTTCCGAACTAACCATGTTGACATCCCCATGGCCTTTTGCGGTATGGGGCATCGACCTCATAGGCTCACTCCCAACTGGCAAAGGAGGAGTAAAATATGCTGTGGTCGCGGTTGATTACTTCACAAAATGGACGGAGGCTGAACCATTGGCGACCATAACTTCGAAGAAGATCCTAGATTTCGTGGTAAAGAACATCGTATGCCGATATGGAGTGCCAAGAAAGATTGTGTCTGACAACGGAACCCAGTTTGACTGCGATTTATTTACCAACTTTTGTAACAAGAACGGTATAATAAAGAGCTTTTCGTCAGTGGCTCACCCTCAGGCGAACGGTCAGGTCGAAGCCGTTAATAAAACTCTCAAGAGTTCCTTGAAGAAAAAGTTGGAAGAAGCAAAGGGACGATGGCCTGAGGAATTACCCCAAGTCCTTTGGGGATATAGAACTACAGCTCGGACATCAACTGGACATACCCCATTTTCTCTAGCATGCGGCTGCGAGGCAATGTTGCCCATTGAGGTCGAAATTCCAACGATTCGAACTCAGATTTACGACCAAAGTTCCAATCATACTCAGCTCGAAGAAACCCTAGACTTGATCGAAGAAAAAAGGGAGGAGGCTCAGCTGAGAAATGCTGCTTACCAGCAACGAAGAACAAGATATTTCAATAAAAGGGTTCGAAGTCGAAAGTTCGGAGTAGGAGATCTGGTATTGAGACGCGTATTCTTAGCAACCCGATATCCAGCAGCAGGAGTACTCGGGCCAAACTGGGAAGGACCATACCAGATAGAATTAGTCATCCGCCCTGGCGTATACAAACTTGCGAGATTAGATGGGAGCCTCATACCACGAGCATGGAATGGCGAACACCTTAGACCTTATTATCAATAGTATAGGAAAAGTGTTGCCTGTAACCATGATTTTCTATCCACGTTAGTTTGTTTTTGAATTTCATCAAATAAAATGTCTACTTTGTTTCACATGTAATTTATTTTTATTTTTGCAATCTCTCTTAATTTAATAACCTATGGTCACACTCATAGGATATTAAGGGGGCATCATTGGTACACATACCTCCAGCTTAAAAAATAAAAAATATAAAAAAAGTATTTGGATATAACCAAATACGCGAGCTTAGATAGTTCGGACTTAACCGAGCGAGCTTAGATAGTTCGGACTTAACCGAGTTATCAAAAACAAAAAAGTATTTGGATATAACCAAATACGCGAGCTTAGATAGTTCGGACTTAACCGAGCGAGCTTAGATAGTTCGGACTTAACCGAGTTATCAAAAACAAAAAAGTATTTGGATATAACCAAATACGCGAGCTTAGATAGTTCGGACTTAACCGAGCGAGCTTAGACAGTTCGGACTTAACCGAGTTATCAAAAACATTAAGTATTTGGAAATAACCAAGTGCGCGGGCTTAGATAGTTCGGACATTACCGAACTACCAAAAACCAAAAACGTTTGGAGTTAACCAGATGTGCAAGCATAACAGGTTTGGAACAAACCAGCCAAATTATCGATCGATGATAAATGGGAGCCAAAACCCATCACAAAATATGTCGAGATCGAGGCTGGAACATCTTAAAATAGTTTCGAACTCATAACCTCGGAGCTAAGATACTAAGGATGAGGAAAAGTGACTAAAAGATTAACCAAATCATTCATATTACATGCCATATAAGTACTTTTCAGTTCATGGTTAAAGTAATGTCCGACCTTGATAAATAACGAGGTTGGAAACGGATAATTCTAATAGACTATGCATGAATGCATCGAATTTCGAGCCTAAATCCAAACTATGTTTGTATGCATAAATAAACATAACCGGTCCATCAATTATAAAAATATGCAAAATATTTCGAGCCAAGAAATGTAAGCATATAAAAGAATAGTAAAGGAAATTGTATCAGCCCCGTGGGCATAAGTTAAAATAATTACAGAAATAATGGGACGCAGCCCCGAAAACTGATCTCCCCGAGGTCAGATTCAAAGAAGAGGAGTCTCCTTGGCCTTCTCAGCATCAGTGGCACCGGACCCCTCAGGACGAATAGCATGACTATCCTCCTGAGCTCCCTCCGAAACGGTACTCGGAGCAGCTTTATCCTTCTCGAGCTGCTCAGCCTCTTCCTTCTCGAGCCGAGCATTCCATCGTTCGAGGAAGATCGCCTCGAGGGGACCCAAAAAACTGGTGTCCAGTTCTTCGTTATAGGCCCACATCCGGTACATGGCTGAATCGACCGCCGTTTCCTTCTTTTCTTTGAACTCGGCAGTAAGGCGGGTTTTGATATCCTCCATGAGGTCGAGGGTGACGGCCTTGTCTTCCTCGAGCTTCTTATTGGTCTCCCGAAGCTGGATGTTATCTCTCTTTTGCTCCTCGAGTTCTTTTTTCAGCTTCCCAAGCTCCTTGGCCATTTCCTCACGCTCCTTAACCACTGCCTCGAGCTTAATGTTCGCCGCCTTCAGGTCATCATTCGCTCTAAGCTGGAGGTCCCTCTCCTCTTGGGCGAGGGTCCTGCTCGAATGGACCTCGTTGTTCAACTCGTAATTGAGCTGGGCAGTGAAAGCAAGAGCCTGAAAAAAGGAAGAAACCATCATTAGCCTCGAGACAGTATGAATGTAAGCAAAGGGAATATAGGATACTTACCGCGGCAGTGTGCTCGATACTCTTCTCGTACACAACAGTGCGGTCTCGAGTGCCAGTTAGACACTGCCACTGAGGAGCCTCGAAATTGTCGTAGCTCTGGCCGATCCGGGACATTACATCCGAGATCAGCGTAGATCCGTGAGGACCGGCAGCATTATCCACCACATACGAATCCATATGGGTGGAAATGGTTAGCTTCTGAGCTCGGGAAGCAGAAGGTCTTTTGGCGAGCTGGGTAGAAGGCATTTGACCCGCCACAGGAGGTTGGGATTCGACCACGGCAGCGATACCAGTCTGCGAGGCCGGCACCACCACAGAGACGACGGCCTGCGAGGGTGGTATCGTCGTGGGGGCGTTAGTCTGGCCAGTCGACGCAGCAGCAGAGCTCGAAGCCGGCGGGGGAGGAGGAGTTGTTTTCTTAGATCTCTTGGAGCTTTTCCCAGGCTGGCTGGTTTTCAGTCCCCCTGCCCTGGGGCGTTTGCTCTTCTTGGCACCCGCATTGTCGATAAGGGCGTCGAGGTCGGAGTCCATATCGCCTGCACAAGTCATCACAGTGAGTCAGTAAAAGAAATACAAGTTACCTCAACACTATATATAGAGTGGTGGAAGAAAAAACCTAACTGGAACTTTCCCCCGAGCTTGAGCTTGGGGACCATGAAATTCCCCCGTCTTCAGAAGAGGCGGGGGGAGGGCCTTCCCTATAAGTTGGTGATAACCTCGAAAGGTCCCTATAATCATTGGTCCCATACTGCACAGCTATCCCATTCCACATCTCGTCCGTGGTATACATAGTGTCGTATTTCCCGAGCCCACTATCAAACCTATGGACACAGTCATCTACCCAACTCCATATGTAGAAGTGGTATCTATCCTGTGGGCACGAGACTAGTCTATTGGGTCTGTGTTTTAATAAAGTGGGGGACCACATTCGCGAAGTAGGAAGGGTTTTACCTCCATCGGAGTCCGAGCTCGAGGCTTCATCATTGGCCTCGCTCCCCGACTGCGGACTTCTCGAGCGAATTGGGAGAGATGTTTTCCTTTCCCTCCTCGGAGGAAGGATGCCTGTGGGCAGAGGCACTTCCTCCCAGCGTTCATATTTGTTACTGGACCAGTCAGAGGTTGACTGGCCCTGTCCCAACAACCCACAAGCTCGTAGCTTGTCCTCATGTAGCAGAAATGAGAGAGACCTCCTGCCATAAGGGAGTCGGAGCAGGCTCTCTCTATGCTCCTTCATTGTCTCGTCAGGGGCGGGACGCTGAAAGTTAGCTGAAAGGCGAGATACACTTCAGCTAAACATGGATTCAAGGGCTAAAGATTCGAGCTCAAAAATAGAAAGTAACGAGAATACTTACGAACTCGTCTAAACGAACGATGTCGAGACGGGAACAGATCGTCTGTCCAGAAAAAAGCCCTCTTGAAGTCAGGGGGATGGTTCAGAAGGTCTTCAAAGATTTTTGTCTCTTTGGGGTAGCTCGAAAGATATTAGAAACCATCTCCTCCCCTAGCTCGGGAGGGATTACTCTTCAAACAAAAGAGATATAAAATCATCTCCTCCCCAGGAGCGAAACAGCTCCGTTCATGCCTTGTCGGAGCTCGACACTTCAGCGTGTCTAGCGAGCTAAGGCCATGAATGGCCAGGATGTCAGTTATCTGGTCGGAGGTGGTAACCGAGCTCTGGTAGAATTTGGCTTCAAACATCTCCCTCCTAGGCTGCGAAGACGAAGGCTCCGCCATTAAGGAAAACTGAAGTTCCCCCGGGTGGTATGCTACCGTGACTTTTAACGCGGGGTCGAGGGGAACTGGCCTAGGTCCGGGGTTAGGCTCTGGATAGATGGCTTCCCGAAGGACCCTTCTCTTCTTTTCGATGACCTCGTCAATCTGGCGGCGATAGTGGGCTCGAATGTCTTCTTGCTCGCGTGCGATCTCGTACTCTTTAATCCGACGCTGGTTCCGGACAAAGACCGATTCCGGGCTCGGAGATTTGGGCTCGTAAGGGATTGCTCGTAATGACCCCCACCGTCTTTCCAGATTCTGTGACATCTAACGAGAAAGAAAAAATGGTGAGGGCCATGCATGCAAAGATCACGAACTCGATACGATGAGCTCGGATATCTGAGGACAAGAAATCAAGTATTTAGACCCTTGCTAAAGAGTCAGAGCGTGGCTTCCACAGGAAAGAAAAAGGAGCGTGGATGATTTCTTTTTGAAAATCCCGAAATTCAAGGGAAAGGAGAGTGGTGGTTAGCCAGAAAAAGCGTTTTTGGTTTTCGTGTATTTGTCAAAACCCATGTTTTTATCCAAAAGCTTAATGAACAAGAAACGCCGCCTAAGAACTTCAAAACCCAGAAAATGGGAACCACATTCAAACGTCGAAACTGGGTATAAACTAGAGACGAACATCCAGAGTGGAAGTCCAGAAAGCCTAAAAACCTATCAGTTCAAAACCTCCTATCGCATTATGCTAAGAACACATACTAACGTACACAGCAAGCACAGTATAAAAAGAACAACGAAAATGGCGTACTTACACAGTGATAGTGAGTGCAGCGAAATCGTCGAGTGGAGAAGAGGTTGCAAGAAAGAACTCACTGACTCGAACAGACCAGGGTTCCTTTGTCTTTTGGGTCGAGAAAACATGCACAGGATGGAAGCTTCTTAAGAAAGTTTCTGGCTTTCTTGTTTTTTCTTTTCTTTCTGGTTTACAATGAACAAACGTAAAGAAGAAGACGAAGAGGAGATCTTATATATATAGGTGGGAAAACTGAAATCGATCAGGAGCGTTGGTTAAAATCCTCAACAGATCGAATGGAGGGGAATCGGTGATGAGATGACGCCGAAAAGTTGTCAGACGAACGATCGTGGGCATGTTCCCAAGGTACTCAAGTACCTAAAGTGAGCAATACCCATCTGGCACGTGTCCGTTTTTAAGAGTGTGACGGTATGGTTCCCGAAAAGAGTAGTTCAAAAGTTTCCTTCTCTTAGGATTCGAACAAATACTTTTGAGGGGGCAAAATGTTATACCCAGATTTTGAGCCATAGCAAATATGACCTCGAAAGCTGAGTTCGCATTGAATGGTCTCGTGAGGGTTAGGGTATGCTCTACGATTGTAAATCGGAGCCTGCAAAGTATGATACAGACCTCGAATATGGTGACCTCGAAATGATCTCGATCTCGAAGGATAGCTCTGAGAGCCCCTCATCTTCAGGAACAACTTCGGAGCAGGGATCTCGAGCTCGATATGCTATCTCGAAAGCAATGTTAGCTCGGGAGATGTCAGTGGCTCGCACAATGACGTGAAACCTTAGATGCTGAAGCCTTGGAGATACACTATGATCACCTTGAATATCTACAAGTATTGTAGATATGGGATGTAATCCTCATTTATTGATGTAAATCCCCAAGAATCATGGGATATTATTTAGTCAGTTATGCGTTTCCTGATCTTTGGGGAACGTTTCCTTTTATATCTGATTGTTGGCATTTAAAGCCATTTATTTTTATTCACAAAAGAGTAACTACCCAAAATATGTGGGATAGTATTCTGCATCCTTCTCTATAAATAGAGAAGTCATGCACCATTGTAAGGGGCCGAAATTCTGATCCTTGAGAGAAAACTCTGAAGAATTCATGTTTAAAGAATTTTCAGAGATAATCTTGAGTTTAATAACAGAGACTCGTGGACTAGGCAGATTTAACTGCTGAACCACGTAAAAACCGTGTGTCTGATTCGTTTGTTTCTTTTAGCCATTGTCTTTAATTGTTTACGTGCTCTCTTCTTTTATCTGTTGACAAAAAACGGCGTCAACAATAGTTATAACAATCCTAAAATATCTCAAAATAGTTAAACAAATTCAAATATCGATAAAAATATCTAACTAACAATATTCAAATTTCAAATAATTCAAATATTAAAAACTATAGAATAAAAAAGATATTTATATTTTCATATAAAGATTTAATAAAAAAAATCAAGAATTTAAATGAAAATATCATAAATATCTGATATCATAATTCTAATAGTTTAATATATTAAAAGATTTAAAATTAAGTTGTTAGTCTATTTTTAAATTTGAATTTGAATCTTTGTAGAAAATATCTTATTTTAAAAAAAAAATTAAATGATATAACAAAAAAGATATTTTTGGTATTGATTATATATAATTTATTTCCACAAATTTTATTTTTCTTTAATTTAAAAAAAATAAAATAAAAATGGGATGAACAGTACCACGGGGTACTGTTCATCGCGTGCTGGTGCTGGCTGGGCATGCGCGCGCGGCTGCAGGGGTGCCCGCGGGCGTGCCTGCAGGCGGGGCGCGCGTGCATGGCAGCCAATGCAAAAAAAATTTCAAAATTTTTTTTGAGCAATTTTTCAAACCAAAACAATTTTCTAATTAATTTTTAACATGTTTTATACAAAATAAAGCATATCTGAAAATTAATAGCATAGAAAACACAACAAAATAACCTAAAAATTGCTAATAATCACATAAAATCAATACGCTTCATAAAAACATAACCATCCAATTATTCAAACATATCAAATAATCCAATTTTAAACATGTTCATGCATGAAAATAAAGATTACCAAAGGCTCTAAGGACAGTTGTTGGCAAAACTTATTCATGATCTTTATTTATTTTCATGTATATTTAATATTAAACAAATTAATACGAGATAGCCTAAAACATGTTTCTAAAATTGATTTCAAAGAGAAACAAAGAATAGAATACTTACAGTATACGCAGCGGAATGAAAGAGTCATTCCTTCAGTTTCTCTAACTCTTGTATCCTCTCTATCGCAGAGTATTATCAAGAAACTGAATCGATCTTCTATTTTCTTCACAATCTTCCAATGTATCCTTAGAATCACCTAGACTAGTGTGGGAAATTATGAACACATGAAATAGATATAGAGAGAAGAAGAGAAAATAACAAAGAGGCTTAGAGAAGGACTTGTGTTTAGAGAGAATATAAAACTATCAGAAAACCAGTGATAAAACTTGTCAGACTTATGTTTTGACTTCTCTCTAAGCACTCCTTTTATAGACTCAATTAGGAAATTTAGTTTAATTAAAATATTAATAAAATAATAGCCATTTTAAAACCCTAGGTCGAAATTATCATGGGCTTTAAGCCAGTGAAATTTCCCATTTGATTATAAGCTCATTGGACTTAAAATCAAGGCCTGTATTATTTTCAATTGATTTAATTAATTAAATAATCATTTAAATCCTTTATCAAAATATTTATTTATAATTTGAACCTTGATTTAAACTTATTTATTAATTTAGATACCAATTTCTCTTTTATTCTCTAAATTACATAACTATGTGAAACTATCCAAAATTGACCTGGTCAACTTTGATAATTCTAATTGATAATTAAATCAATTAATTGAGACTATCTAGATGATTTTATCCAAGGTACAATGGGGACCATAGGCCTACGAAATCAAGCTCCAATAAGTTATCATAAATCTAACAAATAAATTTACTAACTTATTAATTCCTCGTGACTCCACTATAGACTCGGAATTGCACTCTTGAATTCATAGAATGATCTATAACAAATATAGATATGCTATTAATTATCCATTGTTACAACCATAATTGTCACTCAATCCTCTATAGACGATCTACAATGAGATAGGACTAAAATACCGTTTTACCCCTCATTGTATTTTATCCTTAAAACACTTAGTTCCTTGTAAATGATATTTCAGTAAGCTAATTTAATTATTGAAATGAGATCTCTATCATTTAACACCTTGAACCAAGCTAAAAGGAAACCATCGTTTCATTTCTTCATCAGAAGCTATAGATGTTCGTATCTATGATTAACACTCCCACTCAATTATACTACCGAGTTCCCAAGATGTAAGTATGGGCTAGTCCGTAGGGTAAGATGGTAATGAACAAGTCAAAGAACTCAAATAATACAATCAGTTAGAATACTAACCACTAAGAATTGAGATTTAATTGACCTATGGTCAACTATATGATATGACTAGAATAGATAATAACGGTATGTTTACTTATCTTATCAACTATCAATATCGGTCCTATCTAATGTAACAAATACATCCGATCTTATCTACTTTGCTAATGTTCTGGAAAGAACATAACATTGTAAAGTGAAAGTAGATCATATCATCACTATAAATAAGATTAGCTAAATGCTCGGGATTTAATAGAAGTTTATATTAAACAAATAATCATGAAAATAAAACATGTGAGAAAAGTGATTGACCAAGTCAAAAAATGATTTCTATTCTTTTATTGATAATAAAATGAAATTACAAAGAATTTGGGTTTTAATTAAGGCATAAAACCCCAACTGTTTCGACCTCGTAACCTTAAGGCCATACTCGAGGATGAGGAAAAGTAACTAGAAAAACAAAATATAACTAGACTAACAAGGTTACATACCAGTTGAGTATTTTTCAAATACATGGTAAAAGTAAAATTCAACCTTGATAATAATGAAGTCGAACATGGGCATTTCGGATAAACTATGCATGAATTTATTGAAATTCGAACTTAAACCCAACATTTATATATTTGTACGAATAAACAAGTATAAAATCATGTCCTTAGTAACACGCTCAAAATATTTCGACCCAAAAATATGATGCATAATGTTACAGAAAAATAAACATGTAAAGGTAGTCAATGTACAAAAAGGGGTTTCGAGCTAGAAAGTTTAAAGCATAAAATCTACTATTAAGATATAAAATCATAAGATAATTAATATAGCTCAGAATCGAGCTATAAATTGTCTTTTCCCCAAGGGCACAAAAATATAATTACAAAGTTATAATGGGTCGCAGCCCATGATGTCAATTTTAGGGGTTATAAGCCTCTTCAACTGCAGTCCCGAAAACCTCCGTCGTCTCCTTAGCCTCGAGCCTGGCCTCTTCCTCATCAAGAAGAGCCTGCCATTTAGCGATAAATTCGGTCTCTAGGCTAGCAAGGAAGCTGGTGTCAAGGTCGGGGTTGTTAGCCTGAATTCGATACATCGCCATGTCTATGACGCGATTATTTTTGGTCTTAAACTCCTCAAGGAGACAAGACTTCTCACCCTCGATAACTTCGAAGGGAATCTTCTTCTCTTCTTCTAGCTTGGCATTGAATCCCTGAACCTACTTGATCTCGAAGTTCTTGGCCTCGACCTTCTTCAAGGTCGCTTGCAGCTTTGATTCAAGTTCGGGAATCCTATGGACCTCTTTCAAGGTTGCTTCCAACCTCGACTCAAGCTCCGGAATCTTCTTGACTATCTCATCCATTGCTACAATTTCTAGTCGAGCTTCTTTGAGGTTGTCCTCGAGCTTTAACTGGGGATCTCGGGCCTTCTGCAGAAGCGCTTTGTTCGCCACAACCTCGTTATTCAGCAAGAAATTGTGCTGAACAAAGGATATGAATGCCTATAAACAAAAATAAACAAAAAGGTCAACAAAGTACAAATTAAATTTAGTACAGAATAAGGGGGCTAAAGAAAAAAATGACTAATTGAGGATAATAGCTCGCCTCTCTTGTCAAAAATAGCATTTGCATCTCAGCAGGAGGTCAGAAATTCCCACTTAGGTGCCCCGAGATTGCTGAAACTTTGGCCCATGCGGGTCAAAGCATCAGAACCTAGGTTGACTCCAGTGGTTCTAGCAGCACTGTCGACCACAAAATAGGGCACATAAGTTGAGATCGATAGGAAGCGGTCTTGTACTAGAGCCTAAACTCATCTCGCTTGGATTGCAGGGGGAGGTACGACCTTAGAAGGGGTTGTGGGCTTAGCAGTAGGACTGGGGTCTAGAGGCACCTGGGCTAGGGGGACAACCTCAGTCTTCTTGGATAGTTTAGAGGGATGACCTCCCTTCTAGGACACTCTCTAGCGTTTGTTCAACCTCGAGGCCACATGTTTGTTAAGGACGTTGTCCAGGTCTGAGTCCATGTCACCTAAAAAACAAAAGATCGTATGTAAGCAAATGAAAAAAGATTATTATAATAAACAAGACTCCAAGATAAAACAAACCTAACTGGTACTTACGGCCGAGCTTGAGCTCAGAGACCAAGAAATTCCCTTATTTTATGATGACTCTAGGGGAGTCCCCTCTCTATAAGTGGGGGATAGTCACGAAAGGTGTTATATTATTTTATAATATAATGTAATATTATATTATATTATAATATAATGTTTTAGATTAAATAAATGTGACAAAGAGTATCACATATTGTAACATATAATAGAGAGTTACAATATTTAGATATATGAGATATATCCAAATAATGTAACATATTTGGTGTTACAAATTTGTAACTTCCAGATATTACCCTTTATTGTGTAAATTTGTTGTTACACAATATTGAGATGAATTTCATAAAGCCATATGTGATATGGCTGTTAGAGATATGATTTTCACCCTAATAATGTGTTTTGGGAGGGTTTGGAACCATTTGGAAAAACAACACATTTTTTAGTGTTGAAAATGGTCGGTGGCCGTGGCCACTGAATGTTGGTGGCCGCGACCTGTGGGACAGAGGCTAGTGGCCACGGCCACAGGCTAAAAACTGACCTTTTTTTTTTTTTAGTTTTTTCAATCTTTGTTGAACGGCTCAAAAAACCCAAATTACTCCCAAATCTCATTTTTAATTCCATATTAATCCAATTAAACACTGGTAACAGCCATGGGGGTTGGTGGAATTTGAAATTCAAAGGGTGTGTCTAAACTCTATAAATAGGAGCCTATAGCTCACTTGTAAGACACAACTTTTCTATCCATTAGAGCACTTGGCTAGAAACACCTTGAGGCTTGATAATTCCATAAAGCATTTCCTATAATCTGTGAGAGATCCCTTAGTGCTTGAGTTAGGGGGAAATAAGCTTTTGGACAAAGGTTTCAAACCTTGTTCAAGTTGGTGATCCCCAACACTCTTCACTTTGGTAGTGTGAGTGAGAGTTGTTTATCTTTTGTTTCTTGTTCCTTTCTTTCATTCTATTGCTTTTCATCTTTATATTGTTCTTATCTATTTACTTGTATTTCTTGTTCAAGAGTTGTAATCTTTTCTTTTCTTTTGTTTCAAACACTTTACTTTATTTGTAACCTTTTGCTTAGAGTTGTATTTTACTATTCTCTTCTTCTTCATTATCTTCTTCATTTTCTTTGTTTATTTGTAATTTTTCAGTTATAGAGTTGTAACTCTTTTCAATTAATCATTATTTATTTGTAACATATTGCATAGAGTTGTAATTTATTATTATTTCCATCGAGGCAAAATACATATTTTCCTAACAAAAGGTCCCTACATACGTTGGTCCCATACTGTACAACTACCCTATCCCAGACCTCATTTAAACTATACATGGTCTGGTATTGTCCTAACCAGCTATCGAACCTACAGACTCTAAGGTTGACTCTTGACCATGCTAAGAAGTTGTCCCTAGGATCCTTGAATAAGATCATCACGTCAGGCTCATGCTTAAGAAATTATAGAGATCAAATGGAGTGGTCTAACACTACTTTACCTCCATCTGCTGAGCTCATTAGGGCCTCGTCGTGGACTTCATTTCCCGAGACTGGTCGCTCGTGTAGGCGGGAGGCAGTGGCACAAAATTGAGAGCCCGAGGGCCTACTCCTAAGGGGAAGTTTAGCTGTGGGGATTGGCACATCTTCCTACCTCTAGTATTTTTGAATCCCCGAATCATCCATGGACTCGCCTTCGCCTAAAAGGCCATAAGCTCGGAGCTCGTCTTCATGTAGGAGATAAGAGAGGGACCTTCAACCATAAGGCAGCTGAATAATTGCTGCCCTATACTCCTTCATGGCCTTTGTTGGAGTAGGCCGGTGGTAGTTGGATGTAGGAAAAAATAAATTGAATATTCCGAGCTCAATTGTTCAAAAAAAATTAGAAAAGACGTCTTAAAATACTGACGAATACATTGTAAGGAGTGGAATTGAGAAGGAGCGAGCCCATCCATCCAGAAGAATATCATCTTGAAATTTGGAGAATGGTTTGGGATGTCCTCGAATAGTCACTTCACCTTCAGATAGCTCAACACGTGGCAGAACCCCTCTTCTTTGTGAGCTCGAGAAGGGTTGCTTTTAAGGCAAAAGAGATACAATATCTCTTGTGCTGAAGTCCTGTCCCACTTCATTTCATGGTACAACGACCTTAGGGCTGACAAGACACTAAAAGAATTGGTCTGAAGTTGAAAGGGGGCGAGGCTGACATACTCCAAAAATAAATTTGAAGTAGTTCTTTAGGGGCAGCAGGGCCCCAGACCATATATGTTCATAGCTCTAGGCGGCGAGCTTGACTTTGCGGTCAGGATTGCCATCTTCTGTGGAATAGTAACTCCTTTCCTTGGAGGTTGCAGGAAGAAAAATTAGTGTACCAGAAAGCTTGAGGTCGTTGTAGGCCAGTACCTCAGAGATATGACTAGTGGAAGTAACCAAGCTCTAGTAATGCTCAGCCTCGAAAAACTTCTCCATCGAGGTGGGGATTGAGAGAGATTGGGAGGTGGTTGGATGAAGTGCACCAGGTGGAAAGGCGATGGTGACTTTAAGTTTGAGATCTAAAGGATTAGGCCTGATCTCAGGGTCTCGGTCATGATAAGTTGCCACTCGGAGTCTCTTCCTTTTTCTCTCTTCGACCTCGTCGATCTTACATCAAAAATGGTCTCGTATGTCTTCTTGCTCACACAGCTCTTTGTGCTCGCAAATCAATCGTTGGTTTCGGGTGAAAGGCGATTTAGGTCTGGGAGTTAATGGGTGGTAGGGGATAGCGAAATTGGGCCCCCACTGATTTTCAGAGTATTGCGACATCTAACGAGGAAGAAAAAGGTGACGGCCAATCATATAGAAAATAATAAGGGGATTAGAATTTTGATAACTCGAGCTCGAGATGATGAGATTGCCTCAATCAAGACTGAAGGCTCAAAAGGGCGAGATTGACTCAGATGTTTATCCCGAAATGTTATGGAGTTCGGGCATCGAGAGTGAACCCACGCGAGAGTATGATGGATACTATCAATTCAAAACAAGAGAATCCCAGATTTCAAGGGAAAATGTTGGCAGTTACCCAAAAAGGTTATATTTTTGGGATTTGTGCATTAAAACCCTAATTCAAAACCCTATTTCATAAGTCACACAAAACCCATTACTAGAAAACATTGTTTTTTCACATATCTACCAGAAATTTTTTCAGCCTAAATTGTGATTCTAAGCAAAAAAAGAAAAACATATAAATAAGGATAAAAAACTTACATAAATTGGGTGATGAGATCATTGACTGGAGTAGTGGAAGCAAGAATGATTTCACGGAGCCAAATGTGCTGGTATGGTTTTGATTCTTTGGTTTAGAGAACATGCAAAGAAAATTTTGGGTTTTCTTTTTTCTCTCTGGTTTGTGTTTTCTAAGAAGTGAAAGTAATGAAGATGAAGGGGTTGTGCGTATATATACCCCAGTGGGGATGTCAAAGGTCGAAAAGATCTGGGCCCTCAGTTTGAATTGAAAAAGGATTTAATGGGTGGGGTTCAATTTTAACATTGGTGGCAAAAAGTTCCTTGGGAAGGACATGTGTAGGAATAGGAAGTACTTGACTAATCATGTAGTACAATCTCCAAATGACACATGTCCACACTCGAGTGTGGTAGGTGGCACATTTTTCAAAAGGTGGAGTTCAAAAGTCTTCTTCTCATAGGATTCGAACCAACACTTTTGAGGGAGCAAAATGTTACACCCAAATTTTGACACCGTCATAAATGAACCTCGAAATGTAGGCTCGTAAAGTGTAAGCTCGAAAATAACAAGCAGTGGCTGAACACTTCTATAAATTTGCTTGAAACCTGACTTGTTCTTGTTTGTGATCGAGCAAAAGTTCAGAAGACTCGAGCTTAAGTATCATGCTCAAAAGAATGAATCTTCTCCAATGCATATGGGTGTTATTCGAGCCTTAGTTGCAAGCTCGAAGACGTTGCTCTCCGAAGATTGAGCTTGATAAAATCACTAGCTAAAGTGGAGGCTGACTATAATAATGAGCACGAAGTATTGGTCGATCTCGAAAGCATGTAAACCTTGCATTCGAGGTCAGCAATGCATTTTGAACACAACAACTGTTAGGAGATCCCTATTCCTTAGGGATTCGTTGTTATCTGATATTAAATCCCAATTATCATGGGATATTATGTAATTAATGTATTTATTTGTATTTATTTCAAAATTTAATTGTAACTTCCCGAAATAAGGGGAAAATCTTCTGTCAACCATGTCTATAAATAGCCCGGGGAATGTCATTTGTGGACAAGCACAATATTGTACTGAGAATACTCTGTTGAATTGATTTGATAAAGCTTTGAGAGAGTATCACGAATAAATAATATTGACTTGTGGACTAGGAATATTTTAACTGTTGAGCCATGTAAAAACTCTACTGTTATTTCCCTCTTTCCTAACTCTTTGTTGAATGCTCTTTAGATTTAACTTGACGAAAAATGGCATCAACACTTAGTATGCTTTTAGTCAAGATAATGAGCTTCTTTGGATGGAAGAAGTCACACTCCAAATTGGTGTATTTGTTTTGCAATCTCATCAATGATTATTATCTCTTTTCAATATATATATAATTATATATCTTTTATATAAAAAGTGTGTAGATAACATAAATTGTTTGTTTTAACAGTGTTGACGCAGTTTTTCGCCAACAGTGTATTAAGAAATAATAAGGTTGATTAGTGCTTAGTAATAAACCGTAATGAAAGATGAAATGAACTCACAAGAACACAAATCTTTTACGTGGTTCAGTGGCTAAAATTCACCTAGTCCACGAGTTTACATTATTGTTGTTTCTCTCTCTATTTTGGCAGAGTTTCAGTGTTACAAAAAAAACGATCCCTTTTTCCTATCCAATATTCTGAGTATTTATAGAGAAGTTCCATGGACAGTTTTGGGTAACCGCGTGAGTCAATCAAGAATTTACATATTTATTACATTTAATACATATATTTCCCATTTATAATGGGACATGATTTGATCATAAAGTAAATGTTCTCCTAATATCTGGGACATTAAATATGACAAGCTCGCCATAAATAATCGTATAAAAGTACCCGAGTCATTGGGGATCTATGGGTACACAATATATCAGAGATACCACGAGCTGAGTATCTCTTCTAGCTCGTACTTTGACAATTGTTTGAATATTACAAGCTCGTGCTTCACAACCTTCATGTCATTAGCTCGGGTTAAACCCAGGATGCCTAACACCACACGTGCCCATGTGAAACTGGAGTTGCTTATGTGGATAATAAGTAGATATCATTCCCTTGTTATTTCTCCGTATATATATTTGCCAGCTATACCCGAACTGAGTGGATGACTCGAGCTAAAATTAGGGTACAACATTTGCCCCCCCCAAGCTCCTGCTTATGTATGACGTCATTATTTTCTGACCTACATTGTAGGGCCTTTTATTCTTCTGTTACACAAAACATGCTTGCCCACTACTCGAGTACTAGACACGTGGTGCACTGCAATTTTCTTTGTTCGGGTTTCGAGGAATGTATTAATTGCCTTGTCATCTTTTTGTCGTTGTTTTGTCCTTTTAACCATGGCCCTTAGATCTCGTACTAACCAAATAGGATGGCCTAAATTAATTTACATAGTTTACGTATATATAGGATAGGCAATTTTTAGATTTCACCACCTTTCATTTGAAATTTTTCCTCTTCTGCATGAAATCTCCAAAAATCATGCACTGTATCCCATCATTCAGGAGTTTTCCACGAACTTTCCTTTGCAAAATCTTACGTTTTACCGTCGAGGAACATATTGTAAGTACCTCTGATATCTTGGTTTGATTTTTTTTTACTCGTCTTTTTTTGTTCTTCACCATGCTTATCCGCACTATTCACTATAGTCAATATTAGGCTATTTCCCGAATGTTTTTAGCGAATAGGCCTTGACTTAAGTTCAATGGGTAGGTCCTAAAATATCTTTAGAACTACGACATTCATAAAATTGGGTAATTTCTGGGTAAACTTGGGTAATCTCCATGGTGAATTTAGAGAATACCCATTCGGGATAAAGGAGATGAGAAGTTTTTAGGGTTCAAACTAGGTTGCTTAGGGGTCACGCTTCTTGGGTGGTTTTGCACTAAACCGCCTCCCAAGGAAAGTAGTGGTCTGATTTTCTGACACATGGATCTCTAAATATCAGGGGTCTGTTAGGAAATCGAGGCACGTGACATAGGGTAGTGCATGGCATCACGCGATGGGACTGAGGCTAACTCAGCTCATATATCAAAAGTAAACCATTCCCCCTTCATACTTCCATGTCGTAAAATTTAAATACTCTTAGGTCGCCTACTAATCAGGTCGTTCTGTTTGTTAGGCGATCTGATGGCTCCCAAGAAGAACGCAACCAGGTCGTCCGCTCAGCAAAGAAAAAGGGGAAGGAGGTCTCCCCTGAGTCTCCCATTCCCCACTTCAGCCCAGTGGTGGAAAATGAGGTGCTGGTTGACCCCAACACCTTCTTCGAGGCTGAACACATTATATCCAAGATCACGACCCAAGGGAGGGTGAACAAGATCATGCTAAGCCACAATATTGAGGTCGGGACCAGAGTTCTCATTGCTCGACCTGCTTTTGAAGGGGAACGAAGCTGCTCCTCTCTCCAGGATGACTTCGCGGCCTAGAGTGATGAGCACCTGAAGGTAGGAGCCTTTCTCCCCTTGGACCAATACTTCGCGGACATTTTGAACTTCGTGAAGTTGGCTCCATTTCAGCTCCCCCCAAATTCTTATAGGATTTTGGCGGGGTTGAAATATTTATTTTTGAAGCATGAGTGGGAGGTCCGCACTCCGGCATACATCCTCTATTTTTTCTGCCTAAAGGCTAGCCCGAAATAGAGAGGTCGAGGTGACGGGTTCTACTATCTCACCGAATTCCCCAAATCTGCTCCCGTCATCGAGCTTTCCAGCCACCCCAACGACTATAAAGACTTGTTCTTTATGTCAAATGGGTTCTGAAATTGCGAACACAGATACTTCAACCGTCCTTGTAAGTTCTTTATTCTCTGACCTCAACTCGTGAAATTTATTATTTCCCAGATATTTCCCTTGTACATGTATTAACTGAGTTTATATCTCGTGCAGCCATATTTGCGAGGATGGCGAAGTCTGCGACTCTTGGGGGTCAGTATGAGAAACTGCCCCCCAGTGAGAAGAACTATCACCATATCGTGAATGACGTCATGATGCTGGCATGTTAGTTGATTGCCGAAGGCCAGACATTGGCCTTAAGGACCCGGCTACCCTCCCGGTAATCCACGAGCTCCCATCCTCTCAAGAGGAGGCCTTGCCAGCCACCAAAGGCGATAATGAGGAAGAGGACGAGGTGCCTCTTGTGCAGAAAAGGTGGGTTCCTGAGGCTGTTCGGGAACCTAATTTAGATCGTGATGGGTCAGGGAAAGCAGTCGGCTCCTCCGGGCAAGGTAACTAATACCCATATAGGGAACTAGATAAGGTTGTTGTCGAGTTTAGGTTAGTTAGGTTTAACCCAAATCAACTCGTCCATCGTCATCCTCATAACCCAGATCGTAACATAACCCGACTTCAATGTGTAGATCACCTAGTGGTGCATCATGACAATATTTACCCAAGGGGGACATTTGTTGTCGACAATACCTTAAATTTTAGGTCTGCCATCTTTGAGGAGTATGGGACCAACTGTAGGTCCTAGTCTTCTCTACTCCAGGGCGCCTTTGCCCCTGGATTTAGACAATATGTAGAGGAATCTAGTCCCAAGGAGGAACCTGAGCCTGAACCTCCTAGGATCCTAGAAATATTAGTCGTAGACTCTCCCTCTCCTCTAGTAGTCCTAAGGCCGGAGGTCGTGATTATAGACTCCTCCCCCAGCTCGGAGGGTATGATCTTCATTTACTTTCTTTCCTTGTATATGTTTTTTACTTTATTTGTGAACTAATCCCCTTTTTGCTCTTTTAAGGCAAAGAGATGGAACAAACCAGAGCTCCTGATCTCCGTACTGCCTTCTAGGCCGGGAAAACCGGCTCGGACCCCATTGTGAAGAGGCCCAGATTTACAAAGAAGGCCCCTCCAGTAGCAGGAAATGCCTCAAAATCCCTTGCTAAGAGGAAAGGCACGAGCTCGACTACTTCGGTATCTACTGTTACCGCTAGGGTTCCTCCTCCCCCACCTCCACCTCGATTCGCGCCTCCTTGGGACCAAGTAATACAAGCTGATCTGCCAGCTCCCCCTATCCCAGCTGCGACCATCCGAATACCAGTAGATCCTCAAGATCTAGAGAAAATCTCTAAAGCCTTTCGGGGGATCATTAACGAGACAGCGAGCAATATGGTGAGGCATGCCTATAAGGCTAGCTCGAGGGACTTGAGGACTATTGAGGAGCAGAGCCCGGAGAATGTCCTGGAGTTAGCCATGGGGATGAACCTTACTGAAAGTTATCCATCCTTGGTGACATCTCTCTTTTTATTGCATCTAAGGATATTTCTGACTTGCATTGTTATTTTGAAGTCTGTCTTGGCTCAATATCGTAGTATAGCACGCGCTAGGGCTAGACATGATGAGCTTCAGGCCAAAGTAAATGCCACCAATACTGCCTTGACAACCGTTCAAGAAGCCAAGCAGGTCGCCAAAACTGCCTTGGCGGCTACTCATAAAAACGAACATGAGGCCATGGCTGCTCTTGCCTCATCCCAAGAAAGCGAGCTGGCTGTGAAGACCGGCTTGACTGCCCTCCAGGCTCAAAATAGGCGGCCACGTTGTCATCCATGGAGGATATGATGTACCATTGCTGGGTCTTTAACCAGGATGGGAACTTTTCTTTCATGGCTCCAAAGCTATGGGATCTGTGCCTTAATAAATTCAAGGCTCGGATTTTGCAAGAACTATCAGAAACGGGGGATGCTTCTGCAGCAAGCAAGTAGGATGGCGGGGAGGTTACATCCTCAGAGTGACTTGGAGGAGCTCAGTGACACCCTTTTTCCTTCTGGTTTTTATTTTATTTTTATATTTGTTTGTAAACAATTGCCTTTGGGCTCAGTTCAACGTTTTTCTCCTCTGGACAATTTTATTTTCAATTTATATATCTAACTTTTTATCTATTTATCTTTCCTTTATTATCTCTCATGTTTATGACTCCTTAGACTTGTACATTCAAAATTTTAGGAATCGATTTTTAGAACGGGATAGATATTTTAAGCTAGGTTATATCAAAACTTTATGTATTGATTTATATCATACCTGTTAAGAATCAAGCCTTGAACCCAGTTATATCCGGGATTTTAAATAATTTAAACATAGTTCGTGTTAGGTTAATTGATAATTTGAGCTTTAAAAAGCCCTTGATTTTAACTAATTTTCCCAATTTTCCAAGTTTTTGACTTGGTTGTATCGAGGGTTTTAAAGGATTAAAACTGAGTTCATGCTAGGTTTATTGACATCTCGAGCTTTTAAAAAGCCAACGAATACTCAATTTTCCAAGCTTCTAAGTTTCGGACCTGGTTGTATCAAGATTTTTAAGAAATTTAAACTTAGTTCGTGCTAGGTTTATTGAGATCTCGAGCTCTAAAAAAGCCTTCGAATAATCAATTTTCCAAGCTTCTAAGTTTCGGACCTGGTTGTATCCAAGGTTTTATGTAATTTAAACTTAGTTCGTGCTAGGTTTATTGATATCTCAAGCTCTTAAAAAGTCGTTGAATAATCAATTTTCCAAGCTTATAAGTTTCAGACCTAGTTGTATCCAGGGTATTAAGTAATTTAAACTTATCCAATGATCTTACTCTGACCCCTCTTGGGTTATATGCCCCCAAGTAACTAGAATGTAGAAACTTTCTCGGTTTCTTTTACAAACATTAAATACACGAGCTGATACAACCTTAACAAGAAAAATTATCTAAAAATCCATTTATTATTTAATCAAATGGATTTTATACTTAAACCTTACATGGATGATGGTGCTACTGATAATACTTTTTTAAAATCATGACATTCTAGGTCCGTGGGACTATCTCCCCATTTAGCCGAGCTATCTTGAAGGTTCCTTCATGCAGAATCTCCACGATATAATACAGTCCTTCCCAGTTTGGGCCCAAGACACCATCCTTGGGATCCTTATTCACCAGAAAGACCCTTCGAAGAACCAGTTCGCCCAATCTGAACCTACACCTCTTGAATTTAGAATTAAATTAACGATAAATTTTTTGTTGATAATGGGTGAGTTGTAACTGCGAATCCTCTCGTTTCTCATCAATCAGCTCGAGAGATGCGTTAAGTAATTCATCATTCTGTTCCTGGCTAAATTTCCTTTGCCTGTGAGTGGTTACCATTGCTTTGACTGGGAGGACGACCTCGCTTCCAAAAGTTAAGGAGAAAAGAGTATGTCCCGTGGAGGTTCTGTGAGAAGTTCGATATGCCCAAAGTACTTGCGAGAGTTGTTCGGGCCGTACTCCTTTGGCCTCGTCTAACCTCTTCTTAAGGCTCGACTTTAGGGTTTTGTTCACAGCCTCGACCTATCCATTGGCCCGTGGATACGCTACTGAGGAGAAGCTCTTAATAATGTCGTATTTTTCACAGAAGTTAGTGAAGAGATCACTATCGAACTGTGTCCCATTGTCTGACACGATCTTTTTAGGAAGCCCAAACCAACATACAATATTCTTCACCACAAAGTCCAGAACTTTCTTTAAAGTGATGGTTGCCAAAGGCTCGACTTCTACCCACTTCATGAAATAGTTGATTTCCACAACCGCGTAACGAACTCCTCCCTTGCCCCTAGGTAGGGACCCTATTAGATCGATTCCCCACATCGCAAATGGCTACCGGGATGAGATCATCGTTAGCTTGACTGGAGCAGCTCGAGCAACTATGGTGCTGCACTGGCATTTGTCTCATTTCTGAACATACGAGATGGAGTCTTTTGTTAAAGTGGGCCAAAAATAGCCCTACCTCAATAATTTTAGTGCTAGGTTTTGCCCTCTAGCATGATCTCCGCAAAAGCCTTCATGCACTTCCGCCAAAAAAAATTTTGCCTCCTCAGGCAGAACACACCGTAGGAGAGGCAATGAATGACCACGTCGGTATAATGTCCCATCTACTATCACATACCTCAGAGTTTGATATAGTATTTTTCTTCCATCCTTTCTATCCTCAGGTAACCTTCCTGTTGTAAGGTATTCCATTATGGGGGTCATCCAGGTCGGTCTTGTGTCGATCATCTCAATCTCTACCATTTTTTCTGTCACGCTTGGACTCTCTAAAAGCTCTACTGGCACTACATTCAAGGTCTCAACATCTTAACGACCCAGATTTTCAAGACTCAATAATGTGGAAATATTAATGTTTTCATTTAACAAAATGTCTCAAAAACCTGTATAAAAAAAACTTTTTAAAAGTCGTATGGCCATACTTAACATTTAGTTACAAACATATTTTATAAAGAGTAGAGTGAGCCTAGTTTAGGAAAATTACACAACATTTCCAAAAATAAAATGGCTTCCCAAAAGGTCGGTCCACATGTACATTTGCAATGTAGACTCTGACTCTCATTACTCTCCCTTGCCCTTGCTCTTACCTACAACATGAAACAACTAGGTAAGAGAAAACGCTTAGTAAGTTCAAATTTCAAACAAAAGCATGTAGAGAATTAGGGTGCTAGATCCATACGGACCCTACACAATTAATTTCAAGAACGCAAAGCGTCCTAGCAAACTTATGGTCATGCCTGATAACCAATGATAAATTATTCCTATAACTAAATAAAACCCTGCACGCAGAAAATCCCAAAGCAAGCAGATATAATATATCACAACTATAACTTATCAACAAGTATATCCCTGCACTCAGAAAATCCTAGAGAAAGTAGAGATATTATTTCACAACTATATCTTATCAACAAATATATCCATGCACTCAGAAAATCCCAGAGCAAGTAGATATATCAAATCACAATATAATTCGAGACCAACGCTCGACAATTTCCAACAATTCAGGCATAACGCACCCTCCAACATAATTGCTAATTTGTAAGAGAGAACCGAGTCCCAACACTAAGATCTAGCCAATAAATATCTCCATCAAGGGTAACTATCGTGTTACCTAGGGCATCACTACTTATCAAAAAGTGAAATCGAATTTACACAGTTGTATAGAGACTTCTATGTTAACTAGTGGTGCTGGTGAGCAGCTGCCCATAGGGTGTTCAGCCTCACTCAAACCTGGCAACCCCTAGTATCTATAGGCACTCTCACTGAATGGCCAATATTCACGGCTGCTATCTGGGAATAACTTATCAGAGCACTTGCTCGGGTTCTAACCGTTCACTGATTAAGTAAGCATGAGGGCCCCTAGGTCCCATTTATTTTGGCGCCCCTAGGCTTAACCAGCTTATCCTCACCTCTTGGCCACTCATCACGGTAATGAGCCAGACATAATAAAATCAAGCAGTGCGACGGGGATCAGCCGTCAAGGATATGACGAATCTCTACCATTCATATTTTCTAAATCAGCACTCACTAGACTAACGACTATAAGCAACTTTCTACGACAATCTATATATGTGCATGTATCCCTATACTAACATACAAGACAATAATCGTTTCATGTTGCATCCATACTATATAAGTTGACTTACTTGGAGTCCTTAGCACTCAGAAGGATTTCACCCTCCAACATCCAGTCCAGTTACGCTTAGCCAATACTGTAGTTATCCATACAGTATACTTAGATTAATTATGGCACTCATAATTCATTAATATTATTTTGGGCAGTTTGGTCATTTTAATAAAAAAAATCATTTGTAAGGATTTATGATCCTTATTTGATTTTAAACCCATTAAGGAAATTCATACAAAATATTTGAGACTAAACCCTAAGTCTCGGGGAGACCTATCCTAAGGTCTCGATACCTAGGCTCGGGTATCACAATAGTATTTTTCCACAATTCGCTAAAATTCCTATTCTTTAAAGGTATCGCTATTAACCCGCACTTTCGACAAGTCGGTTACAATATGTAAGATTTTAGCCGGTATTATATCACAAAAATACTAATAAATTCCTTAATTATTTTTAAAGAAAATAAACTCTTAATTTTCCTTTTACTTTTCTTAAGGTTTTAGTCTCTAAAAAAACTGTTTTAAGAAAATAGCCTAATTTGTCTTAATTAGGAAAACCGTTAAAAATTTCTCATCTTGAATAGTTAATTAAAAAAAAAAATTCAAAATCAATTAATCAAGTTTGCTTACTACAAAAATAATTCACTTAATCATTTTCTCAAAATATACGGTTTTAAACCCTCTTTAATTTATTAACAATTGATAAATTAAATATTTTATTTTTAAAAAAGAGTAAAAATTATTTAATAAAAATAATTCACACTCAACTCAAAGTGGTATTATAGTGAAAATATATTTTCAAGACTTACTAAGTTTATATCTTGAAATAAGAAAAATTTTACTTTTTACCTTATGTTCCAAAATCTCATTTTTACACTAAGTGTGAAAAGCCTATTTTTCACATTTTTAACTACATAATTCGTTAGTTCATAACTTGAAATTTACTTACCCAATTGTTACCAAAATTTCCCAATTCAATTTTAGGTATGCCATCTAGGTGTTTGTAAAATCTTAGGTCAAAATGAGCATTTTTTATTGGTGAAATCATTTTCCAACAATAAGGTAAAAATGACCTTATTTTCAAGTCCTCATTTTTTCCAAACTTTGACAGTTAATAACATTCAAACCGTTCAATATTTTCAAACAAAATTTTACAGTGGTATACTAGGTTATGCTAGCAATAGGTCCACAAAAGTTTAGAAAAAACTGGGTTAATTTTCCCTATACAGTGGCTGTCCAAACATGGTTCCGAAAATAAGAATACGAATAAAACAGTTTTTTACCTAAACTTTGAAATAGCATAACTTACTCATTTGTAAACATTTTTTAGTGTTTCAAAAGCTCAATTTTATGTACTCAATCTCAAAAACATCACAGTACAATTTAATTTTACAAAATA
Source organism: Humulus lupulus (assembly GCF_963169125.1). NCBI lineage: Eukaryota > Viridiplantae > Streptophyta > Magnoliopsida > Rosales > Cannabaceae > Humulus > Humulus lupulus. The sequence goes on along the minus strand of NC_084795.1, from coordinate 96,684,469 downwards.
AATATACAGTGGCTGCTTGACCCCTTGGAAATCACAGCTCAAAACATGTTTTGCTTTAGGGTTTCCTACAAAACCCTTGGGGGTTTTGGTTCCTATTTTCAAAAATCAATACACAAGCATCATTAAAATTATAAAAAAACTACCGTAACCTTATTACATCACCAATAAGAAACTTTAAGCATTAACTATACAAAATAATGCTTAAAATTAAAAATCATACAATTACAACCATAAAAGTAGACTTTTTACCTCTTTGGTGTTCTTGCTTAAGGTGTGGAACTTCCTACTAGCTTTGGCTCCTTCAAAACCTTTCAAAAACCCTAACCAACTCCCCCCAACAACATAGATAATTAGCTATTGAACTCTATGGATAAAACTTTACAAAGGTCTAGATTATTGAAACTTTACCTTAGGGAAAACCCTTCCTAGACCAAGTTTAGCTTCCAAGTCTCCTTAGTGTTCTTGGGGTTGAAAATGGAGAGAACACTTGAGAGAGTCTTCAAAAATCAGATGAGATTGAATGGGAGAGAGGTGTGGTCGGATTTGGAGGGTTAGAATGGCTCACACAACTCTTCAAAATATCCCAAAACCACTTGAGTGTTTCACTACCCACTTGCCCACTTGACATTATCCCTAATTCTTAATTAAATGGGATTTAAACTTAAATATTTTTGTTTTGGTTCATACCCTTTTTAACACCCCACACGGCCAGCCACCTATCCAAAATATCCATTTATAAATAATTATTAATTTTTTTGGTGAATAATTAATTCATGAGAAGAAAAGTCCAAATTGACTTTTGATACCTTTTTCACTCTTATTAAGTTTTAAATCACAAAACTTAATATTAAATAATTATATTAAATGTCTCTCACATTTAATTTAATTAATCACACATTAAAATTTAACCTAAGGTCCATTCATGGAATAAAATTCTTCATTTCGGTAAAATTAGGCATTAAACACAAAATGCCCTAAAATTTCCATTTTTCCATAGGTTTATTATTTTTGACCAAACATTAATTTTTATGAATGTATTTTATGCCCAAAATATATTTTCCATAGTTTTTCATTTTATTTTCCGAGATTTTTACTTGATCAGGGTTTTTGTGTCGGTCTAGGACCGAAAGTCTTATCTTGATTTTTAAATCACATAATTCATAATTTAGCTAGCATTAACTCATGGAATAATTTCCAAAGAAATATAATATTATTTAAAATAATATTCTTAGCTCGGGGCGAAAAATCCCGACCCGAGTCGTTTAAAGGTACCCGAAAATCCAGGACGTTACAATACCTACAATTTATAGAGGTTTCGTCCTCAAAACTTAAAACAATAGAGGATACAACTCCCTCATCTTGTCTTTTGTTTCCCAGGTTGCCTCTTCAATGCCATGGTTACACCACTGCACCTTTACCAACGGCACCGTCTTGTTCCTCAACACTTTTTCCTTTCTGTCTAAAATCGTAACCGGTTTTTCCTCATTGACGAGTTGAGGATCCACGCTCAGCTGCTCATATATTATTACATGCGAGGGATCGCACATGTATTTTCTCAACAAGGATACATGAAACACGTCATGCACCTTAGACAGGGCGGGCGGAAGAGCTAAACGATAAGCTACTTCCCTGATCCTCTCTATGATTTCGAAAGGTCCAATGAACCTTGGGCTAAGCTTTCCTTTCTTCCCGAATCGCATAGTCCCTTGTAGCGGAGCTACCTTCAGCAGCACATTATCGCCAACCTCAAACACCAGGGGTCTCATGCGTTGGTCAGCATATTTGCGTTGTCGATCAACCAAAGTTGCAAGTGTTTCCTTATCTGTCGGATGTCATCGGTAATCTGATCAACTTCATCCGATACGAGAAACTTTCTTTCACCAGTCTCATGCCAATGAATCGGAGATCGGCATTTACTTCCGTACAAAGCCTCATACGAAGCCATCTTGATGGAATCATGATATCTATTATTGTAAGCGAACTCTATCAGTGGAAGCTTCTCATTCCATGACCCTTGAAAATCAAGCACGCATGCTCTCAGCATATCTTCCAGGGTCAGAATTGTTCGTTCACTTTGACTATCTGTTTGCGGGTGGAAAGAAGTGCTGAACTTCAATTTAGTACCCAACCTCGTTTGAATTTTATTCTAGAATGTCAAGGTAAAACGCCCGCCGCGATCTGATACGATGGATTTGGAAACACCATGCAGTTTCATTATTTTTGCAATGTAAATATCTGCTAACTTATGAGCGCCATAAGCTACCTTGATCGGCAAGAAATGAGCAGACTTAGTCAACCTATCTACGATAACCCAAATGGCATCGTGCCCCTTGGGAGTGGTTGGTAGACCTGTAACGAAGTCCATAGTGACCATCTCTTCCATTCTGGAATTTCTAAGGGATGTAACAATTCGGCTGGCCATTGATGCTCGGCCTATGTCTGCTGACAAGTCAAGCAGTGTACCACATATTCTGCCATCTCTTTTTTCATCCCAGGCCACCAAAAGTACTACTTCAAGTCTTGGCACATTTTTGTTGCACCCAAATGCATGGCATAAGGAGAATTATGTCCTTGGAAAAAGATCTAGTTCTCGATCTCGTCCTCGTCCGGAACACATATTTTGCCCTTAAACCACAATACTCCATCTTCAGAGATATGGAATCCTGGTGGCCCCTCGTTCCTCACTTCGTGCATCAATCCTTGAACCCAAGGATCGACTAACTGCCCACCTTTTATAGCTTCCATAATGGTAGGCTCGATAGAGAGGTTAGCCAATTGACCAACTACTATCTCTAAATCCGAGGTAGCATGGTCGGCTTGTAACTGCGGTTAAATCTCTTTCACTATCATCACGTAAGCACTTGGTTGTCGACTCAATGCATCTGCCATCTTGTTTGCTTTTCCCAGGTGGTACAGAATGTCGTAGTCATAGTCGTTAAACAGTTCCAACCATTGTCGCTGTCTCATATTTAATTCCTTCTGAGTGAAGAAATACTTCAGGCTTTTGAGTCGGTGTAAATGTCGCATTGTATCCCGTACAGGTAGTGCCTCCATATTTTTAGTGCAAAAACCACTGCTGCAAGCTCCAGGTCATGAGTGGGATAGTTCTTCTCGTAATTCTTTAGCTATCGAGAAGCATAAGAAATTACGTTTATGTGCTGCATCAGCACTGCTCCTAACCCTCGGCCTAAGGCGTCGCTATAAATAGTATATCCCTCTGTGCCATTAGGGATTGTCAGCACTGGGGCAGTCAACAATCTTGCTTTCAGCTCCTGAAAACTCTTCTCACACTTGTCAGTCCATTCATATTTAATGTTTTTGTGGGTGAGGGCAGTCATTGGTGCGTCTATTTTGGAAAATCCTTCCAAAAATCGCCGGTAATATCCTGCTAACCAAAGAAAACTTCTAACCTCATGAGCATTTTTCGGAGGTTTCCACTGCTTAACAGCTTCTATTTTGGCGGGATCTAGTAAAATTCCGCCTCCCGAAACTATGTGCCCCAAAAAATTACTTTGTCTAGCCAGAATTCGCACTTTGAAAACTTAGCATAAAGTTTTTCGTCTCGCAGACGCTGGAGGACCAGTTCCAAATGCGTTGCATGCTTTTCCTAGCTTTTTGAGTATATTAGAATATCGTCAATGAACACGACGACAAATTTATCCAAATACTTGCAAAATACTAGATTCATGAGATCCATGAATGCTGCAGGCGCATTGGTTAGTCCAAACGACATCACTAAGAACTCGTAGTGACCGTAGCACGTTCTAAAGGCCATCTTTTGGTATATCTGTCTCCTTAACCTTGAGCTGATGATAGCCTGATCGTAGGTCTATTTTGGAAAATACTGACGCTCCTTGTAGTTGATCGAAAAGATCGTCGATCCTCAGTAATGGATATCGGTTCTTGATCATCACTTTGTTGAACTCCCGATAGTCAATGCACATTCTCATCATGCCGTCTTTCTTTTTAACGAATAAGATCGGAGCTCCCCATGGAGAATAACTTGGCCTTATGAATTTCTTGTCTAGTAACTCTGCAGTTGTGACTGCAACTCCTTGAGTTCAGCTGGTGCCATTCTGTAAGGAGCCTTTGAGATCGGTGCAGTTCCCGGAATCAACTCTATCTCAAACACAATCTCTCAGTCTGGTTGAATCCCTGGGAGATCTTCAGGAAATACGTCGGGAAACTTGCAAACAACCGGTACATTCGATGGTTGTTGGCTCATCTCTTTATCCTTATCCACTATGTTTGCCAGAAAATTGATGCATCCGTCACTCAACATTTTTCTCGCCTTCATCGCAGAAATCATGGCACACTTCTTTTCTCTTGACGTACCCTTGAACTCGAATGGTTCTTCTTTTTCTTGGGTGAAGACCACTTTTTTGCACTTGCAATTGATAACGACTCCATATTTGGTTAACCAATCCATCCCAAATATGACATTGTATACATGTAGGTAAAGGACTAACAGATCCACCGTCAGCTCACAACCTTCAACCCAAACTGGTACGGCTCTAACCCATGTCCGTACAAACATATCCTCTCCCGAAGGTAAGGATACCCCACAAATAACAGGCATAGGCTCAGGACTTCTATTTAATTTTTCCACAAAGGATGCAGATACAAAAGAATGTGATGCACCAGTATCTATTAATACATATGATGAGGTTTAGGCGATAGAAATCTGACCTGACACCATATCAGATGGTCCAGCTCCGTTGTCACTTTGTGTAAGCGCATAAACTCGAGGCAGAGCTCTAATTTGTTTCTGTTGGTCATTTCCATTGCCCTTGGATGGCATTCAGCAATCTTTAGCAAAGTGTTGTGGCTTTCCAAATTTAAAACATACCCCACACTCCCCTTGATGGCATCGATTACACTTGTTGCATAGTGGCCATTGTTCAAACTCACGTCGTGGCTGTTTGTTGTGACTAGCCATTGCCTGATTGGGAGGTCCCCCTTTTCTTTTGTTATTTCTCCCAAAAATTGGTCTTGTGCCTCTTGGATTGTTTGCTGGCCCTGAGTTTTGGCCGAACCTCGGGTTGAACTTTCCCCTTGGGCCATTTTGATTGGCCTGAAACTGTCTGGGGTTGTTGGGAGTGTACCTCCTATCTTCGTTCTTCTATGGATCTGGCTTGTCTGACACGGCCCAAGACTCTTGGCGACCAGCCCATTCCATAGCTTCAGCATACATCTCTGGGATAGTTCTACCAGTGTCTACACACCTGGCAATGTCTCTGCGTAGGCCCTTCATAAAACTCCAAATCTTATTCTCTTCAGTGCTCACATGGTTCTTCGCGAACCTAGACAGTTGGTCAAATTGCCGAATGTAGTCCTGCACGCTTGATGTTCCCTGCTTCAGATTATTAAACTCATTCACTTTGTGCTCGATCACTGCCTTACTAAACTACTTGCCATTGAACAAGGTCAAGAACTCTAGCCATTCCATCTCGGCAATATTATGCCCTTTCTTGGCTGCGTCCCACCAGATGCGGGCATCTTCTCTCAGGATATAGGTCGCATAGACTACCTTCTCTCTCTCGGTGGTTCTAATGAAATCAAAGATTGTTTCCAAAATACTAATCCATTCCTCTGCCATTGAAGGGTCACTGCTCCCCTCAAATGTAGGTGGATTTTGGTTGCCGAACCTTTCTGATATAGGTTTTGCTCGAGCAGCTCTTGGTGCTTCTACTGGCAGTACAAGTTGCTCTATGATAATCTGCATGCCAGGGTTCTTTTCTTCATTGTTTTCAGGTGGTACTTCATTGTTCTGAGCATTGTTGGCTGGCATCGAGAGTCTTCCCAAGAGGGTGTTAAACCTTTATGCTTGGAGGGCATCAACGTCCTCCTGTCTCATTTGCCCTCTTTCTATTTGGGCTCCCTGCATCTCCTCTAGCCTTTGCAGATTATTCATCTGCTCGGCTATCTCGCGAACTCTAGCAGCTTGGTTTGGAGCTTTAGCGGCATGCACGTTCTAAGCTTTATCAGCAGGCACAGCCTGGCCTCGATCAACAACACCCCTTCCTCTTTGTGCTCTTGTCCTTTTCCCTTTCGATAGCTGACACAAAGTCAAAGATCCTCTATCTGAGTTGTCAGATTTGGTTTTGGATGTACTCTTTGTCCTCGGCCTCAACCCCTTCCTGCCTTAGCCACGACCTGCATCTTGGTCAACGGTGGGTCTCTCAGCTAGGTCTGGTTGATTAACAGCTCGAATGTTAGGCACCATCGTAAGTATTTATACAACAATGTATAGTAGGGAAGAATTTTAACCTAATCAAGCACGTCAAACATATTAAGCACAACAAGCAATCAACATTTTTTAACAAAAGTTAGCAACTTCACGTCATAACCTATACCATATACAACAACATTTTAAGTTTGGGTTGGCCAGTCTAAGGGATTTACAAAATTAGCCTATAAAAAAATGGACTTATAACCCTTCTAGACCAGTTACTAATTTCCTTAATCATATACAAGGTAGGTACATATTTCAAAACTTGGTGGGTTTCTAACACCTATGCAGCGCCTAACACCTAGTCGGTGTCGTTATCAGCGGCCATATTAGGACCTTCCTCTGGATCGTCCTCAGGATCTTTCTCAGGGTCCTCATCGGGATCTTCCTCAGTCTGGCCCATCAGCTCCTCATAAGAAATTTTCCCCGCCGCCAAGTTTGTCCTCAACCACTTCCTCCACTGGCAGGTTCTCAGCTACAACTACACCAAAATCCTACAACCTAGTAGGTTTGCTAGGTCTTTACAAAAAGTATCAACAAGACCCTCACATCATAACCTAATCTAAGTTGTCCATCAACATATCCAGCTCTATGTCGGTATCCTCGCCCGACTACTCGGGATCCTCCTCTGGCTCTACCGAAGACTTCCATCATGTACTATGTACATTGCAAAATTGCATGCCAATGTCATCGTTCGTACTCAAAGTGGCAAGGAATTCTCATCGTTAAAGAGTCTATAGAAAATCGATTCTAGGCGAAGGGATCATGGGTAGTTTTCCTATCACATGGTCACCTATCTCAGGTATATCTACCATAACCTACAATTTAAAGAATGGAGGTAAATAAAAAGAAAACAACACACTAAAGGAAGAGACAGTACTTACAGCGAGTGTCGGTCTATCTTTGCGAAATGTACATGTGGGTTGTCTACAGAACCAGCTCAACTCAAGCTGTGATACTAACTGTAATGACCCGGATTTTCAAGACTCGATAATGCGGAAATATAAATGTTTTCATTTAACAAAATGTCTCAAAAACCCGTATAAAAAAAACTTTTTAAAAGTCGTATGGCCATACTTAACATTTAGTTACAAACATATTTTATAAAGAGTAGAGTGAGCCTAGTTTAGGAAAATTACACAACATTTCCAAATATAAAATGGCTTCCCAAAAGGTCGGTCCACATGTACATTTGCAATGTAGACTCCGGCTCTCACTATTGTGCCTTGCCCTTGCTCTTACCTACAACATGAAACAACTAGGAAAGCAAAAACGCTTAGTAAGTTCAACTTTGAAACAAATGCATGTAGAAAATCAGGGTGCCGGATCCATCCAGACCCTACACTATCAATTTCAAGAATGCAAAGCGTCCTGACAAACTTATGGTCATGCCTGATAACCAATGATAAATTATTCCTATAACCAGATAAAACACTGCACGCAGAAAATCCCAGAGCAAGCAGATATATAATCACAATATAATTCGAGACCAACGCTCGATAACTTCCAACAATTCAGGCGTAACGCGCTCTCCAACATAATTGCTAATCTGTAAAAGAGAACCGAGTCTTAACACTAAGATCTACCCAATAAATATCTCCATCAAGGGTAATGTAACGACCCAAAATTACTATTAAGGCTTAAGGGCCTTGATTAGTGTGACGGGAGGGCATAATTGGAGGTTAAGAGAATTAATGGTAAGAAATCATGAATATGGATATTGGATAAGTAGGTGGGCCCCGTTTGGCTGGTAAGGGCATAATTGTAATTTTGGCCCGTTAGGGCGTAAACGTGATTGTGTGTGATAAAATTGTTGAGAACACATTATTATGTGGATAGGTGGATATATATATGCATATGTGTGTGTTTGTAGCTTTCGACACGAGGCGATCTTAGAGCTTGGTAGCGGGAGAAGTCACAAAGGGGTTTAACAATTGACTTTGGACAAGTCAGGGGTGTTTTAGGTATCGGGAAGTTATTTAGACTATCGGGTTATGAAAATAAATATATGGAGATATATTTGAGGTTAGGAAGTCTAAGTGTAAATATTGGGGAATTTTACCATTTTTCCCTCAGGGACGTTTCCGGCACCCCGAGGCTCGGAATTGACATAACGGGATAAAGGATAGACTTAGTTAAAACAGAAGCTAGTGGAAAGGAAGATTAGACCGACTTTCATTCTCTCTCCCTCTTCTCTCTCAAGGAAACTAGAAAAAACACAAGGAAAACAGAGGAAACTTGGAGGATTTGGGCTGGGATTTCAAAGGGTTTCAGTGGGGATCTAAAAGCTTAGCTCAAGGATTATCCAAGGAACAATTAATCAAAGCCAAGGTGAGAATCAAACTGTGTTTTTGAGGTTAGAAACTCTGAGTTTTTCTGAGTAGTAAGATAATTTATGATTTAAGATAATTTAAGATAATTGAAGCTAGAATCTTGGGAACTAGCTGGGATTCTGCTTAGAGAAGGGGTTCAGCTGATGAGGTAAACTTTAATTTATGATTTAGAAGCTTAAATTTGAGTTATGTATGGTTGGTTTTAGTGTTTGATGTTCTTGAGTTTTAGAGATTGAAACATGGATTGCAATGAGTTTTAGGTTGGGTTTTCTGTTGAATTATGATGTTAAAGTTGTCTTGAAAGTGTTGGGAATGATTGATATCGAAAGAGGGAGCTTTGGTATGATTTTGGGTAAGGATTGGAGGTTGGAAATGGTGGAAATTCTGGGTTCGAAGGGAAGGGCCGCGGCTCTGTTCTAGAGCGCTGCGGCCCTAGGATGAAGATGAGCCAGGAGGGCTCGGCCAAGGGGGAGCGCCCCGGCGCCCAAGGCAAGGGTCGCGGCATGTGTCTTCTTTCAGGGAGGGCCTTGGTTCTGTTTAAGGGCAGGGCTGCGGCTAAGCTTTAGGGGCCGCAGCCCTTAGATGCATACTTGAATGTTCAGGGTTTTAAAGTACGGGGATCGAGCGTAGGGTGCTCGGGATCAATCTCACCACCGTGCTTGGTGGGATTTGACTTCCCGGAAGCTAGTTTTGTACATGAAAACCTATATGAGAATATTAATGGAATCCATTATCTTGGTTGTGACTACGTGATAAGCTAGGGCTCGGGAATGGATTGTGCTCGAGGGTCGTCCTTTCTAATTGAAGCACTTGGAATCAAGGTAAGAAAACTGCACCTGTGTAGGTGGATAGGATGGGACTATATGTTCCCTATATTTGAATGTATTGTTATGTGAATATGTTGGGACTAAGAGTTCCCTATAATTGTATAAATGTCATGAGGTGGTATTATGCCACGGGGACAAGAGATAAGCGGCCTAAGGGTGCCAAAATCAATATTTACGCACATGGCGCGGCTCGAACACTGGTATCCGAGGACAGCTTATTAATCACTGAGCTCGGTTAAGGTGGCCGAAGTCAGTGGGTATGTCACTTGGCTTGGCCTAAGTGAGCCAAAGGCAGTGAATTAAATAGAGGGTGCGACCTGTGGGCATTAACCCTAGTTATTGCTTGACATGTGTCTATTGTGGATTATTGTCTATGAGTTGATGAGTGTTTGGAGCTGAATTATTGGTTCATGTCCAGTGTGCTGCCTTGAATGTATTTTATAGCTTGATGGAACTGATTAATACTTTGTGATTATTGGATTATGATCTGTAAACCGTTTAGCTACTAATACTGTTATGTTATGATATTATGTTTTCTTGCTGGGCTTCAGCTCACGGGTGCTACATTGTGCAGGTAAGGCAAGTTTACCATGGGTTGGAGAGCTCTGGGGGTGAGGTGTACATTGTCAGCTGCACGGCCACCACGGTCGAGGATTTGTACAGGGACAGGGACCTAAAACGTATATTTTTCCATTAGAGTGGCTGGGTTACTTATTTGTGATTAAGAATTTTGTATTTACGTCATTTAAACCCTGACTTGGGATCCCATGTATTAAACATCTGTTTTTAATAAAATTTAATCATTTATAACCAAAATTCTTTTTAACCTAATCTGTTTGTGTCATTAGAAACACATTTTGAATTAAATGACTTGGTTAGCAAGTCTTGCACTATTTCAAACACACAGTGTAGCGGTCTTGGTTATCCAGGGCGTTACAGGTAACTATCGTGTTACCTAGGGCATCACTACTTATCCAAGAGTGAAATCGAATTTACACGGTTTTATAGAGACTTCTATCTGAACCAGTGGTGCTGGTGAGCAGTTTCCCCTAGGGTGTTCAACCTCACTCAAACCTGGCAACCCCTAGTATCTATAGGCACTCTCACTGAATGGCCAATATTCACGGCTGCTATCCGGGAATAACTTATCAGAGCACTTGCTTGGGTTCTAACCGTTCACTGATTAAGTAAGCATGACGGCCCCTAGGTCCCATTTATTTTGGCGCCCCTAGGTTTAACCAGCTTATCCTCGCCTCTTGGTCACTCGTCACGGTAATGAGCCGGACTGCCAAAGAAGATTGTGTCTAACAACTAAACTTAGTCGATAGTGATCTCTTCACAAAAATTTGTGAAAAATACGGCATAACCAAGAGTTTTTCGTCGGTAGCATACTCATTGGCTAATGGGCAAGCCGAGGCTGTAAACAAAACCCTAAAGGCGAGCTTAAAGAAGCGGTTAAATGAAGCCAAGGTATTATGACCCGGGAATCTCCCACATGTATTCTAGGCCTATGGAACCTCACATCGCACCGCCACAGGACATACCGTCTTCTCTCTGACCCTTGGAAGTGAGGCTATGCTCCTAATTAAGGCACTGGTGATGACCCATAGATAGAAAACCTTTGATCAAGATCAAAACCATGAGCTACTACGTGCATCCCTTGATTTGATCGAGGAAAAACGAGAAGCGTCACAATTGCAGCTTGCCCATTATCAGCAAAAAATCACTCGTTACTTCAACTCGAAGGTAAAAGGACACAGACTTGGACTTGGCGATTTAGTTCTCCGGAGGCTGTTTTTGGCAAGTAAAGATCCTAAGGATGGTGTGTTAGGACCAAGCTGGGAAGGACCATACCGGATCATGGATATTCTACGTGAATGGACTATTAAGCTAGCTTGGCTAAATGGAGAAATAATTCCACGGACCTAGAATGCCATACACCTTAAAAAGTACTATCAGTAATTTAGTTTTCTTTAATGTTTCTGTTATTATTGTTCCATGTAAGTCTTATCTATAAAATTCACTTCATTTTAATAATAATTGGATTTTTATGTAGTCAATATTGTCATCTTATTATTGCAAAGAATCATGTGCTCATTTTGTAAAAGAGACCTAGAGCATTTATAAGTTCTGTTCGCTTGAGGGGCACATAAACAAAGAGAACTTTTAAAAGAATTTAGCATATACAAATAAACTTGGAAAAAAAGAATTTGAAAAAACTTAGAATTTGGAAAAATCGATTATTCAACGGCTTTTTAAAGCTCGAATTTTCAAAATAACTCTGAATACGAAGTAAGTTGGGAAATTTCTAAGACAAAACAAAACCTAGAAGATAACTAGGAAACCCTGGATATAACCAGATTCGAGGCCTGATTCTTAATAGGTACAATGCTATTAAGCAGAATAAACTCCTGGATACGACCAGGTCCGAGGCTTGATTCCTAACAGGTATAACGCAATTAGGCAGGTAATATCTTGGATGCAACCAAGATTGTAACAACCCAATTTGCTAATAAGGTTTAGGACCTTGATTAGCGTGCCTGGAAGGCAAAAGGGGGATTAACATGATAATATATGTGAATTTGAATGAACATGTGATTAGAATGCATGTTTAGTGGTATAAATATGCATGCGGACCCCGTTTGTATGCTAGGGGTAAATTGGTAATTTTAGCCCGCTGAGGGCATAAATGTGATAATTGTGTTGTGTGATTTGTGCCACGTGAGTGTGGTGATATTAATGTGATGCACGTGCCGAGACGGTCCTAGGGAGCTAGTTAACCTAAAAGTCACAACGGGATTTTTATACCCGGCTCGGGAGGAGCTTAGGGGTACTTTGGGGATTTCGTAAGTTGAGTTGAGAATTAGTGGTTAATGGTTACTGGTGATTGAGTAACCTGAGTAACCATTAGTAACTGCTGAGAGTAACAAGTTGTGATGGGAAAATGGTAGAATAGTAATAGAGATGAAATGACAAAAAAGGGCCTTGAGGTTTAGTTAGGAAAGGATATCTATGAGGGGTAAAATGGACGTTTGGCAGGGATTTAGATTACTTCAGCTAAGGGAAAGATCATTCATGTTATTTCACTTGGGCTTCAGTTTTAGCTGAAAGAAGAGGAGAATTAAGGGCAAAAAGGAAGAAAGGAAGGGAGTTGGGAATTCTGAGATTTAGGAGAGGAATCAAGGTGGTTTGAAACAATTGAAGCCAAAAAAAAATCAAGATTGTTTTGAGGTAAGAATTGTCCCTGTTTTACTGAGTTTTAAGCTTGATTTTAGAAAGTAAGAATGAAAATTGAAGGATAGTTATGGCTGGTTTGTTATGAGAATTCAGCTTCATAATCAAGAGGGGTTGGTTTAAAGCTGGGATTGGATGAAGTTCAAGCTGAGTTATTGATTGAGGAAAGAGTTCTTTTCACCTTTGAATTTTCGTTTCTGGTGTGGTTTGAGATTTTAGAGGCATGGATTATATTTTTCAAGCTCTGGTTTAGGTCTTAAAAGCCATGGTTTGAGTTTCTGAAATTTGAAACTCAAGAGTGGATTTTGAGCGTGATTGTGCAATTGAGTTTGTTTTTGATGTTTATAGGTTGTTAAAGGGTCCATGTGGGGTTTTAAATTGATTTTGGGGCTTAGGTACTTGTTTGGGTTGAATTGGACTTGTTTGGCTCGGGAAAAATGCAGGGGAAAACCCAGAAATCTAGGTTCGCGTAGGGGCGCCGCGGCCCTGTTCTTTGGTGCCGTGGCGCAAGCTTGCATCAAGATGAGGGAAAAGCTTCTGGGCGCCACGGCCCTTGATGGAAGTGCCGCGGCCCTAGGCTAGTTTTGGACAGTTAAATTTTTCATTTTTACGGCTTTTGCCCGGGGGCTCGGGGGATGGTTCCAATACATTGTTTTAGGGAATTAGAGGTCCCAACAATACAGGATTGGTCCCGGGAAGTGTTTTTGGATTGGTTAGTATTAAAGGGTTTTTTTTATGTGTTGTGACTAGGATTTCGGAGAAGCTCGTGATAGAGGATTGTGCTTGTGACCTTGGTGCATCAGAAAGCTCGGGATACAAGTAAGAAAACTATAGCACCCGTAGAGCAGGGCACGGGCCCATAGTGTTGTTGCAGGGCGTGGCCCTAAGTTGTGTGTTGTTATGATGTAGTCTTAATTGAGTTATTATATGTTTGTATGCTGTTTGAGAATGCTATATGTGATTATAGCATAATGAACGACAAAGGAGCCGGGAACGGCGAAGGCCGAGAATGGCAGTGGGGCCGGGAATATCACTTAGCACATGGAGTGCTTATGGTTAGGGTGAGACCCCAATGGATACATGGGATATCCTTACGGTGAGGACCAAGATCCCGGGCTTTGGTAACGCTTTCGGGACGGCATGGCCATACTTGTTTAGTCTGATGGACTATCTGTTTTGTCTGTGGATTGGCTAATGTGTTGATTATATAATATGCATATGTTATGTGTTGTATGAGTTTTCTTGCTGGGCTTCGGCTCACGGGTGCTCTGTGTTGCAGGTAAAAGCAAAGAGAAAGTCAATCAGCCATGAGTACGGAGAGCGTGGGGGCGGCGCGTACATGTTTGGCCTGCCCGACTGCTTTGGTTGGGGGCATTTTGAGAAATGGCTGTATTAGAGTATGTTTTTGATAATTAGTCATCTGTAAACCTATTTTGAATTGTAAATATTTTACAAACCTTATTTTGGGATCCCGAATGTTAAACTCTTGAATTTTTAATGAAATAGAGCACTTTTAAAGATTACAGCCTTGACTTTTTGTTTAATCACACTTTTGTTCTAAAAACCTCATTTAGCAAGTTAATTGCACATTTTAAACTCACTTAGTAATGGCTCTAAGGTAGTAGGGCTTTACAACTTGGTATCAGAGCGAGCCAAGGTTTATTGGTTCTGGAGATTGACCGAACATGTACGCTCACTGCCATTGAAAAGCTTGACTCAGGGTTGATTGGTATGGTTGAATATTATGATTGAATATGTGCTTGATGCCTTGTTTGCCTGCTTAGTTTATAAAGAGTATGATGAATGAAATAACATATGCATGATGTCGGGGCATGGCCCGTTGTGTGTTATATGCTATTTGTATCTTATCTTGATTGTTGATTTTGGTTGGATTGTTGGGAATGGGAAATGGAATTGGATCTTGTTATCATGCCTGATGAGCGGTGTCACTGATTGCAGGCATATAGTTGTAATGCCTCGGCAATCATCTAGACTCCGCGGCAGTTGTGCCGAGGATGAAAATCAGGGTCAGCACCCTCCACCTGCCCCACAGAACTGGCAGCAGATATTAGCCGAAATGGAGGCTAGATTGCAAAGAACAGAGGAAGAACTTCGTTAGATGAGGCAACAGGCCCCTTCACAGGTCACAGGGTTACCGATATTGCAGAATGTGGTGCCAGTGCCGGTTCAGCCTGTGGTTGAGAACATGTGGGAACCCTTGTATGAAAGATTCAGGAAGCAGCAACCTCCTACCTTTAAGGGTGGATCAGACCCACTGCGGGGCGAGCAGTGGATGAACATGATTTCCTTGATCTTAGACTTTATGAGGGTCGAAGGAAATGAAAGAGTAGCTTGTGCTAGCTACATGCTTAGAGAGGATGCCCGCATCTGGTGGGATGTAGTGAGTCAGCGGAGGAATGTTACAGTTATGACATGGGAGGAATTTATGAGTATCTTCAATGAGAAATACTACAGCATAGCAATTCGAGCTGCGAAGGTTGATGAGTTTATCAACCTAACTCAGAACAGGTTATTAGTTACTGAGTACGCCCTGAGATTTGACAGACTGGTGAAGTTTGTGCCAGACCTAGTGCCGACGGATGTGGCTAGGAGAGATAGATTTATACAGGGGTTGATTGTGATGATCACCCGTGAAGTGAATATTACGTTGATTCCAGCGACTACTACTTATTCTCAAACAGTGGATAAGGCCCTTACTGCAGAGAGAGCTGAGAATCAGATATGGAAGGACAGCGTTGTTAGGCGCGATGCCAGGAGGACAGTGCCTCCTTTTGTTGGGTCTAGTCGGGGAAGTGGCCCCAGTGAGCAGAAAAGAAGGGTTCCAGATTCATTTGTTCCTCCTAGTTCTGATAGGAGGGTACGAGGTTCTATTGGTGGCTGTCAGGGCAGATGTGACAACTGGAGGAGTTTTCCAGTGTGTCCTCGGTGCAGACGGTGACATCAGGGTGAGTGCCAGATTAGGGTATGTTTTATCTGTGGGAGTGCCAACCATCTGAAGAAAGACTGCCCACAAGCTAAGAAAGAGGAGCCAAAGCAGGGAGACAGTCTCGCTGCTGCCAGGGTATTCGCTTTGACTCAGACTGAGGCGGAGGCTAGTCCCTCGGTTGTGACAGGTCAAATCTCTAGCGCTGGTTCTTTGTATACTGCATTGATTGACTCGGGGGCTACCCACTCATTTGTATCTGCTAGGGTGATAGATCAGCTTTGTAGACCTAGTATTGTGTATGCTAGGGGTTTTCAGACTTTGTTACCAACAGGACAACTGCTAGTCTCTAGGAGATGGGTTAGAGCATTACCAGTAGAGATAGATGGTAGGGAATTGTTTGTTGATCTGGTTGAATTAGACATGGATGAATTTGATATGATATTAGGGATGGATTGGTTAACGATGTATGGAGTAACGATTGATTGCAAGCGGCGTATGGTGACTTTTGAGCCAGAAGGTGAGGTACCTTTCGTGTTTGTGGGGACGGTGAATGGACCGTGAGTGCCTATGATCTCAGCACTGAAAGCTAGAGACCTGATGCAAGAAGGTTGCATAGGATTCCTAGCTAGTGTTGTAGATACCTCTAAGGTGGTGACAGTGGGACCGAATGAAACCAGGTTGGTCTGTGAGTTTCCAGACTTGTTTCTAGCGGACTTGCTGGGGTTGCCGCCACAGCGAGAGATTGAGTTCGTCATAGAGTTGGCACCGGGGGTGGAGCCAGATTCCAGGGCACCCTATAGAATGGCTCCGGCAGAGTTAAAAGAGTTGAAGAATCAGTTACAGGAGTTACTAGATTTGGGGTTCATTAGACCGAGCTTCTCGCCATGGGGTGCTCCAGTGCTATTTGTTAAGAAGAAGGATGGGTCACTTAGGATGTGCATTGATTACAGGGAGTTGAATAAGCTGACCATTAAGAATAAGTATCCACTGCCTAGGATTGATGGTTTATTTGATTAGCTACAGGGGAGTACGGTGTTTTTAAAGATTGATCTTCGGTCAGGCTATCGTCAGTTGAGGATTAAGGAGGAGGACATACCAAAAACTGCTTTTCGGACAAGGTACGGGCATTATGAATTTCTGGTTATGTCCTTCGAATTAACTAATGCCCCAGCAGCTTTCATGGACATGATGAATAGAATTTTCAAGGACTACCTGGATAAGTTTGTGATTGTATTTATCGATGATATATTAGTATACTCCCAGTCAGAGACAAAGCATGAGCATCATCTACACCTGGTGTTGCAGCGATTGAGAGAGCATAAATTATATGCTAAGTTTAGCAAGTGCGAGTTCTGGTTACCGCAAGTTACATTTCTGGGCCATTTTGTTAGTAAGGAGGGGATACTGGTTGACCCAAGTAAGATAGCGGCGGTGAAAGATTGGCCTAGACCGAGCAACGTTTCTGAGGTCAGAAGTTTTCTTGGGTTGGCAGGATACTACCGGCGGTTTGTAGAGGGGTTCTCCAGAATTGCTACTCCATTGACAAAGTTGACAAGAAAGAAGACTAAGTATGTGTGGACAGATCGGTGTGAGAACAATTTCAAGGAGTTTAAACGGCGATTAATTACTGCACCAGTGTTGAGCCAGCCGACAGACAATGAGAAGTTTGTGGTTTATTGTGATGCTTCTAGACAGGGTTTGGGACGTGTGTTGATGCAAGCTAGGAAAGTAATAGCTTATGCGTCAAGGCAGCTAAAGGAGTACGAGCAGAGATATCCCACGCATGATCTGGAGTTGGCTGCAGTGGTATTCAAACTTAAGATTTGGAGACATTACCTGTATGGCGAAAGGTGCGAGATATATACAGATCATAAGAGTTTAAACTATTTCTTTACCCAGAAAGATTTGAATATGCGCCAAAGGCGGTGGCTAGAGTTGGTAAAGGATTACGATTGTGACATCTTATACCATCTTGGGAAGGCTAATGTAGTGGCTGATGCATTGAGCCAGAAGGGCCCAGGTCAGTTGTATAGTTCGAGGCAGGTATCAGACAGACTAGCCGAGGAGATGACCAGAGCAGGTATAGAGTTAGTGGTTGGTAGGTTAGCCAAGATAACTCTTCAGTCAACGCTCCTAGAGAGGATTAAGGAAGCACAAGGAAGGGATCCCCGGTTAGTTGAACGTAGGGAGAATGTTTTAGCTGGAACAACTAAGGACTTCTCTATCTCAGAGATGGGCTTATTGAAGTACAAGGGACAGATTTGTGTTCCAATTGATCCAGACATTCGGCGAGAGATTCTAGATGAGTCTCATACCACTCCCTACTCTTTACACCCAGGTACTATGAAGATGTACCAAGATTTGAAAGTGTTGTATTGGTGGACAGGCATGAAGAGGGATGTGGTAGACTATGTGGCAAGGTGCCTAACTTGTCAGCAGATTAAGGCTGAACGTCAGAGGCCAGCGGGGTTACTGCAGCCTCTAGGGATTCCCGAGTGGAAATGGGAGGATATTGCAATGGACTTTGTGGTTGGGTTGCCAAAGACCGTGGGTCAGCATGATTTGGTGTGGGTGATTGTAGACAGGTATACTAAGTCTGCCCACTTTTTACCTGTGAGAGCAACTTATACTGTGGAGCAGTATGCTGAGCTTTATGTGAAGGAAATTGTCCGACTTCATGGGGCTCCGAGGTCGATAGTATCCGACAAAGACCCCACCTTCACCTCCAAGTTTTGGGAGAGCCTACAGAAGGCAATGGGCACACAGCTACGGTTCAGTACCAATTATCATCCTCAGACAGATGGGCAGTCTGAGAGGATGATTAAGATACTGGAGGATATGCTCCAAGCCTGTGTGTTAGATTTTTGGGGATCTTGGAGTAAGTATCTCCCCTTGATTGAATTCTCGTACAACAATAGTTACCAGGCGACTATCGGAGTGGCTCCGTATGAGATGCTGTATGGGAGAAAGTGCAGATCATCGATACACTGGGATGAGACCGGTGAGAGGAGATATTTAGGTCCTGAGATGGTACAGAAGACCAATGAGGCAATTGGGAGGATTAGAGCTCGTATGCTCGCCTCCCAGAGTCGCCAGAAGAGTTACTCGGATCTGAGACGCAGGAGTGTAGAGTTTCAGGTCGGCGATCATATATTCCTCAGAGTTTCACCCTTGAGAGGAGTGAAACGATTCGGTGTTCGGGGCAAGCTGAGTCCCAGGTTTTTTGGCCCCTTTGAGGTTCTGGAACGGGTTGGTGAGGTAGCTCACAAATTAGTGATGCCTCCAACTCTATCAGGGGTTCATGATGTGTTTCATGTGTCCATGCTTCGGAAATATGTATCAGATACCACTCATGTGCTGAGTTATGAGAACTTAGAGTTAGATCAGGATTTATCATACGAAGAGAAGCCTGTTCAGATCCTTGACAGGAAGGACAAAGTCTTGCGGAGCAAGATCATCGCCTTGGTTAAAATGATGTGGAGGAACAGCAAGGTTAAAGAGGCAACGTGGGAGCTTGAGTCTGATATGCGGGAGCGGCATCCTAAGTTGTTCAGGTAATTTCAAGGATGAAATTCTTGTAAGGAGGGGATAGTTGTAACACCCCAATTTGTTAATAAGGTTTAGGACCTTGATAAGCGTGCCTGGAAGGAAATAAGTGGATTAACATGATAATATATGTGAATTTGAATGAACATGTGATTAGAATGCATGTTTAGTGGTATAAAATATGCATGTGGACCCCATTTGTATGCTAGGGGTAAATTGGTAATTTTATCCCACTGAGGGCATAAATGTGATAATTGTGTTGTGTGATTTGTGCCACATGAGTGTGGTGATATTAATTTGATGCACATGCCGAGATGATCCTAGGGAGCTAGTTAACCTAAAAGTCACAACGGGATTTTTATACTCGGCTCGGGAGGAGCTTAGGGGTACTTTGGGAATTTCGTAAGTTGAGTTGAGAATTAGTGGTTAATGGTTACTGGTGATTGAGTAACCTGAGTAACCATTAGTAACTGCTGAGAGTAACAAGTTGTGATGGGAAAATGGTAGAATAGTAATAGAGATCAAATGACAAAAAAAGGCCTTGAGGTTTAGTGATGAAAGGACATCTATGAGGGGTAAAATGGACTTCTAGCAAGGATTTAGATTACTTCAGCTAAGGGAAAGATCATTCACGTTATTTCACTTGGGAAATTCAATTTTAGCTGCAAGAAGAGGAGAATTAAGGGCAAAAAGGAAGAAAGGAAGGGAGTTGGGAATTCTGAGATTTAGGAGAGGAATCAAGGTGGTTTGAAGCAATTGAAGCCAAACAAGAATCAAGATTGTTCTGAGGTAAGAATTGTCCCTGTTTTACTGAGTTTTAAGCTTGATTTTAGAAAGTAAGAATGAAAATTGAAGGATAGTTATGGCTGGTTTGTTATGAGAATTCAGCTTGATAATCAAGAGGAGTTGGTTTAAAGCTGGGATTGGAGGAAGTTCAAGCTGAGTTATTGATTGAGGTAAGAGTTCTTGTCACCTTTGAATTTTCGTTTCTGGTGTGGTTTTAGATTTTAGAGGAATGGATTATATTTTTCAAGCTCTGGTTTAGGTCTTAGAAGCCATGGTTTGAGTTTCTGAAATTTGAAACTCAAGAGTGGATTTCGAGTGTGATTGTGCAATTGAGTTTGTTTTTTATGTTTATAGGTTGTTAAAGGGTTCATGTGAGGTTTTAAATTGATTTTGGGGCTTAGGTACTTGTTTGGGTTGAATTGGAGTTGTTTGGCTCGGGAAAAATGCAGGGGAAAACCCAGAAATCTAGGTTCGTGTAGGGGCGCCGCGGCCCTGTTCTTTGGTGCCGCGGCGCAAGCTTGCATCAGGATGAGGGAAAAGCTTCTGGGCGCCACGGCCCTTGATGGGAGTGTCGCGGCCCTAGGCTATTTTTGGACAGTTAAATTTTGCATTTTTAAGGCTTTCACCCGGGGGCTCGGGGGATGGTTCCAATACATTGTTTTAGGGAATTAGAGGTCCCAAGAGTACGGGATTGGTCCCGGGAAGTTGTTTTGGATTGGTTAGTATTAAAGGGTGTTTTTTATGTGTTGTGACTAGGATTTCGGAGAGGCTCGTGATAGAGGACCGTGCTTGTGACCTTGATTCATCGGAAAGCTCGGGATACAGGTAAGAAAATTGTAGCACCCATAGAGCAGGGCACGGGCCCATAGTGTTGTTGCAGGGCATGGCCCTAAGTTGTGTGTTGTTAGGATGTAGTCTTGATTGAGTTATTATATGTTTGTATGCTATTTGAGAATGCTATATGTGGTTATAGCAGAATGAACGGCAAAGGAGCCGGGAACGGCGAAGGCCGAGAACGGCAGTAGGGCCAGGAATATCACTTAGCACATGGAGTGCTTATGGTTAGGGTGAGACCCCAATGGATACATGGGATATCCTTACGGTGAGGACTGAGATCCCGGGCTTTGGTAACATTTCCGGGACGACATGGCCGTACTTGTTTAGTCTGATGGACTATCTCTTTTGTCTGTGGATTGGCTAATGTGTTGATTATATAATATGCATATGTTATGTGTTGTATGAGTTTTCTTGCTGGGCTTCGGCTCACGGGTGCTCTGTGTTGCAGGTAAAGGCAAAGAGAAAGTCAATCAGCCATGAGTACGAAGAGCGTGGGGGCGTGGGGGCGGCGCGTACATGTTTGGCCTGCCAGACTGCTTTGGTTGGGGGCATTTTGAGAAATGGCTGTATTAGACTATGTTTGTTATAATTAGTCATCTGTAAACCTATTTTGAATTGTAAATATTTTACAAACCTTATTTTGGGATCCCGAATGTTAAACTCTTGAATTTTTAATGAAACAGAGCACTTTTAAAGATTACAGCCTTGACTTTTTGTTTAATCGCACTTTTGTTCTGCAAACCTCGTTTAGCGAGTTAATTGCACATTTTAAACTCACTTAGTAACGGCTCTAAGGTAGCAGGGCATTACAAAGATATTGAGGAAAATTAGTTAGTCGATCCATCGAAAACCAATCCCGATCTAATGACAACCCCTAAAATTTCGAGAGTACAAGAATTCAACGTTCATAAAACAAGAGAAAATAATATATTAAGGGGAACACAAATAGATCACAAATTTACAACACATGTATTCGAAAGTATATAGTTATCTCAAGGAGGAAAAAACCTCGATCTGTACCCGAAGGCGATTGTTTCAATCTCTAAGGACTTGATTACAGAATAAAAAGTAAAGTAAAGGCATCATTGAGCTTCTTTTACTTGCTCAAGGGACGTCACCTCCTCACCGTTCCTGTCAGCAGGACCAGAAGCATCAACGGTTTTAGAGGGTTTCTGTGAGAATCGAATCTTGAACTTGGCAAGATAAGGCTCCCAAAACCCTGGTTGAATGAAGGAGAAATCTCCATCCTGGTTGAAAGCCTAGCACCGGTAGAACATCTCCTCCAGAGAATTTTTTGACTCTGCAATCTCCAACCTCGCCCTCTCGGCCTCCTCCATGGCTTTGGTCTTCACCTCGTCAAGCTTCTTTTTGAGAATATCATTCTCAACCTGCAGTTGGACCAGTCGTCGACTTACTTCCACGACTTTTTCTTTAGCGATTTGCTCGCTCTCTTGGGAGGCGGTCAGAGTGGCTTGGAGGTCATCACTCCTAGCTCGAACTCGAGCAATACCACAGAGTTGAGCCAGGAAAGACTGCAAAGGGAAAAATCAGGTCAAGGTTAGTGAAAAAGAAAAGATAGAGGAAAAAAGAAAAGGAAGTACTATATGAGGAATGAAAGTGGCTCACAAGGATGTTCATTCCCATGGCCGACTCAAGAACATCTTCGTGAGTACGCTCCTCCATGGCCCTCAAGTCCTTGACATTGTATCTATATTCATGGCCCACCATATGGCTCACCATCTTGTATATAGTCCCTCAGAATGCTTCGAGGATCCTTGCCAGCTCGAGTGGCTTTACTGGGATCTGAACGGAGCAGATCCCGGCGGAGGGGGCTCCGCCCTGAATCACTTGAGGAACCAGGGGATGTACATGTTGAGGGAGGGGAGGAAGAACCTCAAGGATAGTGACTTCTTTTACCAGGGATGGGGGTTGAGTCTGGTGTTGTTGATCTCGGGTGGAGCTGGCACCTTTATCTTTGATAGGAGACCCTGTGGAATTCCAGTCTTGGAGGCATGTTTCTTTGGCAGTCTAGGCCTTTTTACCACGGGCCCAGCTCTGGACCCACCAACCTTGAAGGAACCCTTTAAACCTGAGGCATCCGCCAAATCCATATGTTCACTTGCAAAGGAACGAGCAGAGGATTCAGATACAAGGAATAGTTAGTCAAAATAATACACAGAAAATAATATAGCAAGAACCCTACCCTCCGAGCTAGGGGAGGAATCTATTATGATCAGCTCGAAGTAATGAATTGGATTGGGTAAAAACTCTAACTTCTGGACTACCAGAGGTGGGGAGGACTCTAGAATTATTACATCTTGGGTCCTAAGGGGTTCAGGCTCTTCTTGCGAGCTGGATTCATCTACGATTGCCTAAAATTGGGGGAGAATACACCCTGACATAAGGAAGGCCATGTCCTACGATTCATACCATATTCCTCAAAATGGTTGACCAAAAATGGAGGGTATTTTCTACCACAATTGTGCATCTGGGGTAGCTATGTTCATAGCGTACCGCCAAATGATCCACACATTGGAGGAGTGTTGTGCTCAGGTCTGGTTCAACTGGATGTCGACTCACGAGTTGATGGGGGTTGAATCGTATTAGCCTAAAACTGGCAGCAGCCTGATCTAGTTTTCTATATGTGTTACCTTGGCCGGAAGTGCCAGTTGCTACCCTGGACTCAGCTCGGTCTGGGTCAGGATGTTGCCCATCCTCAGGAACTCTTCTCTTGGACACCAGCGGCGCCACATCTTCTTCCTCCTCTGTGTCTTCAATGGCAGGCAAGACTTCTTGAGGAGGGGGAAGCTTGGGAAGCATGGGAGGTGGACCTCAGGCTCTGATATCCAATGACTGACCTTTGCAGATCAGATTGCAGGCCACCATGGTAGCATCGTTCACTACCTTTCAAAACTCCTTCTTCTTTGAAGGAAGACGGGACAGCATCTTGTACTGACCTCCAAGGGTCTCAGATCACCCTGTTCTCTTTCATATAGCTGCAAAAATAATGAACTCAGTTACGAGGATTAAACTTAAGAAAAAAATAATAAGGGAATTCACATATAGAGTTCAGAAAGTTAGGAGACTTACGAGGACAGTTGAAGTATCAGAGAATGCAATTCTTGAACCCATTCGACATTAAGAATTGATCTTTATAGTCATTTGGGTGGTTGGGGAATTCAATGACGGAGGTTGTGTTAGGGAAACGAGTAAGGAAGTAGAATCTTTCACCTAGTCCCTTCTGATTAGGGTTGGATTTGAGGCAGACGAAGTACATAATATTAGACTGAGTGGGGACCTCCCACTCATGCCTCAAAAATAAATATTTTGACCCAGCCAAAAGTCGATACAAGTTCGGGGGGAGCAGAAATGGAGTCAGTTCAACGTAGTTCAAGAAATCTACAAAGTACTGGTCCAAGGAACCGAAAGCACCTACTTTCAGGTGCTCATCACTCCAAGCCCCGAAGTCATCTTGAAGTTGGGCACAACTTTGCTCTCCTTCCAATGGAGGTTGGGCAATAAGGCCCTCAATCCCCATCTCAATCTCATGGCTCAGCAGTATCTTGTTCACCTTCCCTTGAGTCATTATTCTTGACACGATGTGCTCGGCCTCAAAAAAGGTGTCAGGGTCGACAACAATATCCTTTTCCACCACTGGGCTGAAGTGAGGAATAGGAGATTCGGACATGATCTGCTTGTCTTTATTCTTGTTTTGGGTAGAGAAGATCGCGATGTTTTTCTTTGGTGGGGCCATGATCTAGCTCGCCCGATGACAAAGCAGCCTATTAGTGGCGACCTAAAATAATACCTAGCTACGACGATAAAGGTACGGTGACCCAAGTGTCTGAATGCAGTTTATGTTTGGCCTACGATGATCCAAAATCTACACGAGCTAAGCAATGTCCTAGCATCAACGCGTGCTTCTACACACAGTCCTAGGCCACGCGCTATAGACTAGGGAAATTCCTTGATACTTTGGGATTTGCATGTTAGACCCACTACTTTTCTTTTGAAAGAATTTTAATGCAAAACCACTTAAGGAATTGTGACCCTTAAGCTACCCAGAGCCAAACCTAAAACCTCTTAACTTCTACATCCAAACAGGTATTTTAATCGATTCATCATCAATGCTTTCCTTACAAAACCCAGAAAAATTGCCTAGTTTTCAAGCGCCTTATTCCTAAACAAGTCGAATATCATTTTTAGGCCTAAACAACCCCCTATTGAACTCATACATGGTTAGAACACAAAACAGTACTAAAAGTAAAAAATATCTTTCGAAATAAAAGAAACTCATTGGAAAATAAGGAGTGAAAGATTCAAACCAAATGAGGAGATACTTATAGTGTATACATTTACTAGTTGAGAATGTTGGTGCTTCCAAAGGCAAGAGCTTGAGAGCTTCTAAAAAATGGAAGGGTAGTGAAGGTTTTTGAAAAATATTTGAGAGAAAAAGGGAAGTTTTGCTTCTGAATGGAAAGTGTTTGAATGTGAAGGTGGTGAGGTTCAGGTCTGATCTCCCTATTTATACGTAAGCTTTGGGAATTAATCTAGGCCATCTGATCAGGTTAGCTCGGGATCCAAAGGCCAAGATTGAATGACCCATGTGGCATCAAAAAGTTGACAGGACAGTTGTCACAGTCCTTGAAACCCGAATAAGTGCCAATTATAGATGACCACATGTTCAACACTCGAGTAGTGGGCATGCACGATTTCACATGACATAAGCCTAAAATCCCCTACTATGCGTGTCAGAAAATGATGATGTCAAGCACGAGCAAGAGCTTGGGGGGAAAATGTTGTACCTTAAAAATTAGCATGGATTCAATCACTCAGCTAAGGGTGCTGTTAGCATATAAGCATATGGAAAAAGTAGGCGAGTAGAGCATCTAGCCAATGATGATATGTGTAGCTTGAGTTAGGACTCGGCAATACGACATGCAGATAATTTTCAAACCGCCTCGCATGACAATGATCCAGTTTGAGACATGTAATGGCTAGATCACCTTTAGGGTGCTCGAAGCTTAATCTGAACTAAATTTCGTACACTCTTAAATCTCCAGCTTGATAAAGATGTTCAGATTGTGGAAACCTGGTCATGGTGCACAGTGAAGGATCCCGAAAGACTTGGAGGCTCTTTATACGCTCATTAATTCCCAGGTGTATCGTACATTTATTTCCCGAGATAGCAGGAGTAATCTCCATAGGAAATTGTATCCCTATGTAAATGGGAATTATCTTGATTATATGCTTACCATATTTATGCACACCGTTACCCAAACCTGTCCAGGTAATTCCACTATAAATATCAGGGATAATGGACAGGAAAAGGGACTGCTTTTTGTAATACAAAAACTCTGCAAAAATTATGAGAGAGTAATAACATTGTCTCGTGGACTAGGTGGATTTTAACCACTGAACCACGTAAAATTGCGAGTGTGAGAAGTTCTTTACATAATTCATTACGGTTTAGAAAAGTGCACTAATATCTTTCCTATTGGATTTCTTAATCTATTATTGGCAAAAAATCGCGTCAACAAGATCATATCCTCATAAATGAATATGGAATTCTCTTGATATTCATATAAATTATTCAAAAAATAATTATAACATTCAAATATAATAAAATTTTATTTTTATTTAAATCAATAAGATTTCTTTACATGCTTTATGGCATAAATTCTAACAGTTTGGGGGGTGTGGTGAGTGTGTATTTTATGCACTCATTTATGACTCTTTTATCTTGATTTGGTGTGCTTACTTTAAGTTTTTATGTGTGTTTGATGTGTTATGTTAAAGTGTACTGGATTAAATTTAATGGATGATTTTGTGGTCAACTTAGAACTTCAAGCCAAAATTTTACCATTATTCACTTATATTTTGGAAAAAGCTCATAGAAATAGAAGTTGTATATCTTTTTCTCAGTTTTCCATAGCTCTTTGAATAATTTCATTTGGAGTTCGGATGAAAAATTTATGCATGTTTTACTGAGAAGTATCAAGTTAGGAGGAAAAACCGGGAGTCAGGCGATACATCGGTTAATAGGCTCCGATGCATCACCACATGCGCCACAAAAGTCCAGATTTTTGTATTTTTCACACGTTTTTCACCCAAATTCAACCATAGGTCGGTCAAGGATTTTTCTAAACATTAGGGCACACCCAAAAGACTTATATAAAGGAACAAAAACACAATTTGAAGGGGAGAAACACATTGGAGGCAACTAGAAAGAAAAATTCAAGAGTTTTTCATCATTCTTCTTCATATTTTCTCATATTTTTGTTTTTCTTAATGTATTAACAATATTTTAAGATTATGAACCATATCATGAGTGGCTAGTTTTTTTTTTTTAGGGTGTACATGGATCTCTTGTTATGATTCTAGTCTTATGACCTACTGCAAAGTTTATTTCAGTCCAATATTGCTTTTGTGTTATACTTTGATTCATTGATGCTATATTTATGATTTATATATTGTGATGCATTATATGATTATGGCTTTATTTAGATTGTGAAAATTATTACTCGAGAGGGGAACATCTAAACAATCGGGTAGTGGGTAGAACAACTTAGGTTATGTGGGGTCGAGAGATAAGCATGAATCTAGATAGCCGAAATAGTACTAGGTTGTGAAATTAAGTGGTAGAATATTTAGAATTGTTTCTAGAGTGAAACTTAATGAAGGTAGGGAAAAATGGTCGTATAGAGATATAGGTTAGTTATCACTTACACATTCTTTATGCGGCACTCGAGAGAGTGTATTGAGATAAAACAATGCTCTAGGTTTTTGAGAATATTGGATTAGGCACATGAATGAATAGATTAGAATTATAGAAGAGTGAAATTGAAGCCTTAACAATTGTCAATATTTTGTGTTTTTCCAAACTAATTTTAATTTACTTTTGTAATTTATACTTTCTTTTATTTCTATTTGCTTCCAATATTCTAAATTGAGTGCTTAAATAAAATTAGGAAATATTATTCTATCTATTAAGTTTATTTAATTGATTTTTAACCCTTGTGAGACGATATCGGTCTCTTGACCACTTTATTATTTGTTTGACTTGTGCACTTGCAAGCATATCTATTGCTTTTCACAACACGGATTGTGTCCTCGTTGTGATTACAGAGAAGTTAGATTTAGTTCTTAAGGGGCAGGCATTTATTACGAATGAGATGACTGTTGATCCCTAGAGTCTAGTGAGCAAAAGCTCTGGCGATGTTTCGGCTTCTTTGGGTTTGCGCACGGTAGCGGTGGGGTTCTGCATGAGGGTGAGGGTGAGGATCCAGATGATTAGACTTACCGAGCTAAATGTTATTTTGGTCTCCAATGGCTATTTACAGTTAAGCATCTTGAAGCAGCCATCCTACGTTTGGAGAGTGATTCTCTCCATTGGTTTCACTAGGAAAATCGTCGTCATGAAATTCAAAGGTTAGAAACTCACACATGAAGGGACTGTGCATAATCGATTCTTGTGGTTGCGACAATCGTCGATTGTCCAGGACTACCGGCGCCAATTGTAACTATTGGAATCATCCCTTGGTACAGTGTCTGAGCTGATGTTGGAATTGTCTTTCTTGAAGGGGTTGAAACCATAAATTCAGATACCGCTTCAAATTCTTGAACCATCGAGGCTAGAGAAGACGATGGAGCTAGCCCAAATTATTGAGGCCAACTAGGCCTTAATACAGGCCCATCGTAATGGACCTTCTAAGGGTTTTAACCCTAGCCTAGCCCATGCGAATGGGGAGTTTACTCAGCATGGGCCTAAGGGGGTGAAGAAATAAAGAATTCTGTATTTAAATAATGCTCTTCACACCAATGGGAATATTCTAGGCCAATCATATGGTCATGATTACATGTTAGAGTAAAAGGAATCTTATAACAAATTCTCTAACGACCTGATAGAATTTGTTATATAATGGGACCACATACAAAATTTCATCACAGTAAGAAATACATAGTAAATTCTACGTCTTAACAACCCCTCTAAAACTAAGGGTGGTATCAACCACTCCTAGTTTGTCACTTAGAAACTGAAATCGATCCTTGATTAAACTTTTTATAAGATAATCAGCCACCTGATCATGAGATGGCACAAATCGAACATCAAGATTCTTTTTTTAATACTCTACCTCTCACAAAGTGAACATCCAATTCAATATGCTTTGTTCTTGTGTGGTACACCAGATTGGTTGACATTGCACTTGCTCCCATGTTGTCACACCATGTTACTGGTATAACTGGTAAGGGAAATCTGAATTCATTCAACAAGGACTGGATCCACATGATTTCTGCACACACGTGAGCTAAATCCCTACTCAGACTCTGTACTTGACAAAGACACAACAACTTTCTTTTTGGAAGACCAAGACACCAATGTATCACCAAAATATACACAATACCCAGTTGCATTCTTCCTGTCATCAGGGCAGCATGCCCAATTAGCATCTGAAAACCCAGCAATAGCCAATCTCTCTTAAAACTTGATATGTAGACCCTTGGTCATTGTGCCCTTCAGAAATTGCAACACTCTCTTCATTGTATTCCACTGGGTTGTGGTAGTTGATTGAAGAAATTGACAAGTTTATTAACCACAAAACTTAAGCCTGTTTTGGAATGAGTTATGTATTGTATGCCACAAATAAAACTTTTGTACTTTGTTTGATCATCAAGTCCTTCACCATCATACTTTGGCGGCTTTCTTCCCACTACCATGGGTGTTGAACAAGGTTTCAAATGGAGCATATAAAACCTAGATAATAGTTCTTTAACATATTTGGTCTATATTCGGCTCTGATACCAAGTGAAGAAATTAAGAATTTTGTATTTGAATAATGCTCAGCACACCAAAAAATGGTTCAATTGTTGTGTATTTATATTAGCTGATGATTGTTACAATGGGAATATTCTAGACCAATCATATGGTCATGATTACAAGTTAGAGCAAAAGGAATATTATAACAAATTCTCTAACAACCTGATAGAATTTGTTATATAATGGGACCACATTAAAATTACATCACATTAAGAAATACACAGTAAATATTATGTCTTAACAAAGGGCGCCTTTATTTAGCCTTCCAAATCAATTTCCCTAGTCGATAACATGGCTGGTTTTCGTCGTCTCACTGAATTAGAAATTAAAGAGAAGAAGACTCGGGGAGTTTGCTTTAAATGTGACGGAAAATAGTTGTGGGGGCATCTGTGTAAGTTTTATGAGCTTCAAATCATCCTTGTTCAAGATGAAGTGTTGGAACCTTAAGCGGAGAAAGCCATTGATGAGGCTATCGGTCTTGCGATGGACGACTAGGCAGAAGCTCAACTGTAGAGGTTTCCCTGAATTTCGTGGTTGGGCTGACCTCTCTTGAGACGATGAAGCTCCACAGAAATAGTGATGGGCACTTGACAGTAGGACGACTCATAATTTTATCACATCAGATTTGGCGGCTAAATTGCAACTGATCGTAGCTCCAACTGAGGCTTATAGAATTTAAATGGGTACTGAACAGACCATCAAAAGAGAGTGTTTGCCACGGTGTCCGTTTATCGTTGCAAGAAATTGATTTTTTTTTTTTTTATGATTTCCTTCCTCTTCCACTAGGCAACACCGATACTATTTTGAGAGTTCAATGGCTGAAGACCTTGGGTGGTACTTATCATCATTGGTGTGACCATATAATGCACTTGACCTTGGGTGGGAAGATTTTCACTTTAAAGGGTGACCCAACCCTTCATAAGACTAAAGTTTCTTTAAAGTCTATGTTGAAAATGATACAAATGAGTGTGAAGGAGTTTGGGTAGAGCTTGGGAGTACCACTATGAATTCTTGCCGGTCTGAGCACTTGGAACCCTTTGTCCAAGTCTTACAGAAGTATCATGTCGTGTTTTAAATGCCTATGAGTCTCCCTCCTCATCGCAGCTGTAACCCTTCGTGAAGGCTCAACCTCGGTAAGTGTGCAGTCCTACAGATACCCCCAAATCCAGATGGCAAAGATTGAGAAGCTCGTTGGTGAGATGTTGGCAGCGGGCATTATTCAATCGAGCACTAGCCCATTTTCAAGTCTTGTCTTACTAGTAAAAAAATGGGAGTTGGCGATTTTGTGTGGATTATCGAGCTTTAAACAGAGAGACAATCGCAGATAAGTTTCTTATTCCAGTTATTGATGAGTTACTTGATGAATTACATGGTTCATAGGTGTTTTCCAATGTAGACATGAATTCTGGCTACCACCAAATCTGAGTACGACCCGAGGATGTGCACAATCCAGCCTTCCGAACAAACGAAGGCCACTACAAATTCTTGGTGATGCCATTTGGCCAAACCAACGCATCAGCCACTTTTCAATTAGTGATGAATGATGCGTTCTGACATCGGTATAGCTTGGATTCTCCCTCTCATGAGCTTCATTTACAGCTGGTGTTGGTGCCATTAGCTGCTCATTGTCTTTGCAAATAGAAAGAAGTGTATGTTCGGGTAGCAACAACTCAAGTACTTGAGCCACCTCATTTCTGGGGAAGGGGTGTTGGTTGACCTCAATAAGGTGCAAGTTATAGTTGAGTGGCCCTTGCCTCAGCCCTTGCGTGACCTTCAGGGTTTTTTTGGGGCTGACTGGTTATTACAGAAAGTTTATGGCTGGATATAGGACAAAATCTCAACGGGAGACTACACTAATTAACCCTATTTACTAGCCTAATACTAACCCTAACCCAATTTTAATGTTTCTCACATTTATACCCTTATACCCATGTGAAATGACTAAGTTACCCATTAACATTAGGGCTTCTTCCTTCCCTTTCCCTTTTCTTTTTCAGCTACCAACCATCATCTCCTTCGTCATTTATTATTTGAAATAATCATATATACGTTTTGTAACGCCCTCCTAATCGAGGACCGTTACAATGTGTATTTAAAATTGTATCAGACCTACTAATGAGGTCATTTGGCTTAAACGTGTAACTAAGGTTAGTGACAAGGGTTAGGGTTAAAAATTTTGGTCAAAGAACCATTGACTTTCATCCCAAAAGTTTTATATAACATGGGATCCCAAAATATTACAACTAAGCGGCAAAACAGGGCTATAACCCTAGTTCCTCTGAGATAACCCCGGTCATGATGGTCGAGCAGCCGTATATGTACACGCCACCACCGAAGCTCTCCAACTCATGGCTGGTCAAGCTTTCCCTTTCCCTTACCTGCACCACAATGCACTAGTGAGTTGAGGCTTAGCAAGAAAACAAAATGTGCAACAGAGAATATAACTTTAAAATAACCATTCAGCAATAATCATTAACATTAATTCATAGCCAATACCATTTAAGTTCAATCACATAATCATTGGATCAACCAGGAGTCGTTGCCCTATTCAGTTGGCTGTTGAGCCAACTCTCGGGCCTATGCCCTAGCCACGTGACCATAGAGTCACATGGGGCCTCGCCCTTAGCTCGATCTCACTAGCCATAGAGAAAGCCCAACCCTCGTGGTTCATCTTTCACCTTAGATTCGATAATGTAATAGTACGTTGCTGGTTTAGACCAATGCCTCTCGCCCAGCGCACAGCACGCTATTTCCATCCTTGACTCATAAGCCAAGCCCTGATCCAGGATTACATACCTTACTTATATGAAATAGATGTGGATAGGCACATCCCGAAAATTATACATATATTCAAGCTAATCATATAATCCCAATGGATAACCATTTCCATAATGCTAAACATATTCACATAACGGGGCCACATGCCCTAACAATAGAATTCATGTAACGAATATAAGCACTCAAGTATTTATCAACAATCATTTTGAATAATAGCCTAACATAACCAATCCTGGGGCCCAAGCCCTAATCACATACAACACGTTCTGGGTGCAGTTTTCTTACCTTAGGTCCAAGCAAGCGTAAATAAGAATGACCCTCGAGCACGATCCCAGTTCCGAGCCCTTAGCGATACCCTAAGTCACAACCATAAAATAGGATTCTATTAATATTGAGCAATCAAAGGCTTCTAGACCAAGTCCTAGCCGCCAGGGCCTTGGGTTCCACTAAATCAAACTCCCCAAGGAAAAACTGCCCAGGCGGGCGGTGACTTGCCCCCCTTTGGGTCGCGACGCACCCCCTACCCAGCCTCATCCTCCTCTCTGTCTAGAGGCATGGGCCGCGACTTGGTCTATCAAGTCGCGGCGCGCCCCCCAGGCAGAGACCTCCCAAGGTGCCTGGTTAAAGCTAAGTCGCCACTTGTCAAGAACAAGGTCGCGACTTGACCCCTCGAACCCAGAAATTTCTCCACTTTCACCAATCAAAACCTATCCAATTTAACCCAAAATCATCCCAACAATACAACTAAATCATCCCAACAACTCTAATATGCTCCAAGCAATAAAACCCAATAGAAAACTTGTCCCAAAACTCATTAAATCCTTATTTCAATCTTTGAACTTCAAAAGCTCAAAACACTTAAAAACCAGCCAACAAATATATAATTTACATGCTAGAAAAATGAAATTTAAAACTTACCTCAATAATAGTTTGAACCCAAAGCTGCAACTGAATAATTCCCCAAGATTAGAGCCCCAATTCTTGTGAACCTAGCCCAAAAAATCCCTTAGTTTCAATGGTTCAAGCTTGGAAGTCCTTGAGAGAAAAAAGAAGAGAGTATTTGGAGAGGGAGAGTCGGCTTAGGCGGCTCTACATGTTTCTCACTTTTTTCTTTTGTCCCCTAAGTGACTTAAGTTAATCCCAAGGCCAGGGGTACCAAAAACGTCCCCGAGGGCAAAATGGTAAAATTTTCCAATATTCCCTCATAAACTCTCTAACTTTAAATATATATCCAAATATTTCTTTTCTTAACCCAATAACCCAAATAAATATCTATTACCCAAAATACCCCTTGACTCGCCCTGAGTCGGGTATCGGGTCTCGTTATGACTTTTCCGCTAACTTGCTCCCTAGGATCGTCTCGTGCCGAAAAGTTCGAATAAACCCACATAATAATGTGGTCTCTCACATATATAACATATATGCACATAAATACACATTTATGCACGCAACATGCCAAATTACCAAATCACCCTTCTAATAAGAAACAGACCCACATGCATATTTAATATCCCTAAATATACGCATTTAATCATATTATCACATATTTCACATATTAACAATTGATATAGCAATTAAACACGTAATTTTATATATTTCCATCCCGACCCCCTAATCAAGGCCTTGAGCCTTATTAGGTAATTTTGGGACGTTACAGGTTTGTCTTATGTAATAGTTTATATGGAATTTTTGAACTATTCTTGGCTGAAAAATCAATGAAAAAAGGATTTTTATGTTGAGATGGAGTCCAATTGATTTCTGTGATTTAGGTTATTGGGTTCACACATAGTTCACACATACTTCATACATTATTCACACATTATTTACACATTATTCTCCATAAATTCGGAACATGATTCACACATAATTAATACTTCATTTACACATTGTTCACCATAAATTCAGAACATGGTTCACACATCGTTCACACACTGTTCACACCAAATTCACACACTTTTTACATCGAAATCACACATGGTTCACACCAACTTCACTTCAGGCGTGGTTCACACTAAATTCACACCACAATCACACATAGTTCAAACATGATTTCCACTAAATTCACTCGTTGTTCACACCAAATTAAAAACATGGCTCAAATAGTTAGAACAAAGTTTGAAATTAAAGAAAGTCCTGCAATTTCTTTCAATAAAATGAAGTTTTCTTGGGGACCATACACCACCTCATTCCTCACAAGCCAGATATTCTGTGAATAAACATTCAAGCATCATGAATTTCTTTTCTCTAATCAAATACAACAACAAAAACAAAAACCAGACCAAATCATGCTCTGACTAAATACAATAATAAAAACAATACCAATTTCTTTTCTTTAATTACATACAAAAAATACATATATACACTCAACTAGTTGGTGGCTGCAATGGAAGGCAAAGGGTTTGATGGCTTAGGCGACATGGGTTGCGAGCTCAAGCGATGGGGTTGCCGGTTTAGGAGATGGAGGCTACAGGCTCAGGCGACACGAGTTGCGGGCACAGCCGATAGGCGTTGCGGGTTTAGGAAATGGAGGTTACAGGCTTAGGCGAAGGGGGTTGCAGGCCTTTGGCTCTGGCGAAGGGGGCTGCGACTCGTGTTCTAGTGATGGGAGTTATAGGGGTTGGGACTTCGGTGCTGCTTCGGTCTCAAGCGGTGGGAGCGGCGCTGCTTCGGTCTCTGGCGGTGAGAGCTGCGGTGGGAAGAAGCTTGGAAGATGGTGATGGTGGGTCTGAGCTGAGAGAGAAGGGACTAATGGTGAAGGTGAAGGAGAGAAAATGAAAAGAGTTGATTTGTTAAAAGGGTATTTTAGTCTGAAAGAGTTATTTTAGTGAGAAACAAAAATTAGGGTATGTGATTAGTATTAGTGGGATTAATAGGGTTAATAGGTGGAGTTTCCCTTCTCAACCATTGAAGACCACCTTAAGAAATATTAAGTTGAAATAGGAGATGACAACGGTTCTGGTGTTGGCACTTCCAGATTTTACTAAACCATTTTGTGGTGGAGACTAATGCTTCAGGGTTCAAAATTGGGGCCGTTTTAATGTAAGAGGGGGGCCTGCTTGCTTATTTTAGTCAGACTCTTAAGCCATGTACTTAGCTTAAATATATTTACGAAAAAGATCTCATGGCCATTGAGCTCGTTGTGCTTAAGTGGGGACCTTACCTCTTGGATGCAAGTTTGTCATTCGTACAAACTAGAAGAGTTTAAAGTTTTTGGTGGAGCAACGACTTGTGACATCTGATAATAAAAAATGGTTGGTGAAACTCTTGGGTTTTGACTTTGAGATTCAATATAGGCCTGGGGAATGCAATATGGATGCAGATGCGTTGTCGCGGTTGCCTTAGGTAGAGTGCTCTCTCTTGTCTTCCATTTCTTAGCTGGATAGGGCAGTCTTGCAAAAGGAAATCACGGAGGACCCCTTCTTGACTAAGATAGTGGCAGACCCTACCCAAGGTCGTGCAATTCCAGGTTTTTTGTTGGAGCATGATATATTAGTATATAAAGGACATTTGGTTATTTCTGTTACTTCTTCCCTTATTCCTATTTTTTTAAGGCTTATCGCTGTTCTTCTATTGTGAGGCATTCGGGGGAGAGTCGCACTTACCAAAGAATGGCGGCTGATGTATATTGGGTGGGTGCAAAGAAAGTGGTGACTGAGTTTGTGCATCATTATGAGGTATGTCAGTGACATAAACATTTGGCTATGTCTCCAGCAGGCTTACTTCAGCCTCTCACATTGTTTGATCGTGTTTGGGAAGATTTGACTATGGATTTCATCGAATGGCTACCAAAATCAGAAGGGATAGATAGGATCTCCGTTAGGCCCTAGGTGAGGTTCACATATGCTAGGCGTGGGAAAGGCAATCAAGGGCATGAGTAATATTGGACCGTGAGGAATTGTGTAATAGGGAGGGCATTTTAGTATTTGCTGAGTTGGTTAGGGAAAATGAAATATAGTGTGGGAGTGTTGGTGTATGGGGTATGCGTGAAGTCAGATAATTGAGTCATTGCATCAATGGAGAGAGGTAGGATCTCAGATTCCTGTATTTGCTTTCGGCTACTTTTGGCTTTTGGTTTCTTTTGGTTTAAGCCAATAATATATCTCCCATTTCTATTACTGTGTCTGTTATTCTTTGTGCTTTCTCTGCTATATTGGTATACTGATTTGCAGGTAGTTCACATCATCTTCCTCCATGACCTCTGCCTTGGTTACTTTAAAACCCTCCTCGATAGTCGTTATTGTTGTGAGAAAAATTTCCTCTTCCTGCAAAATTATTATTGTTATTTGAAAACTTCTTTTGAGACATAACATTAGTCGTCATTTGGCTTGCTATCTTTTGATTTATACTCCCTTCATGCGCTAAGAGAAGAGTCCCAACGGCTCTGAGATTATGTGGGATTTCTGTAGAAGCTATGATTGCTATGATGGACTCGTATTTGTCTTCAAGACCATTAAGTATGGCAAAGATGTGATCCGTTTTTTTTCATTGGATGTCTTGCTTCTCAAAGAAGATCAACCAAGGTTTTGATCTTGGTAAGATAATCCTTCATGATTGGTCCTTTCTTGAACCCTTCAAGCTGTTTCTTGTACTTTCGCCGTTGATTGGGAGGTAAATTGCTCAACAATGGTAGTCCAAATCTCATAAGAAGTTTTGCATCCAATGAGCTGGGGAATGTAAGAAGATATGGAAGAAATGAGACAAGAAACAAGTAATTTATCTTGTCTTTGATAAGTGACAAAAACAGTATTAGGAGAGATAACACTTGTTTCATCAATCCACTTATGGCGTATTCAAACTGAAACTTCCATCAAAGATAATTATCAACCTCTAGTTTGATTGTAATCAACTAAATAAGAGGACTTGTGATTCATTAGAAATTGAGGGGCTCGTTGGGATTGTTTTCTGTTTTTTATTTTTAACGTTGTGTTCTCAGAAATGAGAACAAAGAACAATTTTGTAGTTTTTAAAAAACAAAAAGTGTTTGATTTATGTTTTTTAAAAATAATTTTTTATTTTTATTTTTTTTAAATCGTAAATAAAAAATTACCAAATATATTTACAATGAGAAAAATCATTTAAAAGTTTGTAATAAAAATGATGAAAAATAAGGAGTGAGAAAGTAAGAGAAAATTTGAAGAAATAAAATTGAGAAGAGAGAAATTAACAAATATATTTACAATGAGAAAAATCATTTTAAGTTTGTAATGAATAATGAGATGAAATAATTTGAAAGAAAAAATGATGAAAAATAAGGAGTGAGAAAGTATGAAGAAATAAAATTAAGAAGAGATAAATTGATGCAAGAAAAAATGAGAGAGAAGTTGATGAGAAAGAAGTGAGTACAGAGAAAGTGATGAGAGATAACGTGGCGAGAGATAAAAAATAATAGGGAGAATGATAATATATTAAGTGATGAGAGAGAAAAAGAGAATATAATAAGTTATGAAAGAGAAAATTATGACATAATAAGTTATGCAAAAGAAAATAAGGAGATAGAAAATGATGAAAGAGAAAATGAAAAGATAAAAAGTGAGAAGATAGAAAATGACGAGAGAGAAAGTGAAGAGAGAAAATGTAAGGAGAGAGAAAGTGATGAGAAAGAAAATAAGGAGATAGAAAGTGATGAGAGAGAAAGTGATGTATGAGAAAGTAATGAGAGAGAAAGTGAACTAATAAGAAAGAAAATGTTATGACAATAAATGATATTAGATACTAATAATAATTAAAAAAGTGTTGTGAGAAAAAAAAATAAATAAACAAAAACAAAATTAAGAACCATAGAAAACAACTTTTTGTTATTCTCAAAATTTTCTGTGTTTTTGTAACTTTTTTTTGAAAAATTGTTTTCTGAAAACAACGCCAAACACTCCAACTTGTTTTCAAAAAATATTTTTTAACTTTTAAAAACAAAAGACAGTTTTTTAGTTAAGGAGTCAAACACCCTCTAAAGCTATATCAGTGCTCTTCTTGGACTGAGGAGTCTTCAAATAGTTGTTAGCTTAGTTTTAGAGAGCAATTCAAGATGTCCTTGTTGAAATTTTATATGTACTAATATAATCACAAACATAATTACATATTCACAACCATTAATTGAAGTTAATAACCATAATAGGATGATTCAATTGCATTTGATGCACATAGTAACATCCTACAATTTTTTTTTTTTTTGTAATATGAATTGTGGTTATTATTTTTTTTATCCTTTTTTTTTTAGGTTGTACGTTTTTTTTAAAACCTGGGTAAGGTCACCAGTTACTTAATTAATTTTTCAAAGTTATGTAAAAAAATCCTACAGCTAGCTTAAATAATATTTATCTAGAGGGGTAACCAGTTACTTGTTTGTGTTTTTTCACATTTATGTAAAAAATAATCTTAGAGGTTAAATAACATGTATCAGGAGGGGTAACCAGTTACAGTGCGATTAGTAACTTATTGTCATAAGAGGGGTAAGCAGTTATCATAAGAGGTTGACGAGTCACTCATATTAGAAATGAAAAAAAAAGCATCACATTTGAAGGAAAAAAAAGAAGAAGAGTAAGTATCATTTAGTAACCTAGGTAACCAGTTACCATATAGAACCCAGAAATATACACACCCATCAGAATGTGAAGGTAATCAGTTACCTCCTAAAATATACAAACAAACAACGTGAAGGTAACAAGTTACCACAGATCTCAAGACAAGAAAAAAAAGCCAGATCTGACCACGAACCAACCTCCTCCCTCGCCTCCGACCACCACCAGAAACCCCCATCCCCTACGCGCAAAACCCCGTCGCAAACCCAACCATCCTCGTTGTTTTGCACAGCTTCGAGCACCACAAATCGCACACAGCCCAAGCACCACCCTTCTTCCTCGCCTCCGACCACCACTAGAACATCCCTCACCTCAGCCTATCCCCGTCGTTTTGGATTTGGGGGCTCGCGAATGGAATCGCACAGAGATGCGCGGATTAAGTTTGTGTTCGTCGATGGTGCGGCTGGGGTGTTCTTGGCTGAGTTTCATGGAGGTGCGCGCCTAAGGTGGTGAAGGTGGCTGGGTTTCACGGAGGTGCGGCTGGGGTGTTCTTGGCAGGTGGTAAGGGGGTGGTCGGAGATGATGATGGAGATGGTGAGGCAGCCGAGTGGAGGAGTGGCTGGGTTTCACGAAGGTGCGGCTGGGGTGTTTTTTGTAGGTAGTGAGGGTTGGTGGCCGGAGATGATGGTGGAGATGGTGAGGCAGCCGAGTGGAGGAGTGGCTGGGTTTCACGAAGGTGTGGCTGGGGTGTTTTTGGTAGGTAGTGAGGGTGGGTGGCCGGAGATGATGGTGGAGATGGTGAGGCAGCCGAGTGGAGGAGTTTTGGCAATGGTGGAGATGGTGAGGCGGCTAGGGCAAAATGAAAGAGAAGATGGACTTGGCTGAAGGAGTTTTGGCTATGTTAATTACCATAGTACCCCTCCTTTTGCTCATTTGTTTTGATTAATTTTGATTTCCAATATGGGATTAGTTTTCCCATAAACTAAGTTTTTCTTAATTAAATTTTCCCATACAAATTTAAGAAAGTTTAACTCCCATATTTTTGCACATTGATAGCTAAAAAACCATATTTTTGAAAAATTCTCATCTTAATTCTACCCCTGTAGTGAGGTGGTATTTGGTAAGGGATACTATCCATAGGCTCTATTTGCACTTTGATCTTGTGTGTTTATTGTGTTTGGACAGATTCACAGCTTCAAATAATGGTGAATGGAGAAGTCACGTCCAACCTAGGAGGTATGTCTTTATTTGTTGTATAATTAATGCGCTAAATAGAATGATGGTATATCAACCATTGATTGTGTTGATTGATTCATTCCATGAAATAAAATTGTATGTCTGCCAAAAATAAAATTGTAACAATCTACTTAAACATAATGATTTCTTATCTAGGACAGAACTTCTTAGATTGTTTAGCAACCTGCATCATGAATTACTTAAATATAGAGCTGCATTTTTTTTGGCTGAATATATAGAGCCTGCAATTGCTAAATGAAATAACAGGCTGATGACACAAGGAAAAATGCTGGGATACATGCATATGAATCCCATTTTTTGTATTAACTAGTTGTGAGTTTCTTGTTACGTGATCCATAGCTTGAAGTTTAAATAGAAAGATAACAGTTTAGGCAACAAAGTCACTTTCAAACTCTGTTTGGAAGGCATTATTAGCGATTTTCCGCATTTTTGCCCACTTCTCATCTTGAGAAGAGGCAAGAACATCACCTCTTGATGAAACAGTTGAGGCTTGTTTTTTGGATAGTCTTTGTCTATTACTCAATATTTCTTTGATTAACTCTGGTTCAGTAACCGCTAATTGACGTTGACTACCATCCACTGAAGATAATTCTTTCCTGTAGTGAAAGACCAAAATATAACTTATAAGAAAATCTTTACTAAGATTCAGATTCCAAAGTGACGAGAGCATGTGTTACCAAATAAGTTGGTCCAACAGTGAACAAGAGACAGAAGTTTAGGATATATGTTGTTGGATAATTACAAAGGTTTGGCCATGGCTTCTTTTTGCATGCTCATAATCTCTTTGGTGCTTCCATGGATGAATCTATAAGAAGGACCTTCCACTCCTTGTAAACCCATCAAATGTTTTACTCTCATTGGAGCCCACCATGGCATGTGTAAGATCTTGATTAGAGCTAGGGAAAGGCACAGGAAGATAAAGCCTAAAACAAGGACTTTTAGATCACTCCCTCCACTCATCATTTTCTTTCTTTTCACAAAGTTATCAGTAGCTTCAAGCTTCTCTTGCTCTTTTAAAAATCTAATATCTATGGTGAAGAGACTCAGATATGTTTTGGCCCTTCCTAATGGTAGTTGGTGATAGCTTTAATTGGACCTTATCATCAATAGATTATGGGACCCTATCAACATTTTATTCTCAATTCCAGCCAAATTTGATCGAGTCACTCTCCTTTTGACAAGTAGCAGTGGAGGATGTCTATTAGCTCATAAAAATAATGCAAACAAAAACTTACGAAAAAATTTATGCAAGCAACAATGACAATTAGTCAATAATGATGCCTATAGTATCTTAAAATTTCTCAGTAGCTGGCAAAATACTATTAAAAGTCCTCAAAGATATTAGGGAAATTATAAGAAATGATCCAAAATAAAAGCATCAAGAAGCTAATGTCCTTATTTTTATTCTAAATATTTTAATATAGTAGTATATATATATTAGTTTTGTTTAATTAGTCTTTATTTTAAAGTTATATTGATTTTTTTACGTTTTTTATAGATTGTTGGTATATTATTTTCCAATTAGTGTATATATTTTTTGTGATATGGTATATAATTATTTTTATATTTATTTAGTTTCTATTTTATTTTACATAGTGGTTGTATATAATTTTGTATTATAGTATATACATTTTAATGGTAGTATATAACTTTGTTAGCATAATATATACATTTATTTTTAGTAAAAATTTTGTAAGTTTTAATAATATATTATTTTTTAATTCACTATATATATTTTGTGTTATGGTATATCGTTCAACAACTTATAAAAAATGAAAAAAAAATTAAAATAACTTTAAAATAAAAATTAATTAAATAAAATTAATATACATATACTATAATATTAAAATATTTAGAATAAAATAGTAATTTGCTCAAAGGCATATTTAATAATTTGTGATATTAAAGAAAAGATTAAGTTATTTAATTACAAAATTAAAAAGATAGACATTTACTTATAATGAATTTTGCACCATTCTCCAACGTATTATTACGAAGCAAACAAAGCAGGAAAAGTAAAAGTAGTTTATAAAGCAACTTTGAGCGTTCAGTAGCAACCACTTTACAAATCCTGTCATTTTCAATGCACAACTGCTATAAGATACTAACCACATGCAAACTTGGCCTTCAAAACGGGTGTAGAATTACTTGAACTCCATATTGTGGTTGGTTTGTGAGAACCTGAACTGGCGAGTGAACATAGGCCGGGGATAATGTTAAGGCGTAGCGTTGTAAAATCATCGTCAGTGCAATCTTTGCTTCGGCAATGCCAAAGTTCAATCCAACACAGTTTCGATGTCCTAATCCGAAGGGTATGAATGCAGCAATGTTGTTATTAGTAGCTTTAGCAACTCCTTCTGAGAATCTATCTGGTTTGAAAAGATGCACATTTTCTCCCCATATTTGAGGGTCATGATGAATTGCTAGATTTGAAATAAACAAGCTAATATTAGCTGGAATATTAAGCTTCTTTCCAAATCTAACTTCTCTGATCATACTTATCACTGGGGGATATAGTCTTAGAGACTCATTAATGATCAGGCCCATCTGTTTGGAAATGAATTACAGAAAACATATGAAATATATATATATATATATATATAAAAAGTGAAACTTGTAAAAGTTAATTATCTTACAGTTTTAAGTTTTGCTAAGTCATCTGGGTTTGGATTTTGTCTACCAAATAGACCGAGAACCTCTTTTCTTGCTTCTTCTTGCCAATCAGTATGGACTGATAGGAGAAACACAGTCCAAGCAAGTAAACTAGTAGTGGTTTCTTGTCCGGCTAAGTAAAATGTCTTGCACTCATCAACCACACCATCCACTGAAATTTTCAGGCTCTCGTTGGCATCATGGTGAGCCTTTACCAGCAATCCAAGAAAATCATTCCCACAGCTTTCCTCCTCCCAATTCACTATTTTTTCTTCTTGTTTCTTAATTAACTCTACTATCAACCGGTGAACTCCGTTCTCAAGCTTCTCTGATTCTATCTGATCGTGGGTTCTGAAAAGGCTACTACGATATGGATCAAAATAACTAATGCGCTTAGCAGAACTTATGTGCTTAGAAAGCCAACATAAATGGAGCAAGAAAATTACCTGATGACAGGAAAACTTTGATTGTACAAATTTCTGGAAGCCAATAAGGTCAACCTCCTTAACATCTCAAAAATGTTCTTCCCTTCTAAGTAACTGCTCCCAAATGCTGTCCTGGAAATCACTTCGGAAGTTAACAACCTAAACTCTTCAGACACTTCAACCTCTTTTCCTTCTTGGCATTTCCATCTTTCTAACATGGCTTCAACCCCATCAATCATTGCTGGAATCATCCTCTGTCCCCAAATTAATAAAAAAAAAAGAGAACAAATCCCATTAATTAGAAACATCATATTGACCATATAAGAGTTCAAATAAGAGCTTACCTTCAGGCTCTCTGCATGGAAGGCATAGTTAGCCAATTTTCTGACTTTTGTCCACTTTTCACCTTCAGACACCACAAGCCCATCTCCTAATAACTTCTTCGTAAAGGATTTTATTTTCTCTTTGGAATAGGCTCCATCTCTTTCACTCAATATCTCTTTGACTAGTTCTGTCTCTGTTATAACTAATTGAGGTTTGGAGCCATCCCACTGAAGAAAGTTATTTCCTGTTATATAAAAAAGACAAAACTTACTACTAAAACTTAATATCAAACTTTTGTAACCAAATTCAGGTAGCCATACCCATAACCATAGTACAATAAGGGTTTCTTTTACCATATAATTTAGTCCAATAGTGAATATGAGGCTGAAGTTTTGGAAATATGTCATGGGACAACCCAAAAGGTGAGTCCCTGGCTTCCTTTTGCATGCTCAAGATTTCTTTGTTGCTTCCATGGATGAATCTATAAGAAGGACCTTTGATTCCTCTCAAACTCATCTGATACTGTAAGCTACTTGGTGCCCACCATAGTTTGTGGAAGATCTTGATCAGAGCTAAGAAAAGGCACAAGCAAAGAAAGCTAGTAACTATTATTATTACTAAATCTCTTGTTATAGTCATCTTTCCTGGTTTTTTATTTCCTGAATTCTGCAATGTAAAGAATGAAACCAAAACACTAATATTTATAGGGAAATTCACTGGTATACTAACATTTACTATAAAATTTCAATTTTCTGGTCCAAGTTTTACTCT
This sequence comes from Humulus lupulus, assembly GCF_963169125.1. NCBI lineage: Eukaryota > Viridiplantae > Streptophyta > Magnoliopsida > Rosales > Cannabaceae > Humulus > Humulus lupulus. Next base: position 96,640,187 of record NC_084795.1, on the reverse strand, counting down.
TTTATATTTATATTGTATTTTTTTTCAATTATACTATTTCACTCATTTAAAATTTTCAAAAATACGGTCTACTTAAAGCTGATACACTTTTTTAATTTAAACGTTGTTGTCTACCACTTGCCAACTTTGTTATATATGATATGTATTTTTATCAATGCCTCCAGATTAACACAATTGAGTTTGTGGGTTTGCTTTTCTTTATTAATTCATTGTCATCATCTTCATTGTACTCACATATGTATATATATATTATTTATTGATTAAACTGATTATGAGTGCGTTCCATTTACAAGAGAGAATTGAATCAAATTGATTCCACATTTTATAAAAAATTCTATATATATATACATATATGATGAGTGTAAAATACTTGTAGAACTAATGTTATTATAACAATATTAATTTTGAAATAAAAACTTATTAAAAATTATGATTAGGTTGTTTTTTTATTTAAGTTGACAATAAATATGAAGAAGGATAAATTTTCCTAATTAATTTGATGATTTTTTTTAAAAAAACAATCAATATAAGATCAAAGCAACATGATAATATATGAGGTTGCTACAATTAAATATTAACACAAACATAAATTTAATTAACCGTAACAACCTCATATGCAACCTAAACTCTATAGTAACCTTATTAAATGTTATTTTGAATTCATCATATGTCTAATGATGTTGTTTATAAGGTTGTTTTGGTTGTTTTATTAGATGTTTCGGTTGATTTGTCAATTTGATAAACAATGATGAACAAAAAAGTTATTTGGATCAACCTAAGCAACCATACCGGCAACCTCAACAACATGAGATGCAACCTCAGCAAGCTCCTATGGAACACCAACAACAACCTTATATATGCAACCCGAGCTGCAGCTACCTCATAAACTTAATGAAATAGTATATGTTTCTTTTAACTTGTTCTGCAACCATTAAAATTCCTAAGCAACCCATAATTCTCATAAACATTTTATAAAGCAACCCTTGAAAATTCTGAAGCAATTCTATGTAATAACTTATTAAGCAACACATAAATCACACATGTTAAGCAACCTGTTAAGCAACCATTGAAGCTCCTTACGCAATCCTTAAAGCAACTTCATAAACAACTTATTATGCAACCCTAGAAACTACTTAAGCAATCTATAATCCTCACAAAACAACATGTTAAGCAACTCTCTAAACTCCTAACAAACTGTAATCCTCATAAACAATCTATAAAGCAAACTCTTAAGCAACCCTTGAAAATTCTGAAGCAATTCTACATAACAACATATTAAGCAACATGTTGAGCAACTCATAAAACAAACTGTTAAGCAACCCTTGAAACTCCTTACACAATTCTTAAAGCAACTTGATAAACAACGCAATTAACTTATTAAGCAACTATTGAAACTCTTTAAGCAACCCTAGATAACAATTTGTTAAACAACCTTAGAAACTCCTTAGATTACCCATAATCCTCATAAAGCAACATGTTAAGCAACTCTTGAAATTCCTAAACAACCCATAATCTTCATAAGCAATCTATAAAGCAACCTCTTAAGCAACCCTTGAAAATTCTGAAGTAATTCTATATAACAACCTATTAAGCAACATATAAAGCAATATGTTAAACAACCTTAAATATCCTAATCAACCCATAAAACAACCTGTTAATCAACCCTTGAATCTCCTTACGCAATCATTAAAGTAACTTGATTAACAACTCATAAAGCAACATGTTAAGCAACCATTGAAACTCCTTAAACAACCATATAAAGTTTCATTTATATAGTTGCAAAGCAACGTAAAGTTTCATTTTTGTAGTATCAACAATTTCTATTAACAAGTCCGATTAAGAAATAACACTTATCATCACAACTCAAAATTAGAGGAAAAAAATATTGAAGGTGGGAAGAAAAGCATTGAAGGTTGCAACCTCCTTTATTTTATTTCTTCAAAACAAAGACTTAAAAAAAGGAAGGAATAATTAATTTAATTAAAATAGTATCATAACTTCACATGGACATTTCAAAGTTTTCAATTTGACACATTTAACATTTTCACAATTATAAAATTTTCCCCAGTATTATATTAATAGAATTGTTAATCTTCAACTTTGTTTCAAGTGACATATATGATCATGAAAATGAGAAGATCAATGATGTCAATACATACTATATACTTTCTTTTTTTTATATATAAATGCAGCTACTCCACGTGTTGAACATATACCCACATAATTTTACCTGTACAACACCCATAATTTATGATTATATATATTTATATATAAATGAACATAAAGTTCTATACATGGTACTCATGTGGCATGGAATCTAAAAAAAAAAATAACAAAACATACTACATATACCCATGTTTGACTATGCCTTATTCACTTTAAAATTAGACCAAGATTCACATTGTTTGTAATACTTACTTCAAAGGCGTACTATTGTGCAAATCGTATTTTTGCAAAACATCTTAAATGAATATATTAATGAATGAATTCTTTAATTACTGTATTTTTGCATTAAAACTTTTGTATATATGTATTAATGAAAAAAGCCCAAAAATATATATACACTCATGATTCACGATCTCTACTTAGAAAAATCTCAACTAAAAAATAAAATCAAAGCTGTGACATAGACCTTAATTATTTAAAATAAAAACCTATTCTATAACAATATGACTTTCATTAACAATATAACAATATACATCATTTCTACTTTTTATTTTTGTTATTTTTCTAAACAGGCGTGAAAATGCTTAAAGTTACTATCTAAATTTGTTTTTCTTTTATGAATGGGTGCGGAGGCACTTAACTTGGACCCAGGGGCGTCCTAAGCTACTATCCAAAAAAAAATTCCTAATTGAATGAGTGCGAGGTGTCACGAGCCGCCAACTTAACTCTGCAAATTGACGGAACACGCGACACTTGTTAGCAAACTCAGCTAGCAAGTCAGCTTAAAATTCACACCTGCGGCAAACAAACCCAATAGTTAGCCACGATACAAGTCTCGCACATGTAAGAGCAATGACGAAGCATGAGCAAGCACAAAGCAAGTCATCCAAAGACAACATCCCACACAAAAACTAGAGCATACAACATAGGCAAGTGGCACGCGATGGCCCAACAAAGGTAACAAACAAGTAACACATAGACCATAAAGAAAGCATACAAAACGGGACATGGATAGACTTCGTTTTATTCATATATGGCATTGATAGGGCAAGGGAGTACACATCTTAAGCCTCTATCTGCTGGTGGCCATGGTGCTTCCCTAAGTCACCAGGTCACATCCCCCTGAAGAGCATTCTAAGGAAATAAAGTCTTCCTGGGAACATATATGATTTTCTTCTGTGAGACATATACATAATTACAAAAGTGTCATTCCCTACCCCTGAGATTACTTGGTGCAAGACTTGACTAATGATCAAGCACCAAGGCATGCTCATACATACAAAATGGCCCCTTGGAGGTGTGTCATGTCGCAGCACGTCACATCCTCCCCCACTTAAATCTTCGGCGTCCTCGACAAACCTGCTCCTTGTTGATCTTCAATCTTCTGCGTAAGCTTGTGAAAGTCCTCCGCAGTTTCTCAACAAATTTCTTCAACTCCAAGCCCTTTCCACTTCACCAGAAACTCTTTATTCTTCTTTCAATCCATGACCATGGTCCTCTCTGCTAGGATTTCTTGAGGTTTTTTGCTGCTTCGTGGCTTGACGTTGACTCCTTCTCTGGCAGACTGGATGCGTGCTGGATCTTCTGGATCTTCATGATACGGTTTGAGGTTGCTGACGTGCAAGATCGAGTGTATCGTCATCCATTCTGGTAAGTTGAATTTGTAGGAGGTTAGGCCCACTTTTGAGATGATTGGAACAAGACCCTCATATTTGCGGACGAGTCTGATGTCCTTATTCCCTCGGAATCTCAGTTGTTCAGGCATCAGCTTAATCATCACTAAGTCACCTGCTTTGAATTCCAGCGATCGTCTTTTCTGATCTGCCCACTTCTTCATTCTCTTTGAAGCCTTCTCCAGATAGGCTAGGGAAATCTTGGTAGTTTTCTTCCAGTCTTTCGTGAAATTATAGGCTCTTGGTTTTCTTCCTCGATACTCATCCATTGTGTGGGGTAATAGTGGTTGCTAGTCGTTGACAACTTCAAAAGCGCTCTTGTTTGATGAAGAACTCTTCTGAGATTTGAAGCAAAATTGAGCTACGTCCAGTAGTTGCGGCCAATTATTTTGGTTGGCACTGATAAAATGTTGCAAGTACTCTTATAGCATCCCATTGGATCTTTCAGTCTGTTCGTCTGTTTAAGGATGGTAGCCCGAGAAAATGTTTAGTTGTGACCCCAAAAGGTTGAATAACTCGGACCAAAAGGTCCCTGTGAATCTTCCATCTCAGCCACTGGATAAATTTTGGGGTACTCCCCAGTACTTAACAACGTGCTTAAAGAAAAGTCTTGATGTCTCTTCTGTCAAGCAATGTTGCATACTTTGAAAATCTGTCCACAATCACTAAGATTGCAATCAAGTCTCCTGTCTTCAGTAGACTAGTAATGAAGTCAAGCGGCACACTCTCCCATGGTCGGCTTGGGACTAACAAATGTTCTAACAACCCTGGCATCTTGTGTCTCTCCACTTTGTCTTACTGGCAGGTGAAGCAGGTCTTAGTATACTCCACTATATCATCACGCATTTTCGGCCAGTAGTACCCTTGGTTCAACAAGGCATGCATTCTCTACCACCCTTGATGACCTGCCCACAAGGTGTCGTGACACTCACTCAGTAATGTCCTCCACAAATCTCCTATCTTTGGAACATATAAGCGCCCATTCTTGGCCCACAAAAGATCGTCTTCCACCCAAAATTGGCGAGTTTTTCCTTCTTTTGCGAGATTCAAGATGGTTTTCACCACTGGGTCTTTCTCCAGGTTCTCCTTAATGCGCTCTCAGAAGGGAGATGTTTGCTGGAAATTTTAGAGCCGCTAACTTAGCTTTGCGACTCAGGGCATCAGCTGCCTGGTTTAGACGGCACGCCTTGTGTTCGAAATGAAAGTTGAATTCTACTATGAACTCCTGCCATCTTGCTTGCTTCGGGGTAAGCTTTGGCTGGCTGAGGAAATGACTCACCGCGGAATTATTCGTTTTCACCACAAACTTCGACCCTAACAAATAGTGCCTCCACACTTGTAGACAGTGAATTACTGCGAGAAGCTCCTTCTCTTGCACAGTGTACTGCCTCTCTACCTTCGTAAGTTTGTAGCTTTCATAAACTATGGGGTGGCCCTCTTGTAAAGTACTCCTCCCAAAGCATAATTAAACACATATGTATGCACTTCAAAGGGTTTACTGACATCTGGTAAGGCCAGGACAGGATCTCGCATCATGGCTTCCTTCAGATTCTCAAATGCTTCGACACATCTATCGGTCCACGTCCAAGTTACATCCTTCTTCAACAACTCGATCAAGGGTGCCGCTCTTCTTGAACAGCCTTCCACAAATTTTTTATAGTAGTTGGCTAAACCAAGTAAAGAGCATAGTTCCTTCAAATTGGTGGGGGCCTTCCATTCTTGAATAGCTTGCACCTTCTCTAAATCCATGTGGATCCGACCATGCTCCACAATGTGGCCTAGGAAATTTATTCTCTCTTGTGCAAATGAGCACTTCTCTCGCTTCACATAGATTTGGTTCTCTCTTAACTTGTGAAACACTTGAGCTTAGTGTCGTTGATGTTCTTATATTGTGGCGCTATAAACCAAAATGTCATCCAAGTAGACTACCATGAACTTATCTAGGTACTCGTGGAAAACTTGGTTCATCAACGTACAGAATGTGGCTGGTGCTTTTGTCAACCCAAACGACATGACTCAGAACTCGAATGCTCCATATCGAGTCATACACGTTGTCTTCGGCTCATCCCCTTTTGTTATCTGCACTTGATAGTAGCGCGATCTCAAATCCAATTTTGTAAAGAATTTCGCTCCACGTAACTGGTCGAACAAGTCTGCGATCAATGGAATGGGGTACGTATTGTGCACTGACACCTTGTTGAGAGCCCATTAATCAATACAAAATCTTAAGTTCTCATCATGCTTCTTCTGAAATAGCACGGGGACACCAAATGGTGCCTTTGATGGTCTGATGAAGCCTGCCTCTAGTAATTCCTTCAACTACTTCCTCAGTTCTTCTATTTCAAGGGGTGACATCCTATAGGCCACCTTCGCAGGTGGTTTGGCTTCTGGCACCAGTTCGATCTGGTGATCAATTCCTCTTCTAGGTGGCAAGGCTTTGGAGAGTTGATCTGACATAGCATCTTCATACTTCTTCAAGACCATTCTAATCTCTGGTGGAGTGACTTCATCCACTGTATCCTCGTATATTGTGGGTAGAGCAACATACGTGGGCTTTTGTATTTTCACACCCTTCTTCAATTGCAAGGCTAACAACAACTTGGTTTATGGGGGCTACTCCACTTTAACAGGCACCACTACAAGTGTCTCTCCCATTATGAGTAAACTTCCTGTAGCTAGGATGGGAGTGGCTCCCTTCTCCGTAAGAAAGTCCATACCAAATATCACATTAAAGTCGTCCATTCGCATGACCACCAAGTCAGTTTGCCCCTCCCACGAGTTGATCTTCATGTTCACCATCCTAGCCAAATCAGTTGTGGCAAAGGCTTTTGAGTTAATCACTTTCATGGGGCCACAGTCTTTCTCCCATTTCGGTCCCAAACGTTTAGCTTTGATCTCTGAAATGAAGTTGTGAGTGGCGTCCGTGTGGATTATCACACTTCCGACCATTTTACCATTTAGAGTGGCGTCCACATACATTAGTCCTTTTCCAATGATTTTCTTCACTTTTGCACCATGTTTCTTGAGAGCATTTAGCATTCGGAGGGCACCCATGTGCGTATATTCCTCATCCTCTTCTTCGTTGGCTTGCTCCCCTTGGGCAAATGATGCCTGGAGGGAACTCATCTTTGATTTGTGAGGACATTCAATCGACTTATGCGGTCCAGTACAGATCCAACATGTAAGAGGCTTCTTGAACGGGGGGCTACTACCTTTGTTAGGAGAGTTAGTCTCCACACTCCTCTTCTCTCCTCCTCTACTCTTGCTCTGCAAAGACTTTCCCGACTTCTTACCCCCAACGTTGCTTCCGCTAGGTGAAGGATTAGTCTTCTTCAATTCAATGTTCCCTGGTGAGTAATAAGTTAGTCATTCGGCAGCAGCTTGAGCAGTGGTCAGGTCAGCCACTCGATGTCTCTCGAGCTCTTTCTTTGCCCAAGGCTTCAAACCTTCCAAAAAGGCAAAGAGTTTTTCCACTTCGGACATGTCTTTGATATCAAGCATCAACCCAGAGAATTTCTTCACGTATTCTCGAATTGTTCTAGTGTTCTTTAGCTCTCTCAATTGGCATCGAGCTATGTAAGCAACATTCTCAGGGAGAAAATACGTCTTCAATTCTTTCTTTAGATCTTCCCATGTTGCAATGGTGGATCTGTCATTCTGAATGTCATCGTACTTCATCCTCCGCAAAACTTTGGCATCCGCGAACAAGTACATTGTTGCCATAGCAACCTTGCCATTTTTTATTCAACTCTCACAGCTTTGAAGTAATGCTCCATGTCAAAAAGGAAGTTCTCTAACTCTTTTGCTTCTCTAACTCCGCAATAAGGCCTCGGCTGAGGCACTTTTACTCTTTCGTATTCCATGCCAATGGGTCCAACTGCAGGTTGATTCCCAACTTCCCTCATGGTAAGGTTCAGCTTAGTGTTCACCTCCAACATCTCATCCTTCAACGCCTCAACTAACCCCTTGCACTTCTCTATGGGGTCATTTAATGTATCTTTTAGGTCATTCACCGCTCGTTCCACTGCCTCAATATGTTCCTCCCTCTAAAGACTATTGGATGTACTTGAAAGGTTCTCCCTTCTCTCAACTGTAGTTATGCGGGCTAGTAGATTGATCGTATCCTATTCCAACATAGCCACGCGGTTTTCTGTGTTGTTCGACTCTAGTTCTTGCCTGACAGAACTAAGATCCCTGACCCTTTCATCCAAGCCATCTAGCTCTCCAACACGCCTCTCCAGCACTTTGATCCTTTGAGTGTTGCTCACCATCATGCATGGTCACCAAGCTTTCTCTAACCTGACTCTGATACCAACTATCACGGGCCACCAACTTGACTCCTCGAAATGATGAAACGTGTGGCACTTGATAGCACACTCAGCTAGCAAGTTAGCCTAAAATTCACACCTGCGGCAAATAAACCCAACGATTATCCACGATACAGGTCTCGCACATGTAAGGTCAATGACAAAACATGAGCAAGCACAAAGCAAGTCATCCAAAGGCAACATCCCACACAATAACTAGAGCATACAAGATAGACAAGTGGCATGTGATGGCCCAACAAAGGAAGAAAGCATACACAATGGGACATGGATAGACATCGTTTTATTTATATATGGCCTTGATAGGGAAAGGGAGTACACAACTTAAGCCCTATCTGCTGGTGGCCATGGTGCTTCCCTAAGTCACCAAGTCACCTCCTCGTAAGGAGCATTCTACGGAAATAAAGTCTTCCCATGAACACATATGATTTTCTTCTGGGAGACATATACATAATTAAAAAAGTGTCATCCTCTACCCCTGAGGTTACTTGGTGCAAGACTTGACTAATGATCAAGCACCAAGGCATGCTCATACATACAAAATGGCCCCCTGGATGTGTGTCATGTTGCAGCACGTCACACGAGGCACCCATTTTTAGCACAACAAAAATGGGTTTTAGGGGCGACGCATGTCGTCCCTAATAACCCTAAAAGTCGCCCCTAATATGTATGAGGGGCGACATGTCGCCCCTGATGTGTCGCCCTTGATAAAATGCGCCTAATGGGGTACATTAGGGACAACTCAATGGGTCGCCCCTAATATTCAAATATCAGGGGCGACGCAGTCGCCCCTAAAAGTTGGAATGTCGCCCCAAAAGTTTGAATATTTTCCATCACTTTTGTCGATATGTCGCCCCTGATATACCAATAGTCGCCCCTAATATTCAAATATCAGGGGCGACATGTCGCCCCTAAAAGTTGGAATGTCGCCCCTGATATTTGACTATTTTCCATAGCTTTTGTCGATGTGTCGTCCCTGATATTCCAATAGTCGCCCCTAATACTTGATTATTAGGGGCGACAATGTCGCCCCTAAAACTATTTTATTTATAAAAAATAATAAAATTAAATAATAAAATAAAATTTTAATTAATTATTAATCTAAATTATTAATTAAAATTTAAATAATTGAAAATAAATATATTAAAAATAAAAATATTATATTAAATATTCAAATTAGTTTATTAAGATAAAAATTATCCATATTTTTAATACATTAAGATAAAAAATATTCATATTGTTCATATAATTTAACAATAATTAATAAAAAAATAAACCTAGTTTTTAAATCAGCTGCCTCGTCCTCCCTAGGGGTGAGCATCGGTCGGTTTGGGCGGTTTTTTCATAACATAAAATCCAGAATTCGGTTTTCGGTTCGGATTGGTGCAATCCAAAAACCGACCGACCAAACCAGTTAAAAGAAAAAACCGACCGTTTTGGACCGCGGTTTGGTCGGTTAAACCGACCAAACCAAATTTCTTATTTTTTTTAATTAAATTTTTTTTTGAAAGTTTTAGTTAAAAAACTAAAATTTTTGGATTGTTGGAATCCATTTTTGTGCATTTTTAAAACATAAATATATAGAACATAATTTCATATATTTTTTATTTTTATTTAATAATTTTAATTATTAATAATTATATAATATTATATTATTATATATTATATTGTTCGGTCGGTTTCGGTTCCGCCGGTCGGTCTGGAAAAAATTTTCAAACCGACCGAACAATGGCGGTTTGTGCCGTTGGCGGTTTTTTCGGTGTTCGGTTTAATCGGTTTTGGTGTTCGGAAGGTCGATGTATACGGTTTTTTCAGATTTTATGCTCAGCCCTAGTCCTCCCTATTGTCTTCTTGTTGCGGTTGTGGTTGTTGCAGTTGCTGCAGTGGCAGCATCGGCCAAGGATATTGGGGAGGTGATGTGGATGATCCAGCTCCATACATGTAGGGATACGATTGTTGTGACGACAGTGGAATCGGCCACGGACAAGGTGTTGCTTCGTACATGTATGGAGGTACCATATGTGATATTTCTTCCATGATTCAATAAGGTCCGGGTTCACCTAAAAAATATAACCAAAATGTTAGAGAACATATAATTTAAAAGAACATAATTTGATAATATTTTAACTTTCACATACTTTTTCGTAACAGATGGCTGCCATTGATTTTGTATCATGCGTTGTAGAATACTTCTGTTTCTTTCGATTTTGCCCTATTCTTTACGGAGCGCGCAATAAATTTCGAACTTGTAAATAATTGACAAACTATCCATGCGGTCACATAGCGTCTTGGATAATTCGGAGAAGCATATTTAAGAGTTCTTACTGACTCAGCCTCTCCGAACGGGTCTAAGGCTATTCGTGATTAAAAATAATTAAGAAAACATTATCACTAGGTGATAATATATAAAATTTCTATCCTATCTTTGGTGATAAAATTTGATCACCAAAGAAAAGCAACAAAAAATGAAATATTTTTTAACACTAGTTGTTTTATGATGTCTTATAAAATCTTATGATACCATAAAAAAATTAATTGATTAGTTTTTTTTAATTATCAAACTTATTTTTTCATCTCAATTAATTAATGATTTATTTTTAAATTATTCCTCTAATTTTTTAATTTGCATATAAATAATTAAATTTGTTTATTTATTATTCCCTTATCCTATCCCGACCTAGAAGATCCCTTGAAGATAGTAAGCAGACATCTACTACTCGTCATTTTTTCAAAATGTTTGAAGAAACATTTTGAAAAAATGAGAATATTAGATGAATACATTGATTCGGATTACTATCCCCAAGGCATCCACTAGATGCATGTCTATGAGTTTTTGTTATTAGAAATAATAACAATTATCAATATGTGATCATATCCTATATATGATGTTTTACAAGGTCTAATTTTATTATTAATTTCTATTTTAATTAAATATAATTAAAATTAATTATAGGTAATTATTTCATAATTAGTTATTTTTTGAACTATCAAACTTATTTTTAAATTATTTATCTAGAAATTTAATTTATTTTTAAATGATTAAATTTGTTAATATTATTTATCTAAATTTTTGTTTTATTTTTAAATTATTTATCTAAATTTTAATTTATTTTTAAATTAATAAATTTGTTAATATTAAATGAAATTATAATTTTTTTTTAATTTTTTAAAATTATTTATTAAAAGACATAATTTATTTTGTAATTATTAAATTTGCTAATATTCAATTAAATTATTTATCTAATTTCAAAAATTATTAAATTTGTTAATACTAAATTACATTACTTATAAATTTTTTTTAATTTATTTTAAAAATATTAAACATGGTAATATTAAATTAAATTATATTTTTTTGTTAATTCAAATTATTCAAAGTTTTTTGTATTATTTAATTCCCGTAACTCTACCAAAATTTCAGCAACATAACAACTATATTTTAAGCTATCCCAAAAATTTAAAAGCCTGCAATTGACATTCAGAAAATTCTCAGAACATTGAAAATATATTATACATTTTTCTACACATATTCACAATATATTTTTCTACAAATATATTAAAAACAGTAAACACATTATTTTCTACACACATTCACAATACATTTTTCTAAACACATATTAATAAACATTCACAATTTATTTTTTTCTAAATAAATATTAATAACACTAATATTACTTAAACCTAAACACATATTAACATTAATAATTCTAATATTTCAAACATTTCAAATATAAATATATTTTTAATCAACTTAATTAAACTAATTAAAATAACATAATCAAATACAAAACATACCTTGATGCAATTTTCCTATTCTCCTTCAATGTTCTATTTCTCTCCTTCAATTTCTACACACCAACACAAATATATATATAATAGTTATTAAAAATATACAAATAAGAAAAAAAAACTAATATATATCTAATCATACTGTATTATACATATATATAAATAATAAAAACTATATATAAACTAATATATATAAAAATAATAAAAAAAAAAAATATAAACTAAAATATATATGTATATATAAACTAAATATATACGTATATATATATACTTACCTCTGATCGGTGTTGCGTGGTGGTGGTGGTGGCCCTAGATCGGTGGCGGCGTGGTGGACGCGTGGTGGTGGAGGCGCAGGGTCGTCGCGGCGGCGGGTGGCGTGGTCGTCGGTGGAGGAGAAGAAGAAATGGTGAGGGAGATGAAGAAGAAGAAATGGGGAGGGAGATGGAGAAGAAGAGGGAAATGGGGATAGAGAGAGGGAGAGAAAAAAAAAAGATTTGAGAGAGAGGATGAGAGGGAGAAGAAAGGGAGGGAAATGGGAGAGAGAGGGAGAAGAAAGAGAGTGAAATGGGAGAAGAGAGGGGACTGAGAGGGAGAAGAAAGAGAGAGTGAGGGATCGGTGAGGGAGAAGAGAGAGTTTTAGTATATAAAAGTGTTATACCCAGATTTCGAGCCATGAGAATTGTGACCTCGAAAGCTGGAGTCATAATGAATGAACTCGTAAAGTCTGGAATATGTGCGAGGTCTAAACATCGAGCCTGCGAAACAGAGACGACTTCGAATATGGTAGCCTCGAAATCCTCACAAGCTCGAAAGGTAAACCCCGAGGTGCATCTGTTCTCAAGGATGACCGCGGATCAGGGGCTCCGAGCCTGACGCGCGTACGAGCTCGAAGTCATGTGGCCTCGGGATATGTTATAGCTCGAAAGTCAGTAAGAAACCTGGGAGAATATGGCCTTGGTGATATAGGATAATAACTTTGAATATCCTAATGAGTCATCTATAAGAGACGCGGTCTACATTTATTACTGTAAATCCCTTACAATCAAGGGATATTATTTGATTAGTTATACGTCCCCTGGTCTTCAGGGGACGTTTCCTTTTATATCGGATTGCAGGCATTTAATGCCATTTAATTTATTTGAAAATATAGAGTAATTACCCGAAATATGTGGGATAGTATTCTGAAATCTTCTCTATAAATAGAGAGGTCATGCACTATTGTAAATGACCGAATTTTTGTGATCTTGAGAGAAAACTCTGAAGAATTCATCCTTGAAGAATTTTCAGAGATCATCTTGAGTTTAATAACAAAGACTCGTGGACTAGGCAGATTTAACTGCTGAACCACGTAAAAAATCGTGTTTGTATTATCATATTTTTATTGGCCATTACTGATTATTGTTTACGTGCTATTCTTTCACTGTTGACGAAAAACGGCGTCAACAGTTTGGTGCTTTCATTGAGAGCCTTAAGCATTCATTCCTGAAAAAGTCATGGCCACTAATAATCAGAATACACCTGAAGAGAATTACCCAAGACGTCCTGGGAAACAGCCGATGGAAAACCCAGATGTCGAAGAAAGGAGTGGATCCTCCGATTCTAGGGGACCACCTCCTCCACCAAGAGATGAGGATATGTACTACAATCCTGAGCGATATGTTCCTATTGTGGAACTCGAGAACCGGCAACTGAAACAGCAGTTGGCAGAGGCCAACAAGCGGAATGAGGAGTTAGCTAGGATAGTCGCGGAGGCGCAGGTGGCTCAGCCCCTGCCTCCGCGTGAAAACCAAGCTCCTCCTCCTAGGGATGTGCATGTTCCTCCCCGTAGGCCCCGTGGGCGTCCACGGAAAAATGCTGCCCCAAGAAATGCTCGGGCTGGGGCCCCGGCACAACCGTCGGCACCAGCAGAGCCATCCACTCCTCCTAGGCCCCAGAGAAGTACTCGGGCTAGGGGTCCGGTTAATCCACCTGTGGAAGCACCTGGGGGAACTGAGAACAACCGAGCCCCTGCAGAGGCTCAGACTCAAGCCCCTGGGAATGCACCACACGCAACCAATCCATCTCGGGCAAACTCCGGATCGTCTAGGCTGCGAAATGGGTGGCAGCCACCGTCGCCCATACGGTTCCCTCCATCAACAATAAGATATCCTTCGCCCCCTCGCAGGAATGCTCAACCAGTTCGAGATCAGGGAGAAAGGCGTGCGGGAGAGAGACAAGGAAACGGGGAAGCTTTCCAGGAATGGAGAGGTGCCCCATCAGAAAGAAGTCAAACATCCCGGTCTCGCACGGCGGAGACGAGGCGGCATGGAAGAAATCCATCTCGAAATAACTATGCGACGAGTTTTACCAGCGACGATTCTGGAGACACCAGATCGATCAGCAAGCATGACTGAGCTCGTAAGAATACTGGAAGCCGCAGAAATCGCCCCGACCTGTGAGAACACCTGGATCAGAGTCGGGGTAATGTTGACCCGATAAATCCGGACCTGAGGGATCGCTTGAATAGGCATAAAGATCCTTTACGGAGACGCGAGCCTGGAATTGTGATCGACGACAACCGATTTCAAACTTTGCCTCTCGCGGACCCAGTCCAAGAGAGAATCGATCAGCTGGAAAAGGCATTCAGGCTTTTGAAAAACGAGCAAGAGCATGATCGATATGAAGATTTTGATGAGGAGCTTGAACCGTTTGCTCCCCATATTTCCAACACTCCATTTCCACAAGGGTTTCGGATCCCTCACGTCCCGACGTTCGAGGGAAAGACCGACCCATATAGTCATCTGAGTACGTTCAACACCATAATGAGAGCCAGTAACGTGGGTTACGAGCTCAGATGCATGTTATTGCCAGCATCATTGACAGGACCAGCTAAAAGCTGGTTCGAAAAATATAAGAGACATTCAATAACCTCTTGGGAGCAGCTGTCTAAAGACTTAAAAAAGCAGTTCAAAGCCATGATGGGGGTTCAACCTGAGGCGTTAACCCTAACTAATGTTTGGCAACAACCAGGCGAAACATTAAAAAGTTACCTGACAAGGTTTAACTTGGAAGTTGCCCGAGCTCGGAATGTGGAGGACAGTGGACACTTAATGGCTGTCCAGGCCTGAGTAATGCCAGGAAGCGCCCTCTGGGACGATATGCAAAGAAAACCGGTGAGGTCCCTAACCGAGTTTAATAGACGAGTGCAGAGGTTTGTCAATGTAGAGGAAGCGAGGTCGACACTTAATGTGACTTCCCAGCCCGAAACTACAACGATAAACGTAAACTCTACCTCAACCTCGGCGAACCCAGTAGCTTCAAAGCCTGCTGTGGAAAACCCTTCCAAGAGAAAAAAGAACGAAGGAAGTAACCCCGAGGCCGAAGGAGGAAAGAAAAAGAAGGGGGAGAGATATTTCTCCGTGTATAGAGTGTACACCGAGTTCAACGAGTCTCGGGAGAACATATACCTGGCTAATGAAAACTCGGTCCCCTTTAGGTGTCCGGACCCGATGAGAAATCAAAAGTCCAAGAGGGATTCAAGCAAGTATTTCCGATTTCACAGAGACACCAGGCATACTACCGATGAATGTCGACAGCTGAAAGACGAGATCGAAGGATTGATCTCGAGAGGTTATTTTAGACAATATGTCAAAAACCAGAATACTAATCAGGCGACCGCGAACCAGAGAGTTGCCGCATCGCAGCCCGCACCAAACAATAATTCCCGAACTCGGGAAGAGGATAGGCCCCCGCCGATTGATGGAGAGGATGTGATAACCATCTCGGGAGGGCCTCACCCCGCAGGAACGGGCAGAAATGCCCGAAAGAGATATGTTAACGAGCTGAAGACTGGGGACGGGTCTCCCTACGAACCCGAACCTAGAGCTCCAAAAATTTAGAGGATTGAATCCCAACCAATTACTTTTACTGAGGAAGACGCATCCCATGTTCAATTTCCTCACCATGATCCGCTGGTCATCACTCTCCAGCTGGCAAATAAGAGGGTCCACCGAGTTCTTATAGACAATGGGAGCTCAGTTAACATCCTCTATAAAGCAACCCTCGAGAAGATGGGACTCTCCCATCGTGACCTGAAAGCATGTGCAACTACTTTATATGGCTTTTCAGGAGAAGGAACCGCCTGCATAGGCTCCATCGAGCTCCCCGTAACCTTAGGAGACTACCCAGTCTCGACAACTAAGATGATGGAATTTGTGGTAGTGGATCTACCTTCAGCCTACAATGTTCTGCTCGGGAGACCCGCCCTGGTTGGGCTGGGGGCAGTCTCATCAGTAAGGCATCTGGCCCTTAAGTTCCCGACCCCAAGCGGCATTGGAACATTGAAGGGAGATCAATTGGCTGGGAGGGAATGCTACATCATTTCCTTGAAAGGAAAGAAACAGACGAGCGCACAAACACTCGTCATTATTCAAAATAAAGACGGGACAGTCTTAGAGATTGATGAAGAGATCGATCCAAGGGTTGAGGAGAAAGATGACCTCGAACCCTTAGAAGAGCTCAAAGAAATTCAGCTCGAGGAAACCGATCCCTCGAAAAAGGTGAAGGTTGGAAAATACCTCCAAGATGAGACAAAATAGCAACTAATTTGATTTTTGAAGAACCAGGATGTCTTCGCGTGGTCACACTCGGACATGGTGGGAATAAGTCCGAATATAGCTAGCCACGCGCTGAATATAGACAAAAGCTTCCCTCCGAAGCAACAAAAGCGAAGACAGCTGGATGAAGACAGAAAGAAGGCACTAAAGGAGGAGGTTGACAGGTTAAAGGAAAACCGATTCATTAGGGATCCCTTTTACCCTGACTGGGTAGCCAATCCGGTGTTGGTCCCAAAACCCAATGGGACGTGGCGGACCTGTATTGACTATTTAGACCTCAACAAGGCTTGCTCGAAAGACTGTTTCCCATTACCAAGGATTGACCAGCTCGTGGATGCCATGACGGGGCATGGCCTGATGTCCTTCATGGATGCCTATTCTGGATATAACCAGATACCCATGCATGCCCCCGACCAAGAACATACGAGCTTCATAACGGATAAGGGGCTATACTGTTACAATGTCATGCCATTCGGGCTCAAAAATGCTGGGGCCACATACCAGCGGCTCGTGAACATGATGTTTTCAGATTAGATAGGCAACAACATGGAGGTTTATGTTGACGACATGCTTGTCAAATCTCAACTTAACGATAACCATGTTGATGACATCGAAGAGTGCTTTGGCATGTTCCGAAAGTATAACATGAAACTGAATCCTCAGAAGTGCACTTTCGGGGTATCATTAGGAAAATTCTTGGGCTTTATCGTAAACGCTCGTGGAATAGAAGCTAACCCCGACAAGATCAAGGCCCTGATTGACATGCCCTCACCTCGAAGACACAAGGATGTCCAAAGTTTGACCGACAGGATGGCGGCCCTAAGTAGGTTTATTTCGAAATCTACGGACCGTTGTCTCCCATTTTTTAACCTTTTGAGAGGTGGAAAGAAATTTGAATGGACAGAGGAGTGCGAGCTGGCATTCCAGGAACTTAAAAAGCACCTCACCGAACCCCCTGTCTTATCAAAACCTGAAACGGGAGAAATACTGTACCTATACCTTTCCACCACCAAACACGCAATAAGCGCAGTACTCGTTCGAGAAGAATATAAGGTACAAAGACCCGTTTACTACATCAGTAAAAAATTACTGGGGGCAGAGTCGAGATACCCCCTGATGGAGAAGCTAGCGCTTAGTCTAATTCATTCGTCTCGTAAACTCCACCCCTACTTCCAAGCACATCCCATCCATGTGCTGACTGATCAACCACTTAGGCAAATCTTGTCTAAACCAGAAGCTTCAGGTCGACTTCTTAAATGGGCTGTTTAGCTCGAACAGTTCGAGATCACCTACCACCCGAGGACGACCATTAAGACGCAGGCGTTGGCGGACTTTATAATGGAATGTACTGGTATGACCAACGACGAAGTCATAACCCCGGCCCACGAGTTGTGGAAACTATACTTCGATGGCTCATCCAATGAAAATGGATCGGGGACAGGAATCATTTTGATTACCCCCGCATGAAGCAGATTTCATTCTGCCTTGAGATTCAACTTCAAGGTGTCGAATAATGAAGCCGAATACGAGGCTTTGCTGGCGGGGCTTCGTATAGCTAAGGAGCTCAAAGCTAAAGCAATACATTTCCACAGCGATTCCCAGCTCGTTGTTAACCAAATCCTAGGAGAATACCAAGCTCGTGGCACGAGAATGGCGGCTTATTTGGAGAAGGAAAAATCCACATTGGAGTGTTTCGAATTTTATACAATCGAACAGGTTCCTCGAGAACGGAACTCAAATGCAGATGCTTTAGCTCGGCTCGCTACCTCTGCTGAGAATGATGAACTGAACGTTGTCCCCATAGAACACCTCTCAGCACGTAGCATTAACGAGCCGGAGGAGGAAGACGTATGTATGATTGAGTCCGAGCCAACATGGATGACCCCGATAGTGGAATATCTCGAGACCGGCGTCCTTCCAAAAGACCGGAACCAGGCTCAAAAGTTAATGTATCAGCTTCCCTGATACACCATGATGGACGGAAAGCTATATAGAAGGGGGTATTCCATGCCATTACTACGGTGCGTAACCCCACCCGAAGCCAAGAGGATCATCGAAGAAATTCATGAAGGGTTCTGTGGAGACCATACTGGGGGGCATAGCCTGTCCAAGAAAGTCATACGCCAAGGATATTTTTGGCCCACCATTAAGTCAAATTCTTTCGAATATGTAAAGAAATGCGACAAATGCCAGAGATTCGCCACGATTCCTCGAGCTCCACCATCCGAGCTG